>NW_016690251.1:2619687-3110693 GCF_001604755.1 Lepidothrix coronata
CCATTTTAGAGCAAAAAAAAAAAAAAAAGATGCTATTTCCCCATGGTATTTTTTTTTTTTTTAGCAATCTAGGGTTTCCCGTAGTAAAGCAATATCATTTTTATTATGGAGAGTTAACATAACTGGTGGTACATTAAGATCTTTTGAATGGCAAAAAAAAAATGAAGTTTTATTTTATATAGACGCTTGGAATAAAAAAGAATTTTTTTTTCTTTTATAAGCCTAGGAAGAGAACAGCCGAGACAAAGGATGCTGCTGGTAGACATTCAGCATCCTGAATTAGAGGGTTCTCCAATTAGCATCTGAAATGATTAGAATGGTTCAGGAAGAACTAGAACATCATATTTGACAGGTCTGGGGTTTGACAGTTTTAATGTCTCTTCATTTTTCCTCCTATAGCAAAAATTATCATTATTAAGCCTGGGGTCTAGAACATTTGGCACTTTTTATAGTATCTTTTAGGAAAAGGAAAAATATAACATTTAGCACTTTTTTCTTACAAAGGGATATGGAAGCTGCTTTGCTTTTTTTGTTGTTGTTGTTTGTGGTTTTTCAGTAATAATATCTTTATTATTTAATATCCCTGTTGTCAGGCCCAAAACAGAAAAAAAAATAAGAGCTTCATCCTTCGCTATGGTCCTTTATATGGCAATAATCACTGAGTTGTGAAATGTTTGGTATACTGGTAGTGACAGCAGTGTTGTGCCTTGGCTGGTCCCAGGTGTGGGACATGGATAAAAGCTTTTGTCCTTATCAAATTTCCCAAGCCGTGTGTGCAACACAGATTTCTTTACGACATAACGTTATCTTTTAATTCCAGGGACATCCAGGATTGATGCATTTTTTTCCCCTCTGTGAGTTGTACCAGCAGGATATAAAAAACCTCCCAGCAGTGGAAGGTGCCTTTATGGTGCGAGAGGAGGGGCCTGTGTCACTCCAGCTTGTGTGGCTTTGGGTCGTGTTTGGCCTCTGAGCAGAACAACGTGTGTAGGGAAGTGCCTTGGCCACAGAGCTCCTTGGGTGGGAGGGCAGAATGTCAAGAAACAATGGTTAAATCAGTAAAACTCAAAATATTTAGATCGAATTGGGGTAATTGAACTAGTATTGAGATAACGAAGAAGAAAATTCTGTTCAGTAAATCTTTGAGGCTCAACTGCATTTGAAGATTATCAAGTAGCTCTGTATTGTCAAACCAGTATTTTGATGATAATATTTTTCCTGTATGACAAGAGATGTATAATGTCAGAGTGATTTCTGATATGTCATACTTAAAACTGTGATTGAAATTAGATCTCCTACCAGGCATCAGAAATGTTAGATAAAAAAATGGAGAATATCCTTGGAAAAATCAGGTGGAGGTTTTAACTTTAGGCTTGTCTTTGAAATCTACTGCTCTTGCCAGGCTGCACAAGGGCTTTGAATGTGTCAAGCTGCAACCAATCTTTGAGGAAGAGGTGACTAGAAGGAAGTTCTTGCAACATGTAGTGTAGGAGGGAGGGAGGCAATGGCACCTCAAAGGTCTAAACCATTAAAGGTGGATGTTCTTATTGTTACAGGACAAATGGTAAGTTACTTAGTGGCCTGTAAAATTGCTGTAGCTGTGTTTAAGGCTTTTGTTTGGGAGTTGCATCAATGGAAAGAATCAAGCCCAGAGATCTGATAAGAATATTAGCATTCATTTTAAAACTTGTCACGTGACCTATTCGTGAGCTTCCTCATTCTTTTAGTTTGAAAGAATACTTATACATGCGAGTTCTCGGTGTTTGATGACTCAATAGGAAGTGAAAGAGTCAGTATAAACCACAGTGAAATGGAGAAGAAACTATATATGGTAAAAGTTCTTACATACATGGCCTTGCACACAGGCAGGCTAGGTAGCTGTTCTTAAAACATTCTAAATGTGTGCAAAAATAAATGGTGGTGAAGTCCCTACAGAAATGGGTAAATTCATTGAGTGCTCATGTTATTGTTCGAAACATGAGCGTTGTGCTAATAATTGTTGTGAGAGGTGGGCACAGTAGGACATGGAAGAGAAACAAGTACACTTTACTTAAACTGGAGAGTTTCAAATTGAGAGCGGCAGGAACAGTGAGCGTTTCGTGCTGGGCACTGGAAAAGAGAAGCCGATTCTGTTCCAGGTTACTGCAGCTCATAACGTTTACTTGAAGATTTTGGAGGATTTCCAGTAACGGACAGGAGGGAGAAGTGTCTTGTGTTTCTTGTACCCCTTCAAAATATCAAGAACTGTCCAGCATCTATTATTATACAGAGCTGTGTTTTTTAGGTGCATTTACCTATTGGTAGTTTTACTGAGTCTGGTTTCTTCAGCCAGCGTTGGGTCATCACAAACATACTGAACCACCTGAATATTCAGGATTATGTCAGGGAGAATATTCCAGCAGGGATGCTCCCATTGATGGGGAAGCTGAGGTACAAGGCTCTCTTGCTGTCATGTTCACCAAATTTTTATGTGGACCGGAGAGGGAAATTTCAAATTTGAAGAGGAGTTAAAATTCTGTCTGTGTATGGCTAAATCTATAGAACTTTGTAAAATGTAATTTTTAAGGTGGTCTGTTCTGGTCTGAGAGAGGTGGGGAACAGACTGGGAGTGTCCAAGCTTAATCTCACTCACTGCAGTTCACATATTTTAAATCTGGTTTTGATTGTGTTTTAGGCTGGTTGGAGAAATGACAATCTGTTTTTAAAATCTAGAGTTTGTTCACTGCTAACGTAGTTAATTTCCTGGGAAGGTATGTCAAGGTTTTAATGCAGAAGGGGTCTGGAAGTTACTATTGAGATCAAATAGTAAGAATAGTGGTTTTGTAGGTCAGCAGTTTCTAGGTCAGCATAGTTGTGTGTGATTTTGAGAGGTATTTTTAAGGTTGGCTGAGAGGCACTTGCTGATTTTTTGTGCAGTAGTCAGTGCATATCTCATATCTCAGTGGTTGCTTTATGAATCTCGGGGTTCCAGCAGGGTTTAAAAGTGTGGGTAGTGGAGCTTCTTGAGGGGTGTTCCAGGAGCTTGAGTTGTAAAGATTTATTTAGATATTATTTGTCCTGTTACTTCTGTTGACCACCGTGGTTGGTGATGACTGGTGGGGAAGTTGCTTCACGCTGGGGGGGGTGGGAGGGGGCAGAAAAGGAGGAAAAGCTGCAGACAAACATATGGGTGCAAAGGTGCGTGTGGGGTACTGCTTATGGTTGTACTTGGAATAATTCAGGATGCCCTAAGCTGGAGGATGGGATTGTATCAGATGTTTCATAGAACTTCCTTCTAGCTTGACCAGGCCCTGCACAGTGAAATTTATAACAAGCATACCTCCATACTGTAGAAGCAACAAAAATTGTGTGATTGCCCTTTATGCAGCAATTTGCTAAGCCTGAAAGGGAGCTTTTTTTCCTTTAAATTTGGACACCATTATTTGGACTCAGCTCAGTCCTTCAAAATGTCTCATGCGTTTCCTCAGAGTTTAAAACTTCTGATAAAGTCTTCTGGTGTATTCAGGTAGTGTGATCCAGAAATGCTTGAGGCTGCTCTTTGCTTTCTGATAGCAGCACTGCATTCTTGAACACACAGATAAGATCTATATAACTCCTAGGTACTTCTGGCTTTAACATAAGCAAAAGAATTGATAAGTACCTGCCTTTTCGGATTTAAGTAGAATGAGTAAAATGCGTTGTGTACACAGTGTCATTCTTCAGGTATTCCAGACAGCTCTGCCTTTGGAGACAGCAAGCACTGAATGAGTGAAAGAAATCAGGGTCACAAAAAAGCAAAAAAAAAAAATAAAAATCCTTTCTCCCTCTATTACCCCATATTTAATTAAAATATCTCTTGACTCTTTCTGTAGCTGGCTTGATAAATTTCTTTCCAAAACAGGTGTTCTTTTTTACTGCAGTAAGGTGAATAATTACAAGCAACAGCAAGTGACTTTTCATGTTCCCGTTAGTGTAATGACAAAATTCCTCTCACTGCAATTAGCTGTACTCTTTGCTGGGATAATTGTTCCAGTGGCAGCCTTCAGACCTTGCTCCAGAAAACTTGGTAAATGCTTTGAAAATGCTAGCAGATGGCTTTTAATACAACCTGAAGTGGCTAATTAAGTTTTGGGACAGGGTCCCAAGGAGACTGTGCATTGCCTGTCCTTGGAGGCTTCCAGCACCCAACTGGTCAAAGCCCTGAGCAACCTGCTCTGAGATCAGGGGTGACTGGTTTTGAGCCCAAGGCTGGACCAGACAGCTCCTGAGGTTCCCTCCAGCCTGAGTGATCCCGTGGTACTGGGTTACCACTGCTGCACCTCTGTGGTTGAGTAACTCTGCAGGTGGAATTGTTTTTGTTCTGGCATGTTAATACAGTGTAAGATGCAAAGTGTGCATATGATACACGCATGTAGGATAGCTGAAGAACATAACTTGCTGTTCCCTGTGAACTAAAATTGTAACTTCTTGCTGACACATTTAAAGTTCATGATTAACAACTGAGCTTCCTCTAGTGACTGTATTTTTTTTTTTTTAATGTTCAGTAAGTTGTCGTTGTTTTCTTAGTGTATATACTATCTTGGGACCTGGTGATATAAAGCTTCCTTTTGTATATATTTGGGTAACAAACACTTTCAGAGCATCCTGTTTGGTGTGAACTGCCATCATCTGAGGTTTTGGTTGTGCTGTTGGTTTTAGAAGTGCTTACTGGAAACTTTATCCTTAAAAGAAACCCTGAAAGTTATGGAACTTTGAGAAATCCACCTGAGTTGCATAGACTTATCTGCTAGTTCACAGTTCAGCACTTTTTATAAGAGTATAAAACTTGACTTCACAAGGTTTTGGGTTTTTTTTCTGATGTGTAATTCATTATGCTACTGTGTGCTTTAATTGGAGAGGTGATTTAAGTAGGTCTCATTGGGTACTCATTAGAAGGTGATCTATTATAAAATTATGGATTTCAGGTTGCTGGAGGACTTTTTTATGGAGTGGCCAAATCCAAATTCAGACACCAGACTCTTGTACACCTCACAATGTACTTAGTTGTTTTAATACCATGTTTTAAAAATCCGACAGTCTTGATTCAGAAAACATTCTGGAAAATATTGTAATATTTTAATGCATCATTTGAAATGTGTAAAATTGATTTGAAAATATAAATCAAATTGGTTTCCAGTGGGACACATGCTCTTAAATTTGGACTTCTAATTTTTTACCCCAGACCAGGTTTCTATTGGTTAACAAAAGTAATGCATATTCTAATAAAATAATTTCTTCCTTTTCAGTTTGTGAAATGTGGCTATGCAGGCTCAAATTTTCCAGAGCACATTTTTCCAGCTTTGGTTGGAAGACCCATTATAAGATCAACTGCTAAAGTAGGAAACATTGAAATCAAGGTAAATTTTTTTGATTATTATTTTTTTCTGACAGATGAAGATATACAGGGCAGCTTTTGACTTACGTTATGTTTGGAAATGCTTTCTTCTTAACTCCCCTTTATGCTGTTTCAGTATTTCTTGATTCATTTCTGTATTGGATTTTAGCCTGTCACAAACTATGTAAGGTTATGAGGAGGGTAATCTAAAGCACTGGAGGCCTTCAGGTAGTACACCTGAGGAAGCAGCAAGTAGGGCTCAAGTGGTTCTGGGCAAAAAGGGGCTTCAAATGCTGATATGTGAATAATGTCACGATTAGAAGGCAGAATTTGGACAGAAGTAACTGACTGTCACCAAGCTGTACTGTGAGATTCTGAGATAGTGTTGAAGAACTGATGGAACTTCCAGGTCTTTCTATACGATTTGCTTTCTAGTCACAGTTGATCACCTGTGATCTTGTATGAGATGTTTAACCTTGGCTGTGTTTGCATTTCATTGTTTCTATTGTTTTTGTTTTCCTTTTGCTGTTGATGGACCCGGGTACTGCATAGCAGTTAGAGAGGCTCTGTCCAGGCTGCTCTGTCTTGGGACATTATTCCAAGACATGAAGGGAGAACCATTGTTTGAGAATCTTTTTCTGAAGTCCAGGGAGCTGTCATTTCTCACTTGTTTTATAATTACAGAGTAATGCTTTGAGTGTTACTAGTTGCTTCTGCGATACAGGCTTCAGTAAATGTCTCAGTCCTGCTGTGGTCACATCCTCCCTTCTTGCTTCTAGCCACACAATTCTCACCTTGTGCTGGTCATGCTGCTTGTGCAGGCATGTGGTGAGCCACTTTAGTGAGCTGATCCAGTTGAAAAAGGGATTTCTTTGTCAGGTAAAGTTTTGAATGCCTTACTACACAGTTGTGCAAACTCCACTTGGAGAGTGAGGGAGAAGCAGGAGGCAATGCAGAATTGTAGAAGTCCTCACTTAGGCCAGTGAAGGTCAAGTAGGACCATATCTACACAGGCTTTCAATTTTGCTTTCCTTATTGTTTCTGAACAGCAGTTTAGGAAGAGGAAAAGAAAAAGTTGGCCCAGTCTTGTTCTTTATTTTCAGAACCTTGTAGTCGACAAGGAGAACTTGAGTTATCTGACTTCTGCTACTGCCTGTAAAACAGTTGTAATATCAGCAGAAGGCCACACAAGGAAGTCAAGAGGTTGAAAGACATCAAACCTTCCCCAAATGCATTCATAGGGTTTGTTTTTTTTTTTGTGTTGCTAATATTGCAATACTGCTTTACCTTGTGTCAGCTAGGACAATTTGGTTGAGAGGATGGAGATCTTTCCCTTTCACAGTAGAGAGGATTTTTTTGTAAGGAGAGGGAAAACATCTTCCTTTCTCTTGCAAGACTTGGGGACGGGAGTTTCTTTGGGTATCTACTTGAACTTGATGTGAGGAGCCTCCTTAAAGGAGATCTTGGTAAAGTTTTATGAAAGTTATGCAGTGATTTATGAGTCTGAAGTCCAAAAAAGATTTTCTTGCATGAAATCTCACTGTTGAAGTTGTGTTTTCTTTTGAGCTGGTCTGATACAGCCTGTCCTGCCAGTTTTGATATCCTCTGATTACCTGATAACTTGGTTTAATAATTGTTACAGATAACAGTGTTAAATTGAAAAGATAAAAAGATAGGAGGTAGAGGTGGGTAATTACTATGAGATCAGTGCAAAAGAACCAGTAAACTATAATTTCACATGCATTGCTGGTCTTCTGCTTGAGCATGGATCACATGGGTGTATTGTACAGAGTAAAAACTGTGTCTAGAGTCTTCCTACAAGTTTTGTAGCATCTGCCTATAACAAGTTGTCACCTTTCTTAAGGAAGCAGTGTATCAAGAGAAGAAGCCCCTGCCACAGATACTTTGGGTATCCCAGTAGGATTATACAGTAGGAAGACTTGTTAAGCGTGAGTGCTGTTTTTCTTTGTGAGATTCTTGCAGATTTCCTAAAAGAAATATATTTTAGCAGATGAGTTTTATGCCAAAATTTAATTCTAGGCATTCACTGTGAGTTCTTACAGGATAAGTTTGAAACTGAGTAAAGGAAGCTGGCAAGAGTTTAACTTTTCAAAACTATTCAGGAAAGCTGTCATTCCTGAGAAATTCGGAAACTCTGTGAAAAGAGCCTGGAAGCTGATCAAAACAGTGGTTTTCATCCATCGAGTTACCAGTTTCAAGTTGCTTTGCCCATATTTTCTGTATGGATTTTCCTTTTGGCTAGAAGCAGGGATACAGCTTTTTCTCCTACTCAGAGTCCTCAGCTCAGGACATAAATACAGGAGTTCAGTTATTAGTGGGATTATTTTGCTTAAAATTGCAACCTTAAAACTCTAAACCCAGAAGGATAGATGCTGCTCTTAGCTTTTACTGACTTACTAGTCTTTGCAGCAGGTTTAGAGGTACTAGTAAGTCACTACTGATTAGTAGTTTTCAGTTCTTGGATTTTTAAATGAAATTTTTAAAACAAAATATAAATTTAGGATTTGTCAGAGCTAGTTAGGGTCAATTACCTTGTGCAGAGTCTTGTCTGCTTCAGATAAACACCTTGCCCAGGGTAAAACTCCATTGTTACAGAATATTTATACAGAGAATCCTATTTATGAGAGATAGGCAGATATACTGATCCTGTTTGCAGCCTAGGATGCCTAAACATGACATGCCACTGACATGTAGCAGTAGCTTCCTTTAAACAGACAATTTAATCTGATACCCTGAGAATGTTAGTTTGGCCCTAACTAAACTAACTCGGATCATTTCCTGCTGTACCTGCATCTCTTTTCAGCCTAATTCTACTGTGTACTTAAAGTAATTTGAGAATTTCATTTAGGCCTTTTCTGACTTTCTTGCTTCTACCTTTTCTTCACCTTTCTTGACCTGTTGAAGTAGAATAACAAAAAGATGGTAAGTGAGGTGCCCCTGTGCTTTTTGTTTACCATTTTTGCTTGATGAGACCTAGTAGCTGTTATGTTATTTTTTTAATGCTATTCATTGTTTTGTCTTGTCTTACATTTTACATTTGAATACATACTTATTTTGGACATTGTTCATTGCTTTGGTTTATTGGCAAAACTAATTCATGAGAATATTTTATGTATTGCTTCTAAGTGCTACATAACCTGTAGTTTTGCAAGATGCAAGAATAACACTGAAAGATCAACATGAACTCAGCATCTTTAACAGTAGAAAGTGCTCTATTTAACATTAAAACTCGAGAGTTTGAAGAAACGTTCAGATTTCAGTTAGACAAACATTCCTGAGTAACCAAGTGGTGGAAATATTGGATGTCACGATACTGATTCCTCTCTGCAAACTCAGTTGTGTCGTCCTTCTTCCTCTTCACCTGCCAAGTGTGCCTGTTTGTTAGTGTGCTAGCGCTAATGTTCTCAAGAGAGAACAGTTGTTCTGCCCTTTATCTTTGTTTTAAAAGGACGTGAAAGTTTCGTGCAACTTTCACATTGCACCTTTGAATAGCAGCTTTTTCTGGGCTATGTCCTGTCCAGCAGCCGAGAGCCTCAGAGAACAATGCACAGAAAGGCTTCCAAGTCTTCTAACTGGTGGAGTTTCTGTCGTCTTAAATTCTCATGAGTAGTGTGGCTGCGTGGTGGAGTTCTAATAATACGGTTTCAACAGAGTACCTTTGGTTTAAAACACTGGAGTCCTGACTTTTGTGTTCTGTACAGTCCAGAGCTGAAGTGTGATCTACTGTGCAAGGAAAACAAACAAAACACCTTGTCAGTGAGAGGGGGTGGAAGAAGAATGGTGTGACTTAAACTATTTTCAATTAACTTTTTTTTATATAGTCAACAGTAACGAGGTTACTGTTAAGGGCATTGTAAACCAGACACTGGATTTTTTTGCTGTGCATCTTTTTTTCCCTGGCACTGAGTAGTAGGTTGAGTAATCCTCACTTCCAAGTTTACTGTGCCACAGCAACTGCAAACTGCAGTGGCATATTTTTGGATGAAGCAGCTGGCCTTTTTTTTTGGCAATTAATATTAGTATGGACACAGGGCTGTTGGTATCTAGAATTATGTTCTTATAGGCTAAGTACAAGTGAGTCAGTCCAGGCTTCTTTATCCCAGACAACTGTGGGATATAATAGGGAGCGAAGATAAGATGTTATTGTACATGCTTCCTCTGGGAAATACGTGGGAAAGGAGAAGATATGATGCTACTAATTTGAATGTGCAGTGTTTGGATAACTAACTTTAATAAACAGATTGCTTAATCAGTGTGAAATGACTATACAAACTGCATTAGTTGGTTGTGTTTGTGCAAGAATGCATTACTTGGGTTTTTGGCTTGAAACTTCTGGCAAGGAACAGACGAGGTTATATTTTATATTTAGATGTGTCTCTTCACACCCTACTGACACAGGCAATATGTAAACCATTGTTTCTTTTAATGTCTAGTGTGGAACTTACAATCTCTTATTTGCTTTTGCTACTGTTCGGTATGCTTATTCACCACTCATTATTCCTTTTTTGGTATTGTGCACAGAAATTTGCAACATGCATGGAAAAATACTCTGCCAATCCCACCTACTACCCTTATGTGCTGTTTTGCATCTCAGCTCTTAGAAATTAGTATTTGATAAAATAATTTTGGACGTGTCAGTGGAGAAACATCTGTACTTACAGAGGTGCTCGTAGTCTCTAACAGGGTTTATTGTTTGTTTAAGGTTAATTGAAATTGAATTAACTGAATTAATAATGTTCATTTTGGAAAAGGTTTGGGATGGGTAACAGCCAAATTTAAATACTACATGAAATATATTCTACTTCTCTCCTAAGTACCTGAAAATGGTTCAAAAATGTGGGCATTGCTTAAGAACACAGCTGGACACAGGCTGAAGCAGTTCACTGTCATTCTTGAGGAGTTTGGTGTTCAGAAAACTTTGCAAGCACTGACGTGTCTCTCTATTAAAATTTTTGCAGGATCTCATGGTTGGTGATGAAGCCAGTGAGTTACGGTCAATGCTGGAAGTGAATTATCCAATGGAGAATGGCATAGTTCGAAACTGGGATGATATGAAGCACCTTTGGGATTACACGTTTGGACCAGAAAAACTTAATATTGACACAAAAAATTGTAAAATTCTACTCACAGAACCTCCCATGAATCCAACTAAAAACAGGGAGAAGATTGTGGAGGTATGTCTGTCTAGTAGAAGCTGACACAGACTGTCCGTGAAATATTGCTAAGAGGTTTTTTGTTCCATCAACACACAGTGACTGTCTGAGGCAAAGCAGTTCTGTTTTCTAACCAAAACTCATCCTCAGCCATAGTCATGAATGCTCCCGAGCTTAAATTCAAACAAGCTGATCTCATTCAAAAGCTGTAGCAGGCTTCTTGTCTCAAGCCATACCAGCATTAGAACACAGAATTGGGAATACATGTCTGTCTGCATATATCCAAGATTCGTTGATTATGAGCTATTGGATGAATGTTAATTACTTTAAATGACTTGGACTTCTGTAAGCCAGTAATGCTGCAGAGGAGATTGGAGCTGGATGATGCTCACCAGATGGAGCGGTGTTGTTGGAGGCGGTCGAGACAAAGGTGTGATGACAACCCATGCACTAATCATTAATTAGTGCTAGGGATTATCAATGAAAGCCTTCTAAGAAGGAAAGCCTGGTTCTTGGATCCTCGATCTCAGAGGGCTGCCCGGGGTGATCTAAGCTCCACCTGAACCTTGTGTTCATGTAGGTTGTCAGATGTTGTTTAGCTCCAGTACTATGTGACAAAGATACAGTTTTGAAGAGCAATAATGTTTGACGAGAACAAAAAGTTTAGTTTCCCATTTTGTTTGTTTTTTTTTTCCTCTCAAGCATCATAGGTATTTTCAATTAATATAGGTGTTCAGTGTAACTAAAATGTAATTTAAAAAAAGTGCTCTTAGAATACCTGATAGAATGGGAAAAATGGATTCCAAGTCTGTAACCATATCCATTTATCAGAACTTTGAATATCAAAGCTTGTATATATATTTTTCCCCCAAATTTATTGCTTATTCTAATAAGAATTTATATTTATTGTTACCTGCTGACCTTTCCCTTAAAATCCTTTTGTTGTCACAAGTACAGTAGTGCTTTTTTTTTTTTTTTCCTTGCAACATGGCAGCGAATGTTATTTATGCTAATCCTTTCTTTCAGGGACTTGGGAGCAAATGAATTCTAGCAAAGGTAAAACTTAAGTGAAAAAAGTCAAACCATGCTATCTAAATTCAGCATTTTTTAGCAATTGTGTGGACATTAGGGACCCATTACACAACTATTATGTAGTGCAACACTGGTAACACCACGTCCTGCACATCAGTCAGCTGAGGTGTGATAGGCATAGCAGATTATTCTGGGTGGCCTCCATGTAGCAGGAATGGCTTTATTTCCTGCCCAGGCTTCTTTGCTTTTCAGCTGTCTACAACAGTGTTCTTGTTTCTGTTTTCCTGCTGAACACAAAAGGCTGGATTTTAGTTATTCTGGTGCCAAGCAATTTTATACCATAAATTGAAAACAGTATGGCCTCTGAACTCTGATAAAATATTTGCATTGCTCTGTTTGCTTTTTTTATACCACTCCAGAGATTGTAGATACTTAATCGTGATCTAGAGGATTAGTGAGAACTAGAATCACTTTCTGTAAATTTAAATTCGAGTTACACAGAAGCTCATTGTTTCTATTAATATTTTTAATGGAACACAATGTTATGAGGACTTGCAATATTTATTTTAATGACAGTGTATTTATACTCCTTCTGTTTTTGACATGGCCTCCTCCTTTCCAGGGAGGGTAGCCCAGTGTGAAGCAGAGGACTGAATGCAGATATTTCCTAAAGCCTGCAGTAAATATAATAATGTCTGTGCAATTTAGGATACAGTGCAGTAGCATTCTGAAAGGAAAGCTTAGTCATCTGGACCATATCAAGAGGATAGATAATTACATATGCTGTCCCTCATTCTATTTTTAGTAATTCTCATTCCTTACCTCATTTCTTCATCAAACTCAGCCTCAGAGTAAGGCAGCACGTATTCACGTGACAGCTGTATTGTAAAATATGTATTTAAAAAGTGCCTTTTCTTTCACAGCATCTACAGGACACTGGTTGCTCTTCAGCTTAACTAGGTGCTGTTTGTCTCTCTCTGCTGCATTCTCATTCTGTAACACCCTCAGAAGCAGCCAGACTGTAATGGCATATCAAGTAGCTGTAGAGATACTCGAGCACAGTCACTTCTAATCCCAGACTAGAATTCATTACCATTCTTCCCAATTTTTAATTCTTCCTTTCTAGTTAGAATATCACTTCGTAGGTAATCCAAAATCTGCTCTCAAGGGAAGAAGAATCTTTTCATAGAACATCCTGCTCGATATTTACATCTTAAGATTTGTTAACATATATGTCCCATGTCAAGGCATTTTTCATGTCAAATATGTCTTGAAGGAAAGAATAACAACCCCCAAAAGGCCTGCATATAGGTTATAAAAGGGTTTGATACAACATGTGAAGGCAGTAACTAATGCCATTTGAGTATTCATTTTGTTGTATGAAGTTGATAATTTAGGTTTTCCTTATGTTATTTTTTCATTTAATAAGCATGTTGTTTGAAAATCTCATCTACTTGGAATAGTGTTGGATTTAGACAATGACTACTCATATGGAATCTCTTTGAGTTGCTGCCCTTTCAACTGTTCCCTTTCTGTTCTTTTTCACATTATTCTAACAGAGGAGGTTTCTTAAATAGCTCAGAATTCTAAAATTGTCAGGCATCAGCTTTTTTCTTCAACAATATTTGGATATCTTTTACTTGAGCTGTGGGAGTACTTAGGATTTAATCAGTTTCTAATCCTAGAAGTTGCAGAAGGGCTCAGGAGGCTGCAGAGTAGCAAAAGCAAAACTTCTCTATGTGTTGAAATAATCAGAGTTCATCCGTTTTTCCTGGTAAAGCATTTTGAGGGGAAAATTGCTGTACAGTATGATTTGTTTACTTGGCCTTTTTTGTGTTTATAAAGAAGACAAGATCCTATAAACCCTCCATCCTTTAATCTTGGCCTGTTTCTTCACTGAAACTAGTTTAGTGGTTAGGGGAACCTCATGTGCAAGAGAAGCAGTTACTTCTCATATTTCAGTGTGAGTTCTGCAAACCTGCAGTTTTCTGTCTGTAGTGGAGTTTGCAGTAATTTTAGAAGTTTGCCATCGGTTGTGCTTTAAAGAAGGGAAAAAGGTGGCCCAGATGCAGAGAAAAACCTGTGACACTGGACTTGTTCTAGACCCAGATGCACAGGAGTCTGGTTTTACTTGACAGAATCTGCAGTTGTAAAAAGTCTGTGAGGCTTGATATGCAGAATAATAAAACCCTGAACTTCGCTTTAGAGGATACACCTTTAACAAACATTGCGTTCCCAAGTCACACTTCAGTAATGAGGTGCTTGTCTGGTCTGCAAGTACTGCCTCCCACTCATTAAGCACTTTGGAAAAGGGCTTAGTAAAGCTGCAGAAGGGGGTGTGTGGATTTTCTTGTGAGTATTCCCTTCTTGTAAGGGTTTTCTTGTAAGCATTCTGCTAAACAGATGTGAAATATTTCATGTGTCTTATCTGGTGTGAACAGGTGAGGTATGGAACTGAATGTACTACTGGGTTTTTGATTAGTAAAAATATAAAATGCTAGAAATACAGTTTTCAAACACCTC
This sequence comes from Lepidothrix coronata, assembly GCF_001604755.1. NCBI lineage: Eukaryota > Metazoa > Chordata > Aves > Passeriformes > Pipridae > Lepidothrix > Lepidothrix coronata. The sequence goes on from NW_016690251.1 coordinate 2,633,770, forward strand.
TATGAAATTTCTTTTAGTATTTGGCCTGCTTTTGGGAGCTAATTTTTGCCTTCCTCTTACAGGTTATGTTTGAGACGTACCAGTTTTCTGGGGTATATGTAGCCATCCAGGCTGTTCTTACTCTGTATGCTCAAGGTAGGCAAAAATAACCTAAAATCTCTTTGGTTTATAAATGTGTTGCTGAGCCAAAGTACTAATATGGCATCACTGGGTCTTGGGCTTAATTCAAGGCTGTTCTCTGAGTAAGCTCAGCTCCAACTCAGCTCTGACAGGCTTGCTTTTTGTTTTGGGGAAATATTGATGGGTATCACTGTCAGTGTTATTTTCATGCATTACAAGCATTCGGGGATGTGCTTGTAAATGCAAAATCCTGGCTTATCAAAACTGTTACTGTTTCAGGGTGTGATTGTTTTGCCTTTGGCGCCAAGTCTTAATGGCTGACTTTTGATTTTCTGATCATGAGTGAATTTCAAGATAATGATCGTGTGGCTTTTGCAATATTTTCAGGGGGAAAAATAAGTAGAAAGTTGAGTCTTTTGCTGCAGATAAAGTAGGTTAAAAGCTCCTCAGTCTGAGCAGAAAATTACAGATTGACTAAATCCAGTGGAAATTCTACCACTGGCTGCAGTCCATTTAGGATTTTAAGGAGTGACTCAAGCACATCAGTTCTAATACAGTGACTCCTTACATCTGTTTATTAGTGGCTTGGTGTATTTAGCTGTCACATAGCAGGACATAAATATCCTTGTCCATTAACACATCATTGTAGTTTCTGTGTCCAAGAGGCAAAGTGATGGGGTACTGGAAAGGTGGTTCTGTTATGCAAGTCATTAAAACCAGTTGAACCAAAACCACTTTTGCACACCTGAATATTAATTTTATTTACTGCAATCTGTGCTATTATGTTTTTTTCCCCTTGCTTTTTCTTCGGTTTGCTTCTTTTAAGTATTTAATTGACTAACATCTACAGTCTTAAAATCTGTGTAATTGTTCATGTACCTTACTGTGTAGTGCTCAGTTATTTTGTGAATAACAAAATGGTGTCACAACTTAGAGCAGTCTGCAGTGTTTGTACAAACCATCATCTAAAACAAAGTTGAAGACCTTCTAAGGTGTAACAATCAAGAGGCCCATAAATAAAACATTTGCTTTTGAAAATTAAAAAAGCCCTTTAAAACATCTTATTTATGTTATATTAAAGGTTAAAGTAGTGGCTAAAGTTACATAGAGATGTACCTCATTTCAGTGCGTTTTTAAAGTCTCCCTTTAAAATATATTTTCTTGCTTTAGGCAGCTTGTGAAAAACTATAAAACTATTTTCTGGTCAACTTTCACCATTGATTTGTGCCTCTAAAGTAGAGAAACGTATGTTTCTGCATGTTTATGATATCTCAGTTTTGTACACCTTAGAAGTTAATGGTTTTGTGGTAAACCTTTTCCATGAGAGTTGACTTCTTTTAGTCCGTGACAGTGGATCCGATTCAGCTTAATGCTACTTCTGTGTGGAAAAAATTAGGTGTATGCTGTGCAGTCCAAATATTCTCCACCTTATGAAAGCATTGCTTTGGTTTTTTGAATACCAGTCAAAATCAACAAGTCCTAAGCGTTGTAACAAGGTAAAATTGTGGCCTGAATATCTCTAAGTTTCTTCATATTTGAGAAATTAATATAAGGTTGCACATATACAGCTGAATCTGTGGAGGAATTTGTGCCCCAACAAGCATTTAATGAGCATAGATCTTCTCTTTAATTAGAGTGCAATTTAAGATGTCAAAACACCAGGTAAAATTGCAAATGGTAGAGTTCTAAGCATCTAGGTAAAAGTAGAGGTAATACTTTAAAAAAAAAAATGAAAGCATTTGTTACTATGAACACATTAGCTTTAAAATCCAGTGATGACTGAGGGAACAGAGGTTGTGTTAAGATTACAATGAAAAAATCTTAAACTCGCTACTATTCTGCTCTTTTTACGAAAGTACTAATAAAAGTTGCACTTTTTTTTTTTTTTTCCTCCCCATCCTTTTAGGTTTGTTGACTGGTGTTGTTGTGGACTCTGGAGATGGTGTAACCCACATTTGCCCAGTTTATGAAGGTTTCTCTCTCCCTCATCTCACAAGACGGTTAGATATCGCTGGGAGGGATATCACTAGGTACCTCATTAAGGTAAGCTGGGAAGAGTTCTTAAAGGTTGAGGCTGTTATCTGTGGTACTTTGGTTCAAGTTAAAATCCCTTGAGAGCAATAAACCACTATACAGTTTCCCTTTATTATTCATATGTTAATTTAGACAAAGAACTCCTTTGTCTCTGTATTCCTTCAGTCTATTCTTATGTTTCCTCATGTAAATCACACGTGATGATATTGATGTTATTCAGAGACATCACATTTTCTTAGTGGCAGTCTTGTGGGAAGGGAATTTATTCCATATTTGGGAAGGAAAACCTCAAAAGTTGGCTTTCTCAACACATAAAATGAAAGCTAAACTCTATTCTCTCAGTTCTACTCGTCTATTTTCAGAAAGACTTTCTTACAGTGTGGAAAATAGTGTAGTGATTCTTCCCTGATTATTAAATAAGACAGCATGCTTGAAAGACAATTTGTTTGTTTGGGTGCTTTAAGTATAAGCAGCATTCTGGATTGACAAATTTTATGGTTAAACTGGAACACTGGAGTGTTCTGAAGTGAAGTGCTAAATATAAGAATTATTCTGGTTATCTTTAGTTTGTCTTTGTGATGGTTACACTGAAAGTTGTAGTGATGAAGAAAATTTCCCACTTGGAGTCACGCTGCTGCTATTCCGCTTTTCTGGTCATAACGGATATACCGGGATGGATTTGTCTCAATACTAAATTTGCAGTTAAAAAAGGGGGATGAGCTTTTAAAGATACATGTTTAAGTGTTCACCTCTACTGAGAGATCTGGACTAACCTGTTGTGTTCCCTCCAGCTCCTCCTGCTGCGAGGTTACGCTTTCAACCATTCTGCTGATTTTGAGACCGTTCGCATGATCAAGGAAAAGCTCTGTTACGTGGGATACAACATTGAACAGGAGCAGAAACTGGCACTAGAGACCACAGTATTAGTTGAATCCTACACGGTAAGTGTCTTAGAGACAATTTTTCTTGTCCTAAACTTCCTAGGTTTAAATTGATTTAGCTTTGATTCCTTCACGATTTTTCTTGGCAGTAGCTCATTTCCCAGCCATAGGAGTCTGTTAGAATCAGATTACTTGGTTCTGGGAAAAGCTTCTAAAAGCTTTTTTTCTTTTCAGATTTTCCAGAAGACTTTGCACTCGTTTTTGTCACTGTAGATCTTTGAAATTTGACTATTACAGTGTGGGAACTTGTAGAGAAAGTGGACTTACTCCAGCATATCAAATTCTTTCAGCTTCATCCATATAACAGTGAGACATATGAGACTGATATCTGCTGTCAGGAGTGGTAAACTTGCTCCTAGTGGAAACTTCCTGTGATCACACATGGGAGAAAATAATTTGCAGAAAAGCATTACTCTTGCTGTAAGATCATCTTTTAAATTGGTAATAGGAGTTGGTATTGTAAGGAAATGTTTGGTATGGATGTGTCTGGTCCCTGATGTCTCAGAGTGAGTTGCAGTGATTAAAGAATTTGTGTATTCTTTCAGTAGTACTGAACGACTTCTTGCAGTGCTGACAAGTATCAACAATTTCCTGTTTTAAAACATTAGGGAGCAATGTAGGTCATTTCCTCTTGGTTTTTTTTTAGTATTCAAGTGGCTAAAAGTAGTCTTCTCCATGGTGTTTTTGCTTCACTAGCTCCCGGATGGCAGGATTATCAAAGTCGGTGGAGAACGGTTCGAGGCACCGGAGGCCCTTTTCCAGCCTCACTTAATAAATGTAGAAGGGGTTGGTGTGGCTGAGTTGCTGTTTAACACCATCCAGGCCGCTGACATTGATACCAGGTAAGAGCACAAATCCTCTGTCAGGATGCAGGGGTGATGTGAGAACTGCATTCAAAGTAACATCTTTTGCTTTAGACACTAATGTCTAGGGGAGGGTGTATGCTGGGAGAGGGGCTCAGGCTGTGGTCTTGGAGCTCAGCAGGTTGTCTGGAAACTATTTTAGTGTGAATGAGCAGATAAAATCTTGAAAGCACAGGTTTTTTTTTTACTGCTGGTTTGTGGTGAAGCATGAGCAAGTCTGTGTAGTCACCATTTTTTAGATTTGTATTTGCTCCCCTGTCCGTACAGGTACCTACCCCTCATAACAGGGTAAACTATACAACACTAGAAAGACTGTTTTTCTTTGGGTCAGGTCTGAATTCTACAAGCACATTGTGCTGTCTGGAGGGTCCACCATGTACCCCGGGCTGCCTTCGCGGCTGGAGCGGGAACTGAAACAGCTCTACCTGGAACGAGTTCTGAAAGGAGATGTGGAAAAGCTCTCGGTGGGTATTGAGTGGCTGCTTCGTTTGGGGGGACACGGAGTCTTATCCTGAATCCCCACTAGAGGGAACCAAGTAGTCAAAAATGAGAGGCTGCGGGTGGCCCTCCGTGTGACTTGCAAAATCGCTGCCTCTCTGTTCTTCACACCCCTGCGTTTCCTTTGCAATAGTCACCTTTTAGTCCATGCTAAAAGCAAGTAATTCCTTAAGTCTTGGATTAGTTCGAATATAAAATGGGCTAGGACACGACTTGTAATGTAGGCTAAACAAAGCTAAGGAAAGTCATTTGTGCCTTAAAGTCATCATTGGGCAAAAGTATTTTTTTTAATCTGAAAGTTTTGATTCATACTACAAATGAAATACTCAAAAGTGAGAGGCTGGAGTTCAAGTGGAATAAGTTTTCCTATTTCATTGGTTACTGTGATAAGGAGGCAACAGCCACACATACATTACAGAAGTAACACTGTGTTATAATGCTGTCTGCTTTTCAAGGAGGAGATATTTACAGAGAAAACTCCTTTGAGTGGAGTTTCCAGTGTTGAACTAAGTTGAACTTCCCTGATTCTTAATACAGTGTCCTCTAAATATCTTTTGTGGCAATATGGAATGACTCAGTTGTACAGAATGTTTTACAACTGAGACAGTATTGCACACAAATGACTGTACTCATTATTGCTCTTGAAGTTAGAGCTTTAGCATTGAAGAATTTAAGGGAATATTAATTTGTTAAGCTGATTGTATAAATTTAAAATCTGTTTCGGCTATCCTTCTAAAACTGGGTATAATTCTAAAATATTTTGTGATTTGATGATCTGGTAACTTCTGATAATTTTAGCCATTGAAGCTTATGAAGTATTTCACTGTTTACTGTGTTCATGAAATGCAAAAATTGGGTCTTTAATTTTATATTCTGACTCCTGGACTTTTTGTGGATATACTGAAAGTACAGTTTTGGAGGAGGTGTCAATAGCTGTCTCTAATTTCCAGTGCAAAGTAGTTATTTCGCTTGGGTTGCACAAGCTGGAGGCTCACACGGAGCGCCCGGTGAGCTGACGTTTCAGTTCTCCGGTCGCGTTTTTCTCACTAGACAGTTTCCACTTCATTGTTCTGGTGGAAAGCCCGGTTTTTATCTTTGTTTCAGGGATCCCAGTAACAGTTTCTTTCCTTTCTCTTAGAAATTTAAGATCCGAATCGAGGATCCACCCCGTCGGAAGCACATGGTGTTCCTGGGGGGCGCGGTTCTAGCAGACATCATGAAAGACAAAGACAACTTCTGGATGACCCGACAAGAATACCAGGAAAAGGGAGTGCGTGTGCTGGAGAAGCTTGGTGTGACTGTTCGATAAATCCCAAAGCTTGTTCCCATCACATGTCTAAAGCTTTTTTTCTTTCATTGCCAATCTCTGAACTCACTCAGCTACATGCTATGGAAGGGCCTGTCTTGGCCTTTTGACCCAAACGTCAAGTTTTGTTCTGGTTTCTTGGGGTAGCTTTTGTTAAACGTTTCTTAATGTGGCTAAATTTGACTATTAAATTTGACCACTTCCCTGCAAACAAAACGGAGCAAGAGCAGCCTGTCTACTTCATTGTTCCTTCCCAGTAGGCAATTGGGTAATTCTGGTAGGCTTTTTCTTCTGGGTTTATTGCTGTAGTCCTGCTAGCTTTTGTCTCTAGTTCACAAGGGGTTGTGTGCCTTTTCTAGCATAAGAAAACCTTTAAACAAGAGTTTTTGCTATTGGATCATTGTGGTGATTATCTTTGCATCTTTATGCCTCTCTCTACATCAAGTTTATTTTTTTTTCTTTTCCTGCAAATTAGGAATTTTGATTAAACATTGCTAGAAACTAGTTGAAGTAGCTGGAATGGCTTTAACACACCGTTTCCATGTAATGTGGTTCCATATGCACTGCTGCCTAAACTGGCTTCTGAGGGGGTTTATCCTTAAAGGTGGTGGTGGCGATGGGGCTTTCAGACTGTATTTCTTTAAAGTGGGAATGTACAGTTGCCACAAATGGAGACAACACCTGATGTTCTGGCAAATGTACATTTGTGGCCTTAGGTGTCTTTTTTTTTCTGGAGAGAGGAGACAGGTTTGAGCTATGTTGCTTTTTTTGTTAAGGGACAGCTGGGGGGGGGGTCAGCCTGACCAAAAATGCCTCTTTTTATAACTAAATTTTGGTACCATGTTGTCTCAGCATAGGGAGCAAGAATGTTAAATTAGCTATTCTGTAATTGTTGAGAAACGTAGATATGCTGAGACAGGAGCCTCTAAACTTATTGAAGTGATTTAATACTTTCAGAAACGCTTGTGAAAACTGTAACTATAGATATTAAAACCCCCAGAACTAAGTTTTAAAAAAGTCTGATGTTTTAAGTGCTTGTGTGTACATCAGAAGCACTTCCATTAAACTTTACAAGTATATTAACCTAGTGCCAAGTAGTTACTGCAAATGAATATTTCAATGACCAGTGTTTATTGCAGCAAGCAGATATTTATAAACAACCAGTGGCAGTAGGTTATAAAGAATGACTTATATTTCTTCCAGTTAAAAATAACATTGGAATATGAGATGTTGTTGGTTGGTAAATAGCCGCAATTCATTCTATCCCGTCTTGATTTTTGATAGTTAACATGGGATGGGGAAGGAAGTGAAAACCAGTGATGAAAATGCTGTTTTCGAGAAAGTACATTAAAGCTGAGCTGTTCTAAAAAATAGAAGTTGTCACTAGTAATTATCAGCCACCTTCTCTGAGTATAGTTGCCTGTATTTTTTTTTTTCCTACTAGCAGACTGGTAACTATCTTTGCAATAAAATCTGCCTTACAGTAAGCATAGCAAAAACCGCCAGTTAGACTTAGTTCTACTTTGCTTTCCATGGAAATAATACATTACTTCTTGCTGGTTTTCCAAGCCTACCATAACATTTAAGCATAAGGAAGTCAAGATCTGCTTTTGACTTCCAAACCTTGGAATGTACAAGAGATGCTTTCATATACTTGCCATTTGTCTACATCTTTACATTAATAATTGACCCCAGGAACACAGAAATATTAAACTCCCTTGGATTCTTAAAATCTGCTTTCTTTCTAAATCGAGCAGACAGCTTCCTTTGGCTGAGCGAGCCAAAGGGGCAGAAACCATGTCTGCATTTCTTTAATAACAAGACAGTCACTATAGTATTGCTAGTAATGACCATTTAATTATAGGTGGGTGGGGTTTTTTGCAGCTATATTTACTCTTAACTTGAACAATATGAATTTACAGGCATGCCGGTCGTGCCTCAGTGCATGCACTTAAGCAGTTACTAGATTTTTGGGGACATGAATGTAAGGGGTACTCTGAATTCCTGTAGTCTTCTAAACATTTAATACACAAGACTTAAAAAAAATGCTGTGGGCTTGCTTTAGAGCTATGATTTCTCAAGTGACTGTCTCTGGGCTTTTCAGACAGTGTTGGGAATCATGGAAATAAACCAAAGAATGACTTAAAAAACTTTTTTTGAATGACAATCTGTCATGTGGTTTTTCAAATCTAGACCTTGACCCTGCAACCCCTTTTCTAAACCATCTTCTCCCCTGTCCATTGGATTCGGTTAGGTACGTGCATGTTTGAGTAAAGGTTTTGGAATTTGGCCCTTTCACTAGAGAACTTCACAGCACCATGAGTAATAAATGTCAGTTGATGGTGCAGAATCTTGGGTTTCCATGGAAACCATGTATATATTAAAAAAAAAAAAAAAAAGGAGGCAACTAGCATTTTAAATTAACTGTTATCGTGGATTCAGAGGAACACATATGTAATCCAAGTACTGAATGGGGTGTTCCAGTTGTGCTCAGTGTGGTTCTCCATGTGTGTGTTTGCACACACAAGAGTGTGTGTGTGTGTGTGTTCTCTCAGCTGACAGCTTCAATATTGCTATGAAAGCAATCTGGTTTTAAAATATTTTTTTTTTTCCTGAAGACCAAATAACTTGAATTGTATTTGCAAAATGCTTCAGCTCCTATAAAATTAGAATAGAAGATGCCGCATCAGTTGTAAGTTTTTTGGGAACATCCTATTTTTAATGTTAAGCTGCTTCAAACCCTCCCCTCCCCCAGTGTTCTAGGATGTTAACTGATGTAACACAAATGGCTTTTTATACAGTTCTGAATAATGTTAACACACAACACTGGTTGAGACCGTGAATGGAAATAAACATCTATTTAAATTGACAGGTCTTTTCAATACAAAAATAAAATCAGATTTTTTTCAAAGTAGATTATGTTTGCTTTGTTTCCTTTGGGAAATCACAGTTCTGTCAGTTTTTCTCTAACTTAACTTCCATCACAAAACTACCATGAGCAGCTTTTGCTGAGGAAATCTGACATGACAACACATTCTCTACTGATTGCTGTCATACTCTATTCTCTAGCCAATACCCCACTCCTTCCATCCCAGTTTCTTTAAAAAGAAAATAAAATCCTTATCCTTGGACAGGAATCTTTTTCTAGTTCAACTTCAGTACTGCAAAATGGGAAGAGCCCTTAACTTGTAGTGGCCTCAGCATCCTTGGCTAAGCTCAAGCCACATAATGATGCCCTGTTTAGGAAAAGCCTCTTTGGCATTGTGACTTTGTGTGCTGCTTCACCTGCGTCCCTTATTTTAACTGATGGAAAAACTGTGTGTGGGGTTAACCAGTTGCATTCAGAAGGATGTACTGGTTTGAAGCAGCTCTTGCAGCTGAAATCTTGTAATTCTGGACTGGTTGTGTGGGTTAGTGACTGGTCCCCCAGTCACGATGCATTTGTCTGGCCTTTGAAAGGAGCTCAGTCAGCCTCTTCCCCCCACCCCGCAACTCGTTGTGTGTGCTGTGCTGGAGGTGTGTTCCCCAGGCATCGTGTCCTTGGTAGGATAATGCCTTTGGATTTCTTAGAAGGACCCAATATGTATACTTTGGCTCTGGATACATCTGTCTCAGTGGCTTGGTCAAACACTTGTCATCTTAGGGACAGATATAAGGTAGATGGGATTTTTAATAGGAAGAAAAAAAAAAAAAGGCTTCCCAAAACCCAAGTCTCTGTTCCATCACTTTGCATTCTTGGGAAAAAAATAAATACATCTGCTCTACCTCTGCACAGTACTAATTCATGTTCCCTGCTCCTCCCCTGTAGCTTGTTTTTCCTGGCATGGCCTTTGTGTGGAAAGGACTAAATACAACTCAGTTGATATTTGCCAGTCAACTCTTTCAATAGTGAATTCCTCCCTGCAGGCACTTCAGCGATTTTCCACAAACTAGTGTCATTAGCTGTTTCAGTGCAGTGAAAAATCAAGGTTTGCCTTTTTTTGTTGTTGTTTGGGGGGTTTTTTGGTTGGCTTTTTTGTTTGTTTTTTAAATCCAAATACATCTCTTCCTATGTTCTAGCTACAGGGAAAATGGTGTTATAAAAAATTGATTTGGACCTTTTCAGGAAGTATTTAACTAAAAATTTCTTTATTTTAGCCCTCGCCATGCGATGCTTGTTCCTTTCTAAAGAATTGGTTTGTTCTGGTGGTCACAAAGTCACTGTCACTTTGCCATTATAGGCCTCAAGAAAAAAAGATCTTCCATTCAGAGTAGACTGCTAATTTTGCCTCTTACCTTCACTTCATTACAACATTAAGATCAGCTTTAAGTAACATCCTCCCTGTAAATTGCTCACCTTTGACCCAACCAACAACTGCACAAAACAACACTGCAGTGCACATCTGCTTGTGGCCCAGAACAACTGGAGAAGAGATTTTTGCCTGCCTTGTGCCTCAGGCAGAGTTCTGGTGCTTCTGGAGAGGAGAGGAAGCATGGGACTTTGTTTCTCAATTGTTTTTTTTATTTTTTTTTTTTTCCCTTTGAAAGCAATTCATTAACATCGAAGATCAGGGAAGGAGTTTCTATTCTAGGTCACGAATAAGGCATATTAAGGGTTTTAGCAGAGACTTGGGATGATAATAAGGGGCATCCTTCAGCCACAGAACTCATGTTCCTTCCTATACGTCCTTTTTTATTATTATTAAAAAAAAATCACCGTTCCCCAAAGCCTAGGACAAGTAATTAAATTGTAGCTGCAGGAATAATGACAGATATGGGCCCCTCGCCTACACCTTTTCATCTCTGCACCCATCTCCCATCTGGTTTTTGTTTGCCCTAAAGCTTAAGTGGTTTCAGGATCCTCCTCTTGCTGGCATGTTCTCACCATGTGCCCATCTTAAATCTCTCCCGGTATTTTAACGAATGTATTAATTGCCAGTTGTTGACCTCAACATAAGTAGATCCTGTAAGTCCTGACTCTCATCAGGCGCTTTTCTTAGTGCAGCGGTGCTTCTGGGGGCTACAAATTGAAACCTTTGTGTCATCCAACAACTTTCTGTTCTAAACCACTCCGTGTAACCCTGATTTTGGCTTTCCCTGCCAAAGCAGGAAAAGCAAGGGTGGCATTAAGGACATGAAAGGCAGTATTTCGGGAAGCGCCCAACCACATAATCTCCTTGGAATATTTTAGGGGTTTCCTGTTGTAGTGGGTATCAGCACTACTTCCAACTGCTGTGGGGCAAGTCCAGTAAGAGCAGGTGGGATTGACATTAGCAACTGTAATACTGGTAGATTTGTCCCCTCAAAGTCTTCTTGTAAAGAGGGTGTTAGTGCTTCTCATGGTGTTACTGGGTAATAACCTGGAACACCAGACTTTGACACGTGGTCAGTGCTGGAATCCACATAGTGCCATGTGAGAACAAAGTGCTGTAATGATAATTGCTCATTATCTAATTATTCAAGAACTTACAGCCCTAGAGGGTGAAAACAAATTAGATGGTTATCCGCTCTTAAAATGGCAACAAAGAGATGAGGAAAACTCATTCTTTCGGCTCTTTTTCCAGTACTGTCAGCAAAGTCACGTGTTCCTTGAAAGGTGAATGAGAAAGTCCAGGATGGATAAAGCTCTCCCCATCCTGCTGCAAGGACTGAGGCAGGGAGCTTGCTTTAAGGTGAGTCGTCTGCCTACTCAAAAGCAACTCAACTTTTGTGCTCCAGCTCAAAATGAAGGAGGATTCACTGGCCCAGGTTATCCAGAAAGGCAGCCCATGCTGGCCTTCAGAGCCACATGGGTCACATTTTACACTTGCTTGTGCAGAGTTTTAAAGATAAAGTATCTGGAGCGCTTGGTCCCTTGGTGTGGATGCAATGTGCTGAGGACAGGCCTTGGTTTTACCCCATGTTGAGACAAGCAGTTTCCACCTAGGAAAAGAGCTGCCTGTCAAAAAAAAAAGCAGCTGTGTTTTTTTAATGTGTGATTCAAGACCCTGCAGCTTTTGTTGCAGCAGTAGTACACCTCTGTAAAACCCCTTATCCTGTGTGCTGAGTCCACCAAGGATCAGCACCTTAGGCTCTAATTTAACTCTGCAAAAAGTACCAGACAGCTTCTACCTCATCTCGAGCCACATGTCTTCCTTTGGAGTCCTCATTCCTGCCTCTCAGTGTTCATGTGTTATCACTGCCCTGGTAAAAACACCAAGCCCTCACTGCTTAAACCAGGGTCTCCCAAATACAAGGGATTTGCCAGCCTTTTCAGAGCAAACACCCCTGACCTGCTGTTCTTGGGGTGCTGTTGAGAGATGAAGGCAGGCAGCAAAGCATGGCTCAGCAGGACCACACACTTCAACTTCTATTGCAGCGGTGCTCCAGCAAGCAACAGGTGCTGAGCTTCTGTGGGATTTGGGAGCGAAGCGTTCCTCTGCCTGTCCTGCCTGTGTAACCCAATACTGTAGGCATTCTCAAAACACAGTCTGCAGGCTATAAAACACACCTGGCACGGTTATGGTGCTCTCTGGTAGCTCACAGCTCACACCTGGGACACTGTGGCAGACCATGATTTAGAGCTGCTGGCTTTGGAGTGAGCTACAAAGCCCAGATATCTACCCTGCCAGAAAAGCCCCCTCAAACATAACCACCAAAAAAGAGAAGCAGAATTTCTGCCCCTTTCAGAGCCAGGGACTAATGATTTTAATCAGAAAAAGCTTAATTGGGATTAGGAATGAAATTTCAAGTGAGTGCAGAGACACCCAGGCAGTTTCTGGGGAGCAGCTGATGTGCTCTTGTCCACATTCTTGCAGTTACAGGGGTGTGTACAGTTTGGGTTTGTCATTGATTGCAGAGCTGTTAGCTGGATGTCTTCTATATCCAAGCTGGCTTTTTCTCTACTTTCCCAAAAAGCACAGTGCAAGTTTCTGCTGTTAAAGGTGGGGGGTACTAACTTGGGAGGTAGGTTGGTCCCTTGTAAGTCAGAATGCTTGCTATTTCTGGAGGTTTTCCTAAGGAGTGGAGTGGGTCAGAAGGAAGTGACTCCTTATTTTTTTAATTACCCATCCCCCCTGACATTGTAACACAGTTGTTGCTTTCAGGAATATGCATGGTCTGTTTTCTTCAGACTGTTGGCTCATCTGGTAAAATAATTAGCTGTTAGGCAGACAGAGGGAAAGGATCACATCTGCACAAGACAGGAAGACTGGGACAGTAGAAAGGGGAAAAAAAATTCCCTGCTTGAATCACAGCTGCCCACCATGCATAGTAAGAGAGCCTGCCAAGAATATTCAAATTGATTTAGGAAGAAAAGCTGAGGAAACCGTTTAACCCCAGCCTGCTTGGATCCATGACAGTATCTCCATGGGCTGCTCTGCTCCCACTTCAGGCCGAAAGAAAGGTTTTCAAGCTGCGTGTTTCCCCAACCAGCCTTCCCGCATCCCCCTTCCTCTTTTGTAACAGGAACACAAAACATTGCTGGGCATGAGGCTGTGAGCAGCTTTCCACACCAAGAAAAAACCCCAAAGGTGGGCACATTTATTTCATATTGATGGGATTAAGTTGTAATTGGATCATGTGATCGAAACCAAGAGCCAGGCAAGTTATTCGTGACTAATTTCAGACAACGGGAACCTTTTTGCTGCCTGCTGTTACACTCTGAATTAGGCCCCTTCTTAACAGAAGTGGTCAGCATGTGCATCATCTGCAAACAACCTTTTCAAGTGTTCGAGGCCAAAATCACTTGCTCAAGAGTTTCCGAGCACACACATCCGTTGCAGATCATTTGCAAGCACTTGGGAGGGTTTTGCATCAAGAAATGAGCAGCAATACTTTGGACAAGTGAGTCATACAGCAAATCCCTTTCCCTACTCAAATAAATCTAGATCTGTAAGGATACGCACATTTAATGATTAAAAATTAGGGCATTTGGAGTATTCGGTCTCAGAATCTGCTGTCTCTGGGACCATCTTTTGCTGCAGGAATCCCAGGCTCAGTCCCAGCAATATCCACAGGGGGAAAAAAAAAAAAGGCAGAACTGCACAGAATCATACCCAAATCAAATAAAAGTGCTATAATGCAGGTGTTTTGATACTTGATTTCAGGTGCTGGTCCCACCTAAGCTGTGGGTGGGCTTTCCTTGCCAGCTGCAGCAGCCAACTCCAGTGTTAAGCCCCTCCAAACCTCTGCTCAGCTGCAACCTCCCCTATAACGGGAGGCCTTTGGCACATAAGCTTTTTTCCAGTTAAAACACAAGTTCCCTCGGTACCTAAAAGTCTGCTGCGAGGCGAGTGCAGATCTGTTGAGACCCTGACAGCACTGAGCAGCTATGTGCTGTGTCCATGCCTAAACCACAACAGGCCCTACCAGCAAAGCGTTCTCTATCAAGCTCGCCTGCGGAGCCAGGCTGGAAGATGTGTGCGCAAGATGTTTTTGGATCAAGTCTCTCACAAAAACAGCTGTGGGAGGAAATGGGGCCAGTAGTCAGACCACATTTACCATTAATATTCATTTATGCACAAATACTAACACAATCATAGATGACTTCTAAAGGAATGAGCCTAAATACCTCCAGGAAGAGACAGCTCTGTGCTCTGGACAAATGATTTAGAGGCCACTGAAAGGAAACCCAAACCCTCTTCCTCTGTTTCGTGAGAAGGGCCTCTCTTGCAGAGAGTTCCTGCCTGTGCATCCTGGTGAGGAGGAGACATCTCCTTCTAATACAGGATAAAGCACCTGGCTGGCTTTGAGGGCCCACAGCAGTGTCCTCAGCCTCTCCAATTTGCCAGGGTTTGGCAGCTCCTTGCCCACAGCTGAGCAACTCCCAGGGATCGATTGCACATCGTCCCTCATGCACCAGAATGAAAAAGGTACCTGACGGCCCCTAGAACTGGCAGCTCCCCCAGGCTACAGGAAAGCCACATCCTTGCATAGATTCAAACCTCCAACTGCTCTGTAACTCCTGCAGGAGAGAAATGATCCTCCCTTCCTGTAGCACCAGACTACTAAGCAGGTATTGGATATAAATGGGCATTGCAGAAGGCTCAGATACAGAAGTAACTCAAGCTATACCTGTACTTAGGTGGATATATTTGAGGGGACATGTTTAGTTATAAAAGGAGCAAAGAGGTGTAAACCAGAATGACATAATTTTAATTTTGAGCGTGGTTAATTGGAAGCCCCAAAATCACATCCCTGAAGCAGACAGGATTAAGATGCAAGGCAACATCCCAAAGAATGATGGGTATCTAGTGCCCCAAACTTGCATCCGCTCACGGTAAGACAGAAACAGAACAAGGAAAATACAACTCAAGCAAGGAAAACCAAACAGTGGGAAAGAAGCAAAGAGGGGGAAGAAGGACAATAGAGATGACCAGGAAAGGAGGGAGAGATGGCAATGAGAGGGTTACCACTGGCTTACCAACCCTGGTTACACAATCAATGCCACGTTTGCAGGTGACCATGCATTCAAGCAGAGCCCAAGGATGCACTACAGAGGACATGGTCTGTCACCCCTTGTTTTGTGTGAGGTGCCAACAGTCAATGTGCAAACTTGTGGCACTTTTCACAAGGTTTAGAGCGCAAGTGGATGCTCATCCCTGGCCAGACTCCTTTTGAAATCAATGAAATCAGCCCTGGATGGGATAAGAGAGGTGTTGAACAGGGCTCGAGGGGTCCAAGGAAAATTTTCACTTGTTCCACCATTCCATTTTTAGTTAAAGTGCTTGATGCATCAGTGATTACTCCCTGTTGGAACCAGCTATGTCACAGGGAGCAAAGATGGAACTCTGGTTTTCCTCAAGGACACAGCTCCATTTTGAGGGGCAAAGCCTAGAAAAGTGCACAAGAGGGAGGAGACACAGAAACCTTCCTCCCCAAGGTTTGCTCAAGTTCCCTGCTCATGTGGAGAAGTTATTAAAGGATACAGAGTGTAAATCCACTAACACCAGGAATGCATTTTCTTTCAAACCAAGTTTCTCTGTGAATCACTACAAACACACAAGACCAAGTCCAAAACCCATGTCATTGCCTCATGTAGACAGTTTAGCATCACCTTACATGGATGGTCCATCTGACTTTCAATATCTGCAAGCACAAGACGTTGCCTGCCAACTTCAAGAGAGATATTCACATGCACAACAGGCAGGACAAAGCTTTAAAACCACTAGTAGTTACACTTTTACTGCCAGAAGCAACATTTTAATCTAAGTATTGGCTCCTGACAGAGGCTGTATTCTGAGGCACTCCAACATCTTTGCTCCATCTGAGTAATTGCAAATGCCTGTCTTTAATCTATTTTCAAGAACTGTTGGCTTTGGGTTTTTGATTTTTTTTTTTTTTAAGTACAAAAGAAAACGTTTCTGTGTGTACATTCATGGCAACAGAGCTACACTGAGACATAAACTAGTGGAAGGTCCATATGTTGAGAGAATATCATATGTAATGAGAACTGCTGCATTTTTGTAAAATGTAATGGGACAGATACGCAGCAGCTGTGGGTTACTCAAGAAGCAGCTAATTTAGCAAGCTGAATTCAAGGATATTTCCCAGATCTCCCAAACAATGAATAGCAGTGTTGTTTAAGATTACCATTATGCCTTGCATCCTCCTTTGACTGGAAGCAGGGGGAGGAAGCCTCTATCTGTGCTTCTGGGGCAGAAGTACACGATTAGTGCCTAGCTATCATAGGAAGTCCCAGGGGAGCAAGGGGATCTGGACTTGAAGGAAGGAAGGAAATTGTGTAGGATAAACAAAAAAGAGCCTCAGGAAAGCGGTTGAGATGGGCAAGACTTGGTGAAAAATAGAAAAGAGAAATCAAAAAGGAAATGTTGAAGGGACTGACTTGAGTTCTAACTTTAAAACAAATGCACCATCTTCCAAAACAGCATAAGAAATTTAGCAGATTTGTATTTCTGTATATTTAGGTTTGCTCTAAGGCAAGGTATTATACAAATTATTTTCAAATATACAAATAGAATTTTTAAGACTTGATTACCTTTAGATTTTACTTTTCCAGGGATTTTACTCACCCTCCCCCTGTAAAATAAAAGAAGATACAGACAACCTGGACATAGCAGATGCAACCACTACTCCACTTCACTGTTCACGGAGGACATGAGGCTGGCATGCTCTGTTCTCCTAAGGTGGCTGGTTTCCCAACTGCCCAGTTTGGTGCAGGCCCCCCAAAAAGCCACAGACCCATTGCAAAGTCACTGGGGCTGCCCTGGCTCATAGCACAGCCCACTAGACCCAGCTGCCCTCAGTTCCCACTGCAGCTGGAGCCAAGTGTCTCATATTGAAAATGGGGATACACCAGGGGACCCCCTCCAGGTTCTGCTAATTCATGTATTAAAATAAGTTATATACACTGCTTAAAAAAAAAGAAAAAGGGGAAAAAAAAAAAGAAAAAAGAGGAAAAATCAAACACGGCACTGCTTCAAACTCTGGCTCCTTACAAAATCTTAATTTTTGTGGGGAAGGTCTCTGCAGTGACAATGCCAATGGCAGTTTGCAGCCACCCTTCTGCAGCTGGGAGACAGAGAGAGAGGATAGGGACTGGCTAAGCTGGAATAAGTTGTTGTGGGTTCTACAAATACAAACAAAAATGACCAGGCCCTCAGCAAACTAAAAGATTGCCTGTGTGAACAGACTCTGTAAAGGACTTTCAGTCCTTTACAACTTGGTAGTAGTAAACTGAAAAGGACATTGTTGCATTAAGATATATTGCATTTATCTATTTCCTGGATCATGATACTAGAATTTCCTCTTGCTGTACTGTTGAGATAACCAAAACCTCTGCCTCTTTATAAAAGAAAAATGCTTGAGTTCCACACAAATGGAATGAGCTTACACAAGAGAAGTACGAGGAAAATCCACCTCTCCTGGCCAAGCTCATCTCTCTGCTCCACTAGTGGAAATCAGGACTAAATGCCTAAAGCTCCAAAACTTCATGTGAACTCCTGGGGGTAGAGCAGAGCAGAGGCTCGTGCTTTACTGATGGAGTCATTCCCACAAGCCCAGCTTTAGGAATTCATTATAGCAACAGGCTCAAGACAAACCTTTTGCTTAGTTACACAGAGAAGAGATCGCTCCTTCTGTTGAAATCAGTGTTAAAGCCACTGAGTGGCTTATGTAACACAGCATTGGGCCTCCAAAGTGTTTTGTGGCAGAGGAGCACATCTGGAGTCAGCAAAAGGCTATCTCGGGCCAAGGACTTTGCTCTTTGCCATTTATGAACTGCACATGCAAGTCTGGGTGTAATTCTGCTGCTAGAGCAGCTGAAGTGAGATAACACAGCTGAAAGTTTGGGAACTACCTGAAATAAGCACATTTTAAAATAGACACTTTTTTCTTCCCAAAACTTTTTGAGCTGACCCTTTATGTTTAGTGATAAACAAACACCACTCTGCCCTCATATCAGAATGCAGTTCCCAGAGCAGCTCATTCCTTTGCACAATGACAAAAGCCCAACCCATCAGCAAGAGAAGCCGGAGTTTATTCAGGAGTCCATAGGAAACAGCTGTTGCTTTCAACCCAGCCTCTCCTTTATCTCCTTTATTGTTTATTCATGTCTCAGCTCATACTAGCCACTGTGAGCAGGTCAGGACTCTGCACTCCAAAAAGCTCCTCAGAAGCTGATGGAACTCAGCCCAGTGCCAGTAGGATGGAGGAGCTGGGTTTTATATTATTCAATTCCCAGGTGGTGACAGAGGTAAATTCCTGACTTCATTAGCTAATAGTGCAGACAAGAGCCAAGCCTTTGCCCTGGATTTTTGCAGAGGGGGGCAAACATTCAATGAGTTGCATGAAAGAAACCAAATGCAACAAGCCAAAAATGGAGCGTGCCTTTGGATATTTCCCCCCTTCTTCTCTGAGTTTGTTGACAATTCCTTTGTACTGCAGAGGATGTTTACTCCCCCTCTCTTCTGTAATGAGGTATTGAGTAGGATTATGCTCACAAACCTGCAAATGTTTATCTGTAAAGACTGTGCTGTGGTGTAACGGCATGCACAAGTGGTCCAGGGCCAAAACAGACCAGGGGTATTTCTGCAGAGAAGCAAGAAGAAGGCACAGAGCGGTGATCCGAATACATTTGCTGGAAATTTGCTACCAGGCAGGGGGAAAGACAGCAGCAATGAGCCCAGTGTGAAGAACAGGAAAACAGAAAGAAGGCAAGGCTCCCACGTCCTCCTTCTAACTGCCTTCATTTGTCTCTGTTTCCCAGTCAAAACGTGGGTGTAATTGTTCAGGCATAGCAAGAAGCTTTAAAGACTCACAGTGGATCCGGCATAGCGGGAGGACAGCATGATGTCAGCAAGAAGTGAGTTCTCCTCCTCAGCAGTGAAAGAACCAGTGAGCCAGATATCCAGGGATGTTGGGACTTTAGTCCAGACTGGAAAGAGCACTTGAGCTCACCAGATTGGCAGGAGACAGAGGTCTCCCCTTGCAGAAAAGTTTTCCTGAGTTACAAACCACCTAGAGCTGCACATACCACTCACACCCTACAAAGCTCTGCAAAAACCAAAGCAGTGTCCCCATGGGGAGAGAAGCAACATGAGTTTGCCATGCAGAAAGGGAGAGGAGGGGTGAATGCCTGCTTGTGAGCAGACCTCTTTTCATTCAACAGCAGATGACAGCGTCACTTATTTTCACAAACAGCTATTTAACATAAGGAAGCGTAATGAATAGAGAACAGCAGATAAGGCATAAATTATACAACCAACTAAAGAATATGGCTCCTACTCCACTTTAAAAGGCAGGCCAGATGTCTTCAGATACTGTCGGCTGTTAGTCGGTGTCGCAAAGCCCTTTCAAGCTCAGCTAACTCGAGTCACAATGTGCGCTTGATTTGCTTGGCTGAGCGGGGAACTTCCCGGGCTCTGAGCAGGATCTACGCGCAGCTGAAAATACGGTGGGAATGAGTCAGTTCCTTGGAGCTTGCGTGGGAGGCAAAGACAGAACTGTGGGTGGCTTCAAAGTGTTAAACAGCCTTTTAAATTCAGGCCCAGTTTCTCAGAGGAATAAGGAAACAGAGCTATTCACCCAGTCTGGATTTAGTTCCATGTCTTGGGTCAGCCTTGAGAAAATTGCTCTCTGACAGTAACAGCCACTTCCTGGTCCACTTGCTCCGGAGCCAGTTCAGCTTCAGATGTAATTCTGTGGAGTTTAACAGCAACCCAGTTAGTCCCTCACCCACAGCTAGCAGCAGCAGCTGGCCCTTCTCTGCTAACATCTGGAGGCTGCATCCAAGACAAGGCAGCTTTGGGTCAGGCACTTGTCTGTCCATCTCACTTCTCTGCACCCCACCCTTTTTGCTTGAGCTGCCTGGGATAATAACTCTGCCAACACAGGCACTTCAGGTACCCACTCCCTGTGATGACAGAGAGCTGCTTCAACCTTTCCAGTTCTGTATTGGCAGGGAGTTTCCCCATTCCCCAGTCTATCATTCCACCTCTGGTGCCAAGAACTTTGGGATGTGGTCCTACCCACAACTGGTTTGCGCATATAGGGGGAAAGGGATACTGTGGGTTAAATTACCTGGTGCACTGGAAATTCAGGCCCCATGCAGTTACCTCCTGCCAACTGTTTGCCATTCAGCCTGGTTCTCCTATAGTGCAACTGGAGTCTGGTCAGCTCTAAAGAGGATTTATTGCTTTTACTGGATCAGGCTCACCCTTCCACCCTTAAGTGGATTAATGTGGGTTAGCTCTAACTTAGCTCCACACAGAATTAGCCAAGTTAACAGAAAGTTCCCTACTTTTGGCAATGTTGTTGTTTTTATCCTGTCACAATGAATTTTTAATGGTCTTTCTGTGTGAGAGCAGCTTTGCAAAATCTTAGACTCCTGTTTTCCAACTTAGATGATTTGGCATGCGAAGAATGCAATGAATATTTAAACCTGTAGTTTGGCATAGCCTCCACGGGGCAGCCAAAAACCCTAGTCCTGGCCTTTTGGGGACTAGCCAGCAGCGATGCAAAACCCTAAGCCTGGAGGAACAGCACGGGGAGCTTGTGAGGTTACATCAATCTTCAGTGCTCAACCAAAATCGCCCTAACCCCGTCATTCTTTAGATTCTTTTAATTAACCTCAGGACTCATATGGAGGAGCTGCACGCGGGTGGAGCTGTGGGTTATTTGATAGATGACTCAGATCGCTCTGCCGGTCGTATTTTATTCACGTGAGAATAACTGTTGAAGGCTGCTATTTACCACTGGAACCAGGGTCCTCATCCCAGCGGACCATGTGCAACCATGTGGTAACAATCTCTGCCTGGAAGAACTTACAGTCAAACCAGACTAGACAAAAGGGTCAAAAAGGAAGAGACCCCTCTTTTGCCCTCATTGTACAGACGGGTGAACTAAGGGCTCACACACACACTCAAGCAGCCACCAATTAGGAGTTTACTGTAACCCCTTTGTACACAATTTAGCCCACAGCAGAATCAAGGCAAATCGACTTAGCTTTAATGGCTGTAAAAGGGCACCCAGTTCAGGAGCCACCACCAGAAATCCTCCATCATCCACCCGAACACACAAGGATAGATGCTGGAATCCAGCCAAGACAATGTGGCTTTCATCTTTTACATGAAAGGGGGCTCCCTTTGACATTTTGAGGCCCACTTTTTTAAGAGCTGTTATGCAAACTTCAGCTCACAGGAGCTCGAACAATACGGAGGCACATAGTTCTGAAACTTTCAAAGTACGCAACGTTTCCGTACGCTCTGCAAAGATGGATGTGGGAACAGTGCCATTGGCTGAACAACTCCAACAGGCATCAGTTTGCACCCACCAGCCATAAAGGATGGCAGTGTAAATAAATTTCTGGTCTTAGTGCCCCCTGAGCTGTGGTTTTTGTAGAGATATTAGCATGGAAAGATGCATGGAAAGATCTCTTCAGAAATCGCTGTTGTTCTCTATCTCAGTGTGGCTTTCTAGAAATCCCAGATCTGAATGCTGGCAGATCTTTGCTATTTAACTTGTGAAGCCATCATAACCTCCTGTAGCTGGTGGGGTTCCTCACAAGTGATTATATTTAGGAGGCTCCACAAGCTGGTATGTCATTATCTCTGTGTTAATTGATTAAGTCTGGCCTACATACAGTCACCTGGACTATTCCCTTTTGGGTTGTTATTATCAGCAAGACACAGACATTTTAAGCCTTTTGGAGCCCAGGAATCTCTCTCATCATGCAGGTAGAAACCCACAGAAATCTCTTGGTATCACTGACTTTCCAGTTACAATAATTTAATTTCATAGATGGAAAGATGCTTATACTGATGCACAAGAAAGTGATTTAAAAAAAGGTGAAAGCAGACTTCAATCTGACAACAACAAAAAAGAAAACCATCCACCTACAGCCCTTCAAAGATGCAGCCAACACTCTCAGCTGAATTAACAAATTGTGAAGCAGACCCTTTAGCAGCTAAAGTCAGACTGAAAAACACCAGGGCATTACTTAACACATTTCTTTGCCCTGATTGGGAAAACATGTCACTTCCCTCCTAGATATCACTGGTATATGTTAAAACAAGTATTCCACAAGCGATGAAATAAACAGGGCTTGGTTTCCAGAGGATGTGTCTGAGCATGACTGGCTGTTTAGGTGAGAGGTATGGTGTGAAAGCAAAGCTGCTCTGGTGGGGTGGCTGTTCAGTGTCCAGCAGGGCATGACTGCCAGCTGAGTTTATTCACAGGTAAGGCATTCATCACAAGGTTTTTCCCACACTTTTCCCAGTGTTTAATCAGGGATGAGCTCAGCAAGAGCATTAATAGCTCTCTGTTTTACCCAGCTGCCTATTTTTATGAGGCCTGTAGGAAATTAATGTCTTTGAGGCCTCAGTTTGGTTTTCCCTGGACATGTGGCTCAAGAACCATTACTGGAGAAGACTATTATACGCAGAAGATTAATGGTGCAAATACAAGTCTGTCAGAAACCAAGCCAAAGATGAATTTGTCTTTTTATTCCAAGCTGTGATTAAATTCAATGAGGCGCAGAGCCTTAGGATCCACATCTCAGAAAACCCCATACCTGCTATTTTCAGTGATCTGTGGCCTGATTTCCAGAGATGCTGCTCATCTGTAGTTCATGTTGAAGCAATTAAAAACAATCATATTAGAAGTCTCAAATTAGGATCCAAACATCAACCAGTGAGTTTCTGCATCAGAACCCCAAAGTTTCTACGATTTGGCTGAACTGCTCACCTGGCCAGGCCTTGTTTTAAACAAAGCAGGTCTTTCACTTGTGTTGCTTGTGACTAAGACTGAATAAATGACTCTTAAATTGACTGTGATGGCAACTTAGGCTGAAGAATTTTCCTGTATTTCATTATAGGGTATGGGAAAATGCATAGAAGACCTTTGCACAAAGAAATAAAACACACAGAGGCATTCTGGTATTGTTCTGTGTATTAGCTCAGGCTCTTAGAAAAATAGCTGCCACTAATTAGTGTCCTAACTCTGTATTTTGGAGTTGATTATACTTTACTGAAGCCAGTGGGAAGTGTGCCATTGACCTCAGTGGGGCCAATGTTTTACATCTACCAAGCTTACGGGTTTTCAGGAAAAAACTAAGACATTCAACACCTCTCAGAGCAAAGCCCATTGTACTTATGAGCCTGAATACCGACTTTACACCTTCCTCTCAGACACTTCATCCTAGTTTACATTCACAGCTAGAGCACGGATGCTTTGGAAAGTATCTGAGTTCCAGAAAACAAGTATTATAAATCCAGCTCAGTGTCAGCAATCTGACAGACAAACAAACCAATAGGTTTGCTGTCTTT
Organism: Lepidothrix coronata; assembly: GCF_001604755.1. NCBI lineage: Eukaryota > Metazoa > Chordata > Aves > Passeriformes > Pipridae > Lepidothrix > Lepidothrix coronata. Next base: position 2,657,276 of record NW_016690251.1, read on the forward strand.
TCACTACCCGTCTCATACCTTCAATCTGTTTTGGGTCTTTCGATACACAGGAGGCTTCAGAGAAACTGTACAGCAACAAGGACACAACATCATCCCAACAATAAGAAAATTAAAGGATTTAATTTAAAGGATTCATAAAGGGTATTAAAAATTCTTGCCAGGAGAGAGATTTGGAGGAGGAGACACTGGCATTTGCAAAGTGGCTGCTATAGGGCCACAGCTCCTGAACATTGTCACATCTGCAGGGCTATCTGTATAAAAAAATGGCTGGAAAACCCCCTCAAACTATCACTTTAGCACTAGAAAAACCACCAGAGAAAATGGTAGAAGGGTTGTTACGGTATTTTAGAGGAATCAAATACATTTCAAATAAAAAATTGTTAGGTTTAATGAATAAACTTTCATCACTGTTATGCTCAATTGGATTTTTTTTTTAAGAGGCACATAAACTTTCCTGCTTGAGGAGATAAATCAATGACAAATTGTCTGATGTTGGGAAGAAATTTCCTCTGCTAGCAGATGATTCCAATACAGAGTTTCTTGTATTCTCTCCCTTTGAAGTATCTGGTGCAGGCTGTGGTTAGAGACAGGATATCAGCCTGATGAACCCCAAAGACATTTTCTTGTAGCTCAAAGTTCAGCTGGTCACAAACAGCAGTTGTTCTGGTTAGAAAAAAGCATCACGCATTTGCTCTAAGTTCAAAAGCTCTCTGCTCAGCACCTGGATTTGCTGCTCTTCGTGCCACATCTTTACAACCACTTCCTTCAGGAACTGGCCATAAAACGTGCTCTGATGGTGACAGCTCTTAAAATGTTATGTATGTGAGTGGGTTTGAAAACACAGCCCTTTCAGAGGTGCTTCTTTGTTTCAGGACCTTTCTGTCATGAATGTTAGTACGCAGGCACCCTTTCAACTTTTTTTTTTTTAATCTTCAATTGGAATTTTTACCTTATATGAAAAAGGATTGCTGCCAGCTTGAAACCCTGTCAAAAATGAGTGAGAGGTGGCTGAGGGAACCTCCCTGCCAATTTGTCACTTTTTCAGTCAAAACTGCTTACTCCTCCAAAGATACAGTTTTTTTTTCCAAGCTGGTTTGGGAAGGTCCAAGTAAATGAAATGTCTTAGTAATTGGGCAAAGGAAAAAAAAGAGGGGACAAGTTAAGGCGCTAAGTTTAAAACTGGGGATCCTAGGGTCCCAAAAGGCCTTCCTCATCTGTCAGCAGGATACTCTTGGCTCCTTTGCAGGAGCAGAAAGTGGTTCCCATTTCAAACAGCCCTTTAAAGACAGAATCGGGGAGCTGGAGCACTGTGTAGGATAAGAAATCCCTTTTTATGGACTTGGACATTGTACCCAGTGTCCCTGAGGAGAATGGGGGAAGGGAGAATCAAAGAATCATAGAATATCCTAAGTTAGAAGGAACCCACAAGGATCACTGAGTCCAATTCCTGGCCTTGCACGGAACATCCCAAGAATCACACTGTGTGCCTGAGAGCATTGTCCAGACACTTCTTGAACTCAGACAGGCTTGGTGCTGTGACCACTTCCCTGGGGAGCCTGTTCCAGTGCCCAACCACCCTTTGGGCGAAGAACCTTTTCCTAATATCCAACCTAAACCCCTAACAGAGCTTCGGGCCATTCCCTGGGGTCACCAGAGAGAAGAGATCAGGGCCTGCTCCTCTGCTTCTCCTCATGAGGAAGCTGCAGACTGTGTGAGGTCTCCCCTCAGTCTCCTCCAGGCTGAACAAGAAGACCATGGAAAGTTCACCTCAGAGTTGCCTGTGGAGAATGTGCCAAACCTTGAGATACTGGCATCCAAGTCCAGCAGATCCCAGGAGACAAATCCTGGCTTCACTTTGGCGTATGGGATTTTTGCCACTGACTAAAGTGGAGTCAGGATTTTACCTCAGGGAACTGGAGAACAGTCTCCAGTCATCTCCTACTTTTTGCTGGAAGAAGTCCATTTGTTCAAAACCTAGGGAATAAGAAAGGCAGCAAATAGCATTGCACTGGTGATGGCTGCTAGAGTTTTGAAATTAAATGTGATTCTTGTCACCTCTCTGCCACATTGCAGCCCTTTAAATCTCCCTGCAAAGACACGGGTAAGTGTGAGGACTTTGCTCACCCTACAGACTAATCCAGGCCTGTGGCACATCTGGTCACATGTGGAAGTACAACTATGTCTCAGCCCTGTGGCAGAAACTGTACTTAAACTGTGGAACTGGCATCACTGCAAAGGCTGCCTTGCTCTGGCCAAATGGTTTGCCACAAACCCCTCCATTTCAGACAGATGAATGAATGCACAGGCTTTCTTGTTTGCCAAAATGCCCATGGTTTCCCCACAGCCCAGTCACTGGCCCCAGAGAAACAGCATCACTGACCATGCAGCACATGACCCTCAAGCCACAGCAAAGCAGAAAACTCCTCTGAGCAGAATATATCTCTCTGCTTCATCCTACAGCTATTTTGCTTTCTACTTCGGAAGCTTTCTCATTTCTGTGGCTGGCTCAACCACTTAATAGGGTTCTGGGGTTTTCCTCAAGATGAGGATGTTCACTGAGAACTATTCACTAAATGAACAGAGAAATCCTGCAGCAATCCCCAAGACTTGGGGTCACTGCACAGAAAACCCTATTCATTGTTGCCAAGCCACCAGGGGCAGCCACACAGCTGGAGTTTTACCTGTTTGTTTAGTTATTTAAAGGGTAACTGTCACTTGGGTTTTTAGCTCATGTTGGTAATTCCATATTTCTGCTCCAAAAGGATATGCATCTATATGTGTATATACATTTCCATTTTGGCAGCCTGTGCCTCAGTGTTGGTGTGAGCACTCCTCTTTGAGGCACAGAGCATCTGCCCTTCCTTGCAGAAATACATGGAAACTGCTAGGGGTACTTTAGCTGGAACATCAGGGCCCCATAGCCATACATTACTGTGACAGTGGGAGCTTCATTTTAGGTACCCCTCAAAAAAAACCAAAAAAAAAAAAAAAAAAAAAAAAAAAAAAAAAAAAAAAAGAAAAAAAAAAAAAAAGAAAAAAAGGACTGTATTTCTACTTATGTTTCATATCTAGGATGAACCATGTATCTTGCATCTGCATTCAGTCCTAGCTTCTAAGCTGTCTTTTTTTTTTAGCTGCTCAGAGTTTTCTGAAATAAATTTACTGGAATTTGAACTTTGCAATGTTCAGACTCCTGCACAAAACCAGCAGAGTACCGCTTCTTTTGACTGCCCACACCAAAATACTCTCTGCTTTAAGTTGTGGCCAGCACTTTTGCAAAACGTGGTTGAAAGTTATACTTTGTAACCTGGCTTTTATCATTGTTCTCAGGAAGTTGTAAAGAGTAAGCACTTTTAAAGTCAAATCACTTGAGTTCAGTAGTTCTGGAATTGGGCTTTTAAGATAGGAAATGACTCCCTGGGGCACAAGGATGTTAATGCTTTGAATTTTAGAAGTGTCTGAACTTTTAGTTTCTGAATCGGGTTGGAGGAAAATACAATCTGCATACTGGAAATCTCAGATTTGAAGATATTTTTGAATCTGGGAACATACCAGACTTGATACTTCAAGGATCTCACTGTACTGACAAGTTCCCTTCCCGTGTTCTTTCCTGAGATTGAAATGTCATATCAAGAGCTCTATCGGTTGATAAGAAAACACTGGCACAGCACTGAATTGGAGAAATTAAGAGTGTGAAAATCAGCATAGTGCTGGCTCAAAGCAATAAGCCTGATAGTAATCCTGTCAGTTGCCTTAAAACAGATGTTGGCCAATTCTGTAGCTCATTGTGACATAACCTTAGAAAATGCAAAAAAAAGAAATGCCAGTTCGTATGACATTTTCTATATAATTAATAATAATTAAGTAATCTAGATAAGAATTAAGTTTAATGCTGTGTGTGACTTGCCAATGTCTTAGCCATCCCAAAGTATGCATTAATTCTAGCTCCCCCATGCAACAATACTTGCTCTTACCTACCATCTGTGACTCTTTAAGTGATTACAGGGATTATATTAAGCCTGAAAATGACTTTGTACTCTCCCTGTCACCTTTGAGCATGGAGCTGTGATTGCTCATGCAGAGAGATCAGATGTGTTACAGTCCTCACAAACCTTTCTCTTTACAACCACCCAAAGTACTGCCGTGAGATCCCGTCTCACACGACATTAGGCAGCAGTGTTGGAATCAAGCAGAAGCCAAACCAAAGTCTGTCGATTCTTCCTAAATGAATTTACAAGTGGGGAATGGGGGAATGAGATGAATGGCATGGCATGGTTGTGCATGAGTGCAGGGAAGCAACTAAAAATATTTGTGGGGGTCTAAGTATACCACCCAAAAATACACACATACTTTCCACCATTTAAATATCTTGTCTCTGGGTGGAAGCCAAACATTTTTCTATTTATTTCCACATATGTCACCAAGATTCAAAGGAATTTAATTGCCTAATTCAAAATGTTAAGAAAATATCAGTAGGCTGACCATCCTGGAAAAGGATAAGGCGTGAGGAGGATGTTAACTCACCTAGCATGGTGTGCTGAAGACAGGAAAGCATCTCCTTGTTGCTCTCAAAGAAAAAGGCTGCATTTCTTTCGTACAAGAAGCCAAGTTCTGTCTGTGGTAAGCACTGAGAACACATGCAACGATACCTCTTGCTTCCAGGCATCCTGAGAGCTATTTCTAATTTGCATTTCCAAGTGGAATTAGCAGAGAAAGGAGATTTACACACCCCTGGCTGGTGGTTTGGTTTGTGCTCCATGCAGCGAAGCTCCTGCTGAAGCCCAAACTTCCCAATGAATCTTCAGAATGATAGGAGAAATGACCTTTGGATGAAGATGGTGGTGAACTTGTGCTCAGGATACTCCAGGCCAGACTGTGCCACAAAATCCCCATATGACTTTACGTAAGTCATTCAAACTCTTGGACTTACTTGTTTTCACAACAGGGATAAGTCCATTTTGCCTATTTAAATTACAAGTTCTCCAAGCAGAGTGAGAAAAGCTTAGATTACTGAGTGATTAAAGCAGGCCAGGTGAACTCTCCTCATGCAAACATTCTGCCCCTAAAAGCAATGGTAGGCAGCTACACTCCTGAGAGTATTCTAAAATGTAATTTGTATCATGTTTACTAGTGAAACAGATTTTTTTTTAAACCAGAAAATATTCAATCTTGTTTCATATGGTTGCATGCCTGCAGTATCTGTGTCCTTTCCAAACTCAGTCTCTGTGACTCCATCCTACTAAGAGGACAGTACCTGTCTCAGATGATCAGGAGTAAATTAGGTTGCAGAAGGTTGGTTGCCATTCATGCTGTCTTGTATCTTGGTGACACTTTAATTTTCCACAGGTTCGGGGTCCAAATGTACTGTTTTCTGGTTCAGTTTAGAAATCTCCAGGCATAAGCAACACCTTTGATTCACAGATGGAAGCAAGAGGACATTGCAGGCTGTAAGAAATATGGCATAGCTGGGCATTTGTGGGACAAGCTAAATCCAAGTGGTCAGGAACAGGGTTGGAGGAGTCCTGACATAATTAGTCAAGAGAGCATGGACTATGAGCAACAGGCTGTTGGAGTCACTCTGCAGCTTTGCTATGGATGGAGCCAAACACCAACACAGACGGAATGATTTTGTGTGCAGCAAGTCCTGAACACAGCACCTGACTCACAGTGTCTGTGCTTGTCATGAGGACTGCAAGTCTTTTTTTAAAAATATGTAACATCCGTACAGTTGTATAATAAACCTACACAGAAATATTTGTTTATATGAGCATATAACATTTCCAGGAATATGTAAATACAAATATAAACCAACAAAAAGGGTGCTCTTTGCCTCCTCTCTGACACTGCTCCAGGCAGCTCTGCTGTTCAGCAGCGAAACAAGCAGCAGCACATAAAAAGGAGCAACAGCTTGGCTGTGTTACCACTTACCTACGGAAAAATAAACCTGAGCTCAGCAGATGTGGTTGGTGGTGGCCTGACCAACTCCTGTTGGAAATAATTATAAAAATTTGGATATACTCACTAGTTTCCCCCCAGTTTCCTCAGTTGATTGGGGGAAGCCTGATGTCCATTTTAACTGGGTTTTTCTCCTGACATCTCCCGCATTAAGTCTCTCTGAGCAGGGATGGCAGTGCCAGGAACCTCAGGAATCCCTCCTTACGAGCCGCTGCAAACCCGCTCTGCGTGCCCTCAGGAATCGAGGCGGCCCTCGCTCAGCAGCCATGTCTGTCACCCTTCTCTGCTCTCCCCTCCTCCTTGGAGCCACTCTGCTTGGGTGAAACAAAACAAAATAAAAACAGCTCCACAGCGTTTTTACCTCAGCCCCAAGCAGCGTGTGGGATGAGGACCTGGAAAGAAGAGCAGGGAGAGCAGGAGGAAGTCCCGGTTGCTGCCAGGGCCTACTGGGGCGCGGTGTCACCAGGCCACATCCTCCCACTGAATGCGTGAAACACCTGAAAACCACCCAAAAACCACTTGGAAAAACACCTGTCCTCGTCCTCCCCACTGTGTCTCGGCGAGAACAGCCCGTGCCCAAGGCTAGCAGCCTTTACCACCCAAAAATGTGAAATAAATCAATATTTTTCCTCAGAAACCCCCAGGTAGCTTCAGAGACGCCCCCATTCCATTTTCCCCTCATTTCCCGGACATCCGAATAACAATAAACAGCATCATTTTGACAATAAACGGCATCATTTTGATATGATGTATTTATATTTACATGGTACATTTTAAAGCAATAGCTACACTGATCATACATATTAGAAACAATAAAAAAAGAAGTTAAGAACTAAAATGTACATCATACACTTGTATATATATTTTTTTTTTACACAGAGGTAAAAAGGCTTATAAAAATCAATACAACAGGGTTTTAACTTTTAGTATATAGATACATAATGATGAGGCTTCAGGCACTTTAATTTGTTAATGTGAGCAATAGCTTGGAAAAAAAAAAAAACAAACAAAAAACCAAAACCTTTCCACAACAGGAAACAAAAAAACTGGTTAATGTTTTTGTTACCACAGATACAAAAATAAAATCTGAATAATTTCTCTCAAATGATTGATGTCAGTATTGCAAAGCTGACTGGGAGAACGCTACACACTGTTCAGCAGCAGTGTGGAAATTAAGGAGAAATATTTACAAAAAACCACCCATTTCTATCCTTGTGCCCTTACACCACTGCCATCACAAACCAAATAACGCACGCAGCAAAATCTACAAGTATTACAAAAACCCAAGAGAAGAGGGAGGAAGGAGGAGGGGGAGGAAAAATAAAATAAAAAAAGAGGGACTTTTTTTTTAAACTTTTATTTTCAGACATACAGAAAGGCATGGAGTATGTCTACTTTATTTAAATAAATAGGGGCACTTCAAGACCGGACAAAAAACTGTAAGATCTTTTTGTAGTGTTGTGCTTTATAGAGAGAAGATCTTACAGATGTTTGTTTACATGAAACAACTTTTGAGAACAGAAATAAAAGGAAAAGGTTGTTTCATTAATTATTTTTTTTACGAGGCTGGCTTGATGTTTACTAGACACCATTGAGAGATTTGTCAACTGCTATTAGGCACAAAATATTTATATTTCACTCAGCAAACCCAGACACATCACCCAGAGTGTAACACTCCATCCCTTTTCCACTATCATTCAATTTTTTTCTCCAACTGAAAAAATCCCCAGTAACTGCTATGAATTAAACCTACCCAACTCTATAGTGTATAATAAGCACATTGCATACTTAATTCATGGTTGACTAGAAAGCTGTGATTAACTCTCAGAGGAACCGTCGGGACATTCCACCAAGAAAGAATGGCAAGCGTTCCTTTTACATTTATTTGGCAAATTAATTATTAAAAAAAAAATTCCTCTCTTTTAAGACTGATGTCAATGTGCAATAGAGGGAGGGAAAGGACATGCGCCCACTGGCAATTTACTGCAGAAAGAAATTATGGCAGGAACAGCAGTGCCAGCTTTGACAAGCCAATCCCTAGCTGCCTCAAAGTATTCGGATTGTACTATGCTAGTTAGAGCTCACTGCGCTAAATCAGTTTTTTTTATTTTTTAATAAAAATTATTTGGCTATTCCTTGTAATATATTAGAAAAATACTCTTTTTCCAAGCTAATTACAAGCCTTGTACACAAGACAACATGACATTAAAAAAAAAAAAAATAAAAAATTAAAGTAATAGTATCCTGCTGTATGCACCTTATGCATCCACTTGATAAACCTGGGTGGTGAACTGGGGAGGGGGAAAGCCAGGCAGACGCTTTGGTCTGGCTCCTGCAAAGACTCACATGCTTCATCCTACATACAGACTCACAGAGACGCCGGCTGCGTGCGCAGTACGTTGAGACGTGTAAGTATCTGGAGGATTGGGACCACAGGTCACAAACTGGAAGTGGTAGTTAAGATCCTGGCTTTGGATTTTTAAATACCTGTTTAGATTGCTAAATGTTGTTTCTACAGTGGACGCGTATGTTCTCATGCTCATGTATACAGAAAACAAGCAAACACGATTTTCCATATAATCCACCACGTAATGCAGCATTTCCCCAGAATTGCCATAATAGTGCTTTTGACATTGCATTGTTAGTAATTCTTTGCATATCAACAATTTTCCTCATCTGGAACCTTAGTGTTTTATTCACAGATCATTACACTGCTGGCTAATGAAGAAGTTCCCTTTCTTTTTGGGCAGAGCTCTGAAAACACAGTTTTATTTTTCCAATGTTATTTAGGGAAAAAAGAAAACACTAAAATTTTAAGTTTCCCTTTCAAGTAGTGGTCTGAAATGATTACAGGTAAGGAGGACTTCCAGATTCTCAATGGTTATGTGACTATGAGCTTTCTGCTCACAGAGCTTTGCGAACAGAGAAATAATTTAAGATGTTTGCTGAAGGAAATGACGATGGACTCTAAAAGAGGAACTGCAGCTTAGATGGCTATTTTAGCTTTGGAAAACAGAACAAAAAACCCAAAGAAAACCAGTGACAGAAATACTGTGTTGTGGTACAAGTTTGTTACTAGCACACCTTCTATACACACACAATAACTTGACGGCAAGTTAAAATATCTTCCGAGTGAGATTCCATCCACTACACCGCCCCATTTCTAGAAATGTCAAAGCTTGCTAACACGCTGATGGTACCACACAAGCGGAGGCAAGACAGACACAACCTGGAGATGTTCTACAATCCACCACCATTTAAAGCAGTTCTTCTCTCAAACTCATTTTAAATGAAAAAAAAAAAAATATAAACATGTACAAGACAGTCTGTTTTGATTACAGATTAATAATACAAAAGTCTATGCTGTAGGTTAGTTAGTTAGAACAGTTGATGAGCAAATCAATGCAGTGTGAGCCCCAGACGACCCAATGTAAAGTGATCCAAACTGGTGGTTCCCAGATGCTGTCGGGCACAGTGGCTGCATCAAAATGAGTGATCTCAATGCTCCAAAACCAACGTGTTCCTTGAACTACAGGAGAAACGTAACACTTTGAATGCATCTGTAGTCATCCAGCAGCTTTGTGTTTTCCACCACAGCACCTGCACATGACCCCACAGTGGTAACAAGCCCGAAGCGGCAAGTAACAGCACATACATGGAGCAATGAAAGACAAGGCGATAAGGGCCATCCACCGGAGGCAAAACATTTCATCACTGGTGTCGCACGAGCAAGGATCCGTATAGTCTCCTTCTGGGTCGGACATACAGTGATAGAGCATAGTGTCTGCGCACCACATACAGCTCACTCGATGGATGCAAGTCTTGACGCGGTCTGGAGCATCCTGGCACTGACCCCGTTTGTTCTCCTCGTGGTTGAACATGTCCCTGCAGTACACGCACCGCGACCTCTCACCGTCTTCCTTCCGCCTGGGCTTGAATTTGACAGGTTGAGTCTTTATCACAGCACCCTTGATATCTTCACCCAGGTCAAAGTCCGAGTTGTCTACGTAAGGATAAGTGTATTCGTGTTTTGAGGCCTCGCTTTTGGCAAAACGTACGTAGGAGTCCATGTCATCAGGATCAAAGTTCTTTCCTCGTGCTGGGGCATGGCGATAATCCTCATATCCAGTCATCCAGATCTTTTCCCGAGGATTGATGCGCACTATCTCCTCATCATCGTCTGGAAAGTTGACGTGCCGGTAGGACCGTGGTACTGACTGTGGAAGTAGGAATGGAGAGGAAGAGAGAGAAAAGATAAATAAGCTCTCTTAGCTACTGGCAACAGCTGTCTCCTTGCTTCATGAAGAACCAATATTTAACAATTTTGTCTTTCCTTTTTTGTACGCCCTTCACCGTGATCCATCACAAGAGTTTCGGCCTTTGGCTCAGGAGTGAGTACAACTGTCACAGTCCTACAGTGGCCTGTGTGTACCTGGTACAATGTCACACATTAAACCACAGTGTAATCCCTCCTCTCCCCCCGCTTTGTTTTTAATAACTGGAAGCCATTTAAAGTTAACTGAGAGGGAAACAGGGAGAGTGGAAGCGGGGGGGCGTCTTTCAGGGATGTGGGGGAAAACCACCAGCCTTAGCTCTGGCAGAGACACAGACCTTGAGGTAGCAACACCGGGAAGAAACCTTACTTGTTCTAGATGGTAGTGGTCAGAGCTATAATGGTCGTGAAGGTGTCCACGAGTGCAAATTCTTCGATGTTCGCAGGATGCAGGAGAAGCCAGAGTTCGCACAGGCTGTTCCCTTTTCTGAGAGGAGTTGGAGGAGCTATCTGTAGCATTCTGTTTTAAATGGAAAGGGGAGGGGGGAAATGGTCACACATTCAGCTGTTACCACACACGGTATTAGGAGATGTTTTGCCACTCACTGACTTTGTGCACACCTGCAATATTGGCAACACCTGACGGCTGGAGGCTTCATAAAGTTTCACATAAAATACTTGAAAGAGGCAGATCTGTTGCCAGGCCATAAAAGCTGTCGCCACACACATGGAAAAATAATATGCCATAGCCTGCCCGTGACATATTCACCAACACCACTTGTATTTGCTTGGCATGTTATTTGTTATCCTGGGCATGGCAGGACGATGAGTCGTCACTAGAAGCTCCCTCTGAGGAGGAAAGTTAAACTCTCCATCAAATGATGCAATCGTGTTAAGTTCTGCGGGCTCAGACAGAGCATCTACCCAGGCTACAAAAACACTGGCAATTTTGTTAACCTTTAGACGTTCTCCAAACACTCACCAAATTCCAGTTCATCACAGGCTACTTGAAAAAATCAGCTTTCCTTTAAAAAGTTCAGGGTTTATTTTCCCTCTCCTTTTGTCACTGCTCTCTAACGTGCAATGAATGTTGGTTGAGTTTTTATATGTTCCTGGCTCACGGTGAGCACTTTCTTTAGGTTAATTAGTTACAACATTATGCAACAATGATCATGAAAGGGTGAAATATCACACAATAACAAGCTGTTGCCAATACCTGCAGCTTCTTAACATATGTATTTTTCCTCCTGCAGAAATACACAGTGGGATAACAGTTTTAGCCATCATCTCTCCACGGCCCTTCCTAGGTTAGTATAGTTGCCATACGATATCTAGAAATTCAGGATTTTGTCTGTTAATTCTATTTATAGCTTTTGGGCTCTTTCATATTACCATGAATATCAATGGACAGCTGTGAAATGCACCAGCAAACCGGAAGCAGGAAAAAAAGAGCCTCCATGCACAACGATCAGAACAGCTGTAGCATGGAACGTGCCTAAAACATTGCTGCTTTGAAATAAGAAAAATCTCCACCCCATCCCCCCCTCAACTAACAAGATGTGCTGCAGCTACAAGTCCAAGAGAAAGGTTTCCATTTGCCTCCACAGTTAGCTAGAGACACAACCCTGAGAGCAGAGAATTGTATCAGTAGTAGAAGACTGGTTTTACCTGAAAAACCTTCTCTCCTTGTCAAGAATGCACTCTCTAAACACTGTTTTCCAATGAATCGTCCTAGACACATTTTTTACTCCAAGAATACAAGCACCCTCATTGTGGGTATTTGTTAAATAAAACAATGCTCTGCAAGACTCTGTCCAAAGATAAGAATACCTTGAAGTGTCACAACACAAAAATAGATGTTGGTTCTCTTTTACTGGTATAGCACTTAAAAAGCACTGAACTCCCAACTTACTTTGTTTAAAGTAAATAAACAGATGTTTGCAGTGTGATGTAAAGCCAGTCAGGGTTATCTGAGAGGTACAACAAGCAGGATGAGTTTTGAATGGCTGACCCACCCACTAGGAACAGACTTTTAAGGCATGTGTTTGCTTTGGTTGTTTTTTTGCCCTTTTTTTTAAACAAGTATGTACAAGCAGATCAACTCTTAACACAGTTAACACCTCTAAAATGGAACTGCACCAATATTCAGGCTCTTCTAAAAAAGTGGTTTTATCAGCCCAGTCTTCATATCTTATTATACAAAGGCACTTCAAATCTGGGGTTTAAACCCTTCAAAGCCAAGTCCTGCACCCATAACTTCAGATCCTACAATAAACAGCACATTTTGGGGACATTTCAAAAGAAAACGAGCAGCTTTTACAAATACTTCATGACAGAATTAAGCTTACAACCTGTTTGAAAAACCCGAGGAGATCTAGGATTTAGTTACAACAACCATGTTGGTACTCATACGAGTACCTTTTTTTTTTCAGAGCTGTACATGGTGCACACCCCATAGTCTGGGCAGCCTCAGCTTGCTCTCAAAGTTAAATTTTGACTGACATGAACCAAAAAGGAGGCAGGCCTTAAAACCGTGCCATGGCAGCCAGTAGAATCCTTCACCTTCACTGGATCCGTGACTGAGCCCTGCTGGGACAAGCCTTTTGTGGATTCGCTCTGAAAACATCATGGGTGCTCATGGGTGGAACAATGAAGCCTGGGAAGATTACCCAACTGGAGGTGGTTGCACATACTGTCCTGCAACTCCCTCGCTGTCCTACATGAAAATAAAAATCCCACCCAAACTGGATATAACTCCTAGATAATCTCAGCAGGGCAGCTGGGAGCTATAACCAGCCCTCCGAGCAGGGCTATTCGCTGCCTCTCGGGGAAGGCAGCATTTCTGCAACAGGCAACTGGAAAGGAGGTTGTAGTGATTTTTATCTTGCCCGATTCGTATCTACCTTTGCTTTCCTCCACACCTTCTCCTCCTTTAGACCCGTCAGGGCAACTGAGCCTCTCCTCCACATGTGTTGACATGGCTACAAAACCTGTTTGCAGCACACCACAGAGGCCGTGGCTCTGCTCTCCGCTTTCACCTTATTAAAAATTGCTGCATTTCCACATTCAATGTCCTCAGATTAGAAGGGCAGTTTGCCAACACAAATAGTTACTCTTAAGAGCCCAGAAAGGGGAAATAAAGCTATCCGAGACCAGGGCTCTGCTCACTGGTCCATAACAAAGTTCATGCTGACTCCTGGTTGGCGACGTTAAAGGCAGCAGCTGGTTAACAAAGGCAGGGTTATCTTGCTGACCATCAGCTGGGATAAGCACTGTTACTTTCCAACAAGGTCCCTCACGGAAGCTTCAAACTTCCATAGGAGAAGAGAGGTCTTGACACATATGAATGGTTTGAAGATTGAGGAAAAAGAAAAAAAGGTAGAAAATACCCACCTCCCAAGCAGAAGGTCACCACTCAACCCCACAGGCTCCTCACCTGTGCTGGTGAGAATACTTATCAATGACCTGAGAGAGGTGAACAAGATGACACAATTTTCTGATGAAACTTAAGTTATTCAGAATGAAAGCTGACCCTGAAAACTTGCTTAAGAATATCATAATGCTGAGAGACTGGATGTTAAAAAAAAAACACCCCGAAATGCAATGTGACATAGACACCTTGATCTGACCTGTGCAATGATGCACTCTGAGCCAGTTATTGCTGCTCAGGAAAGAGGTTTGGGATTAAAACAGGCAGCTCTGGGACAGATTAAAAAAAAAACAAGCAGAAGCAACAATCACCAAGGCATTGTATCTATCTGCTGTGCTTCCCCAATCTGTCTGCAGTCCTGGTTCCCCTCCACCCTGCATCAATAGAGGTTATTTCCACCATGGCAAGGTGACAGAAGCATGGCCAGGACAACAGAGGATATGGGATGGCTTCTCAACAACAGCTAACTAAATACCCTGGGTCCCTCCAGCCTGGGAAAGAGATCATGGGGGAGAAGATGGGAAGAGAAGTCTACTGGACTGTGAGTCCCCATGGAAATGGGAGCAGGAAGAGATTATTCTTCTAGTATCCTTCAGAAGGGAAGATTCTGAGGCATTCACTGAAACTGGCTCAGATAAGGTTCAGGCAGAACGGGCTACCTCTGATGGTGCCTACAGTTAAAATGTGGTTCAAGAAGCCATAGGGAAACCCTCAGAAGAAAATAAGTATCCAAGGATCAGAGACATGATGATGCCTCAGGCCTTCGAAAGTGTACTGTTCTCTCAGTACCACTCCACTGGGACCAAAACTGGACTTGGTGACCAGAGAAAGTCAGGCATGTTCTCAAAGAAAAGGCACACTCATCTTCAACCAAGTGTCACTATGAACAAATGATGGCAAGACTTTGTTAGTGAGGGAAGCAGTGAACAATTCCTGTCCCTCATGACAAGACTGGGTCTTGGCTGGGATTTTCTACCATCAGTGTAGCAGGGAAACTTTTGGGGAGGATGGTCAAGAGTGGAAACATGAGAGGTTTGCTGCAGGTCATCCAACTAGAACACACTCGCCTACAGGAATACACCTAGAAAGGACATGCTGTCTGGAGCCAAGCTATTTCACCAACGGGAAATCAGGTCCCAAACCATCGAGACACTGGCCTGTCAGAGAAACACTGTCTTCTAAAACCTGTTGAAACCAATCCAGCTCCAGCATTTGGTTTTGAGGGGAAGCTATTGAAAACATGCCCAGTAGTCACAAAAGAGAAATGAACCCAAAACTAAAGTTGGAACAGGGAGTCTGATAAGAAACTGTTTCAACATGCCCTCGAATGCTCAATTATGAGACATTTGTGCTGCACGTACCAGAGCTTTGTGATTGCTATGGCGGCCCCAAAGTCTTGTGGTTTCACTGCCTGGATAACAAAATCGTTAATCATGACCGTAAGAGTCATTTTATAAAACCTGTGCAACACATTTCCTGTTGCAAGGGAGCCGTACATATCTGAGCGAGCAGACGTACCATATGTGTGGTATGGCTGCTGTAGGAAACAACACCGTGCTTCTACAGGCAAATGATGGCACTGTGGTAATTTAAAAAAAGGAAAAACTGTGTCCTTGTTTCCCCCTCAGACTTCTAGAAGTGACTCATTAAATTAAAAAGCCCTAGTCATTAGTAAAGAAGATTATGTTAATCATTTACTGCAGTTTACTTCTCATTGAAATGGATTTGTTACACAAGAAGGCAAATCAGATACCCAAGTAATAGGCATAGATAAGCATCTATCAGAAAACTTTGAGAAAAAGAAGCCTTCTCCTGCTCCTGAACTGGACTGATCAACTTGCCTCTAATGGCTTCACAGAATAGGTTCATCCCACGTGATGCAATACCCAAGGGTGACTACGAAAAAGAAGAAAGATTCCTCTCAGAATTACAAAGCAATACAATCCGTGGCAGCTTGTCAGAAATTGGTTGCCAAAGGGAAATTATGGAGCTCTGTCCCTTAAAACTTCCAGAAGTGCTCTCAGCCAGTTAAAGGATTCACAAGTTTGCTGTCAAAAATAATTGTGGGTCAAGCAAGACAAGATGGGGTTTTTTTATTCTCTTTAGGATTTTAACAGTTACATGAGGCAGGGGGGGAACAGAAGAATCACGATGTTGAACAATTAGTTTTGCAAGTAATAGTTCTAAAGGAATCAAAAACCCATGCCAGCTTGGCCTTTGCCTCTGCAAACCAACCTGCTCTCTATTGCCACGCTCCACTTTGCTCATCTCCCCCTGACATGCAAGCCCACCCACCACATCACACAGATGCAAGGGGGAGTGCTGACACGCAGCATGGAAATGCAAAACTCGGTGGGGCTCAAGGTCTCATCTTTAGCAAGGCACCAGCCTGTCTGCAACAGCCAAAGCTCCTCACAGCAGCTTCGGGACATGTTAAAGAGGAGCCCATTGCCACATGGCCATCTGAGAAGGCATCCCCACCATTCCCAGGACAAGAAAAACAGCTCTGCACCAATTCATGGCTTGAGGATGAGCCTGGAAAAATGACAGCCAGCAAGCTGCATCCTCCTGTGCCACAGCCCGACCTCCTCCAGCCGAAACTCCCGCAAAGAGCTCCCCAAAGGCAGTCGGAGCCCTTGGAGTGCTCTGCCCAGGTGCATTCCCTTGGGAGCCCGAGTACAAGCCAGACCTTCCTCACTTGACCCGTTCCATTCACTGGCAGAGGGGGAGGCACAGCTGTGTTATCAATACAGAAAGGAAAAATGATAAAGCTGGCAAAACGGCGCAGCAAGGGAGTGATTCTGAGCTCAGCGCCGGCCTGGAGCTTATCTGCAGAGCCTCCGCTGTTTAGGAACTTCACAAAGAGGAAGTTTGAGAGTTATTTCAGATGCATGGCAAAGAGACTTTCACCTTTCCAAAGAAATTAAGATAAAATACAGTCTCCCAGAACTCCCTCAGCTTAATCTTGCCAGGCCAGAACAAACGCTTCCTTTCCCCTCCAGTTTTTTTTATTTTTTAAAGCCTAAAGAGATACAGCACTTTCGAGTTTCACAGAGAATGGAACGGCACAAATCCTAATTTTTGTCTCAAAACACCTTTCTCTCTCTATTCAAGAAATTTAGAAAAGGAAACAGCTGATATTTTCCATCCACCTCTGACTGTGCCCTATATACTCATGACAGCCTATTTCAAGTATTAAGAAAAAGGTTCAGCATGAAAAATCTTTTAAGATTTGAGTGTCCTGTCTCCTGAGCATAAGCTTTTAATTTGTCATGGTAGGATAAAGCCACGGAAGAAAATGTTTTGTCAAATTTCTGTTTGTTTCCTATCACCGAAGACAGAAATTGTCTTGTAGAAAATTGCTTCTATACATTTTTGAAACATTTTGCCACTCTCATCCACTGAGGATGGCTGGAGCTGAATCTAGTTCTACTCCTTAGCAAAGAGTCTGAAAAAGCTTTGTGTTAGATCATATTCCAGTACAGTTTGAAGACAAATTGGCTGTACACAACCACTACAATAAGCATGGATTCAGACTTTTCTAATACCAGAACAGGACTAGAATTTCTCAAATGTTTGGAGTGTAGTCATCCCTTACAAAAATACCAATATAAAGTGCAGAAAGCTAGCTGGTTTTACTGCTATGGTTTTTTTTTTTTTATTTTAAGTTTTTGTGGTTACAGCTTTCAGTGCCAGAAAGATGCTGGTGGCTGTGCTGGCTGAAGTCAGCAAAACTCAGGGAACATTTACAAGAATTTGGTGCACAAGATCATCTCCATTAAACTCCTGCTAAACCCGATTCTGGCAACACTGGTCAGTTCTGCGTGGACCACAGATGTGGCTTAACAGCTCGCTTTGAGGAGTAAAAAGAATATATGAGAATCAGACACGGTTAAATGACACGGCACACTCAGATGTGGTAAGGGGGAAACCTCAGTGAGATTTTCCTGTTTCACTGTTTGCCACATACAAGGCACCAGACATCTCTGCAAAAGAAGGCATTTGGACAGATACAAAGAGAAACGTCTGCAAAAGTCAGAGGAGGACTGAGCTAAGACAGTACCACCCATTTTACTCAAACTCAGCTCAGGACCAGAGGCTGTGAGTGGGTCCACACAACATTTCCTTCCCATATGATACCCTCTTCCCTTGCCCTTACTGTGCCACTGGGCTAGAGCATCACTTCAGTGGAAGGAAAAGTCTTTGCATCAGGTACTTATAAGGGAAAACCAGAACATCGTAAGGGGAAAAAACCCCAAACCACAAGCCCCAGAGACTAAGGCTGCTCCCCCAGGCAGCACAGCAACCCCACAGTACAGTGGTGAGAGCAGGGTGGCTCTGTACCCATGTCCTCATCAATCTGGAGAGTCCTTACCAGGACTCCCACATTTCCTTCTTCATTCCTGTAACTCCTCCATGCGGTGGCCTGATTGGATTTCTCCATGCTGAGACGAGCTACACTGCTTCAACAGGATATTTTTACCTAAACCTGGGAACTGTTTAAACTAACCAGTTGCTTAAAACCATCTAGGGGTAGAGGCAGGCTTTTCCTTTTCGCAAAAAGGCTCTGTTAATCCCTTTATGCCTTGGAAGTGACATCTTGGTGCAGATTACAGCATTGGTGGGATGATCAGCATCCAGTATTTGTGTTTGTACAGCTCCACGAGGATTAGCAAAGCCTCCCTCCTCTAAAAAGTAATATTAGCCATGTTACCACATGTCCTCTCCTAAGGCCATGGGAATGGCCACCAAGGTCTGTACTGCTGTGGGGAGGTGATGGCCACTGCTTCTCCCTCCCACGAGTCCCATCACCTGCTCTGTGGGCATAGGTGGGTGGAGGACCACAGAAATCCAGGCCAAAATCATTTCTGCATCAGCTCCCTGACCTCAGCTGACCATCTGTGTGGTGGCACAGGAGGGTCTCCAGGTGACACAGAGAGTAGAGGTAGGGGAGGCTGGAGAGGGAGGTCCTAATTTTCAGGTGCCAGCAGAGAACACAGCACATCCAACGCTGCCAAAAAGCCTTTTGCAAGATGGGTAACGATGCCAGGAAATAAAGGAGGGAAGTTCAGAGGGGGGTGTTAAACACTGGACACACACAGAGGATGGCAGGAGCCTGCACTGCTGCTGAGCACAGCTGGGAACAGATGGCTCCACAGAACCCAGCACTGAATCTCAGCTCTCCTACACAGAAACTTTCAAGGAGGGGGAAGGAAGTAATATTAGGAGGGAAAGAAAAATGCTAATGAAAATTAAATTAGCCAAGCTAAAAGAACTGATGCACCTAATCCATCATGAATGTCTTTGCTATGTAAAAATTCCAAACTGCAGCCTCTAAATTCAGCAGTGCTGCTCCTATATAATAACATCAGCTTACAAACAGAAGGGAAAAAACTCAGTTAAATGCAAACTTCCCACAGCAGACTGATATGATATTTTAGGAAGTCAGTTCGGGGTCATTTATTCACACAGTTATGAGCATTGATGTTATTTTAGCTGGTATTTATCACCAAAATAGAATCCAACAGCTGATGCAAACTTTTAAAATACCCTCTTCACATGCACTGCAAATATGTCAAGCTCTGCTTAAAAATGTAATGGTACTTATTTACTTCTGCCTTTCCTTCTCCTTTTGCAGACAGAGCCAGAGACAGATGAACTGCTTCCTATAATGACTTCTGATTTAATTTTCATAAAATATTTACAGGGCAAGCAGACCCTTGGCAAAACACATTAGGCCGGTGAGGGAAGGAAACAGGGCTATTTAGATGCAGTTCTTTATAATGCATTTCTGTACTGGGCAAAGGTCCGTTTTGAGTTCCCCAGACTCTTGTATTTTGTCGTACATCTTCGGTTACTACCAAAAACATACCTGGGACAGAGGGGACACCAACCTGCAGTATTTTGTCAATCAGAAGGTTGTGAGTTTTTTTGTGCTGTGGGGTTTTTTTTCCCTTTCTTTAAAGGGGTGGAAGGGGAAGCCTGCCAACTTAAAGGAAAATCTTGAAGCCTCATGCAAAAGCACATTTCATTGTTAAGCTTTACCAAAGTCCTTCTTTTCCTTTCCAAATTCTACAAAAAAAAAAGAAACTGTAAACAAACAAAAAAAACCCATTTGAAAGGATGCAACTAAATCCCAGTCAGACGAGCAAAATTCAGGTGCACACTCCAGGAAGTCTCAACTCTGTGTGTTGTTTTTTTTTTTATTTTCTACTTGTTACACAAGACAACAGATTCAAATTAGATTTGCCAGTGTTTAAACAGCATATGGAAATTACAGGAAGAGAAGAGCAATACAGTCATTTGCTCCACAGTTCCAGCTCGGCTCCCTCCATATCACTGCCAAGATGGATGCTCCAGCTCAGCAACCCCCTCTAAATTAGGCAGAGGCTGGGGTTGAGCACAGCTTTTGCCCGCTTGCTCCAGACCTGCATCTCTCCGGTCCCACCAGGTTATGTGCCAGGCAGCCATTCCCTAATCCCTTCTGCTGCAGCACAGGAAGTTGTCAGTCACAGCTCTGCCCCCCGGCCAAGGCTGTCTCCTTCCAACAGTGTTTACACCCTGTGCAGGGTCCACTCTGCCTGTCACCTTCAGAGCCAGTGCCTGGGGCCAGGAAAGACACCCCAAATCCAGCTGGTGCCTCCTCCTCAGAGCGCCCTGGGACAAAGAGTTTTGTTCCAACACAGCAGCCAGCTGTTTGCTGAAAGTCACTTCCTCAGGTTGAATATTAAAATAATGGAAAAGGTCATTCTCTGTCTTTCTGTCAAGCACCCCACAGCTGAAAGAAAGGATTGTAAACTTCAAAGGCTGACTGCATAGCCCAGATCAAAGAAGGAATCTAATGGAAAACTATAGTCATACCATGTATTTTCAAGGTAAAAGCCACATTTGGCCACAACACACCCACACTGACACCACCTCAGCTATTCTGTCATCTCCTTCTTGTCTCGATCGAAGGATGAATTTCACAGTAGCAACATGAAGGAGGAAAATGCCTTAAATCTGAAGCAAGATTCAGACACGAGTGCAAGAGCCATCTTACTTGTACCACCGGGTCTTGCAGAAGGCGACGTATCCAGGGCCAGGGGGTACACGATGAATTTCAGGTGTCACGATGAATATTAGTGGGGTGGAAGAGGTTTTTTGCCGCCCGCGCAGTCCCTCGACTCTTACAGTTTCCCTTTAGCCAGCACTTCTGCTTTTCCAGCCCTACAGCGAGCTGGCTCCAGGAGCCAAACCACCGGAAAAGTATTCGCTTTCTTTTATAGGGCTGGTTTTTGGTTCACTTCCCCAGGCCGGCTCAGCACTGGGTCAGCCGTGCTAGGAAAAGGGGCATGGAGGAGCCCCCTCTCTGCTCTGGTCATGCTAAAGATGCACCAGTCAAGTTGAATCCCTCGGCTGTGGTTTCACATAGGTGCTAAAATATCTCCTGCCACCCCAAATCCTGCTCCCCCACACCAGCTCCACTCTTGGCATGGCTGTGCTGCGAAAGCAAGGTGGGGGAACTGAGCTGGCTGGAAAACAACTTGCTTTTCACAGGCTTCTTGACTCAAATCAGGTCCCCCCCCCTTACATAATGCTGAAGAAATGCCCTGGGAACCATGGCTGAACAAAAGCAAAGGTAAAAAAAAAAATAAAATAACAAAAAAAATCCTTTCCCACCCTGTTTTACTGTATGTTAAGAAATGGCAATTTCATCTTGGCTGTATTTTGTTTCTGACACATTTGTGCCTTAAGCACACAAATACACTAAAGCATTTAGCTCCAGATGAATTAAAAGGGAACATGCTCATAAACAGCTTCACACTTTAACTCATCACACAGTTTAAGTACATTACTACACAGCCAATTTATTTTTTCAGGAGACAAACATGCAGCTGGTTGATCGCAAGTGTGAAATGGTGCTACAACACACTCTGATCACAAACTCACCAGCCAGAAACTGCGAACAGAGAGAGGCACCAGTCAAGTCACCTTTGGATGTGGAAATCTTACAGGCAGGTTTGCTGGTGACCCTTCTCATCCTAAAGCCTCATATTGGAAGAAAACAAGGGTTTCAGTAACCTGAAGGTTACTTAAATATTTGAGTGCAAGTTTGGTTATACGTAACAAAAATAATTAATAGAGTATAAAAGGTAAAGAGCTGGCATGCTAAAGCATGCCATCATATCATCATCTAAGTACAGGGAAAGGCCAAACTGGGTGTTAAAAAGATAAGGAAGGGAGGGAAAAAGAAGGAAACAAGGATAGATATCCTTTGAACTGCTGGGGCAAACCAAACAAAACCAACACCTAACTGGTGCACAAATTACAACACAAGCTCTGGCAAGATGCAGCTATAAGGAAACTTCCACCACAGCAGAAGATCAAATTTCCATTTCCTGCAGGATATATCTCAATCCCAGTGCACAACCAACTGTGTTTGCATGTGGGAATGGTACAGAGCCAGAAAACACACTACAAACATGGTCTTGAGAGGAAATATTGTGACAAGAGAAATTGCTTACCCTCAGCAAGGTAGCTCAACACATCCCAGTTGCAGCTATAATTAGCTACATAAAAATTACACGACAGCAAGACTTAGAATACTTGATAGCAATACAGATATTTTCTGCTTAATATTTTGTTCTTCTTATTCGTAATTCACTTAAGAGCGAAACAGTGCCAAAGTAACTGAAGTTCAATGCATTGGGGAATTGTGTTGAACTGCTTATTCCTGATCTGCAGCAAGAAAAGCATGCTTTGCCTATCAGAGAGTGAGACAAAAGCAAAAAAACCAACATGATAAATACAATAAAGCAATACATAAATTTTGCAAGACCCCTACTCCCCCTCCTTTCTTTTAAAGGAAGCAAATAAAGCTTCAAATTTACCCCATGAATCTCTCTCCTACCAGCTCCCCTGAGCTCCACACTACATCTCATGAATCTGTTATATACGCAAGAATAAATGGATTTTATGTTCTGTGTACCTCCAACGCCACAGTAATTTTCACATTTCCTTCTGTCCAGATGACAGGCTATGAGAAAGCAAGGACAATCTATAGGCTGAAGTAGATAGTAATTGCCCCCACAGTTTTGAAGGACTTAAGTAAAAGAGCAGCTGCCATCCCAGACAATACCTCTGTTTCACTGGCAATAGTATTAAATTATCAGTGAGTAAACCTTGCTTGTATTGGTAAAAAGGCAAAAAAAAAAGGGTTAATTTCCAGCATCACTGGAAAGAAACAGGAGGTCCTGAAAGAAAGGGAGAAACATAACATTAGAAAATAAGCCTGACGGCCAGAGAAAAAACTTTCCACTTGACCTTCCTTACTGAAAAATCTCTTTGAACATCAGTATCCACTGCCATTGAGTGTCGTGAATTTGTGTGGGCAAAGTTAACCTGAAGGCATCAAAAAACCCCCAAACAAACAACAAAGGAAGGGATAAAAAGCAGCTAGCATTAAAACAGCTGGGTATTCAGGACCTTTTCACTGTTTTAGTGGCATCTCTCCTGCCTTCTGACCCCTGGCATACAAGCAGGAAGAATTCCACTGAAAAGCCGATACACCCTGGGATTAATGGGAAGAAGGAAAAAAAACCAAACTACAGATAAACCAATGACTTCAGCCTCCAGGACTACCTTGGTAGTGAGCCTGCTGGAAGAGATCAAGGCAGAGCTCCCAGTGCTGAAGTGCGAGGAGTGAAAGCCGTGTTCAGACACGACAAGTGCTCGCTGAACTGGTGCTGCACTGACTGCTTGGGTGCCGGGCAAGGATGCCCAGAGCACCGTGAGAGACTCAGCTATAAAAGAGTATAAAAGAGTTCATTGGTCAAAGCCAGCTAAGGCTTCTTTTTTGTTTGTTTGTTTGTTTGTTTGTTTGTGGTTTTTTGTTGTTGGTTTTTTTTGAGGGAGGGGTTTGAGCCCGCTGGTTTTTGTGTGTGAACTTCTCTCTCCTTAGCAAGTACATTTTTTTCTTTTTTCCTTTTAAAATCCGAATTAGAATAGCTGTGGTTTACAATGTGAGCCCAAAATCCAGACATCAGAGGATGTGGCTAGCAGCAATGAACCCTCTGGCTGTCCAGGCACAGCATAGCTGGTTGCTGGGTAGGAAGAAGAACAGAAGTGAGGCCATCGAGTCCTGTCACTGTGACAATCCCCTCATCACTTTGCTCAGCCTCACAGAGCAAACAAGGTGGATTTGCTGAAGGTGACAGCCCCATCATCCCCACAGAGAGCTCTGCTCCTCCAAAAAGCATTTTTCCTGTCTGCTACTCTAGCACAGCATCAAGAAAAAGGAAATTGCAGGCTCTTGTGGCTCCTCAATCCCTGAGCACAACTTCTGACAGAAACACATCAGTGCTTCTCTACTCTCGGCAACATCTTTTTCCACAGAGGGGTGGGATGAGATGCTCCAGCATCCCACAAAACTTACAAATACATTCCAAAGTATTTGGACCGGGTTTCTGCATGTCTACTTTACAGAAAAAAAGCTACAGTGGTTCTTTAAAAGAACCATCTGAATGTGAAACGTCCAAGCCAACAAGAAAAAATTACATTTACTGTTTATCTAATCTAACTAACATAAATCTTATAAATTTTAATAGTGAGGCTCTAACACGCTTGAGGCCCACATGGGAGATGAAAGTAGACAAAAGGTTTCATGGAAAGGCAGCAGGGAGAAATCTGTTTTTTTATTTAGGAAAGCAGGAGAGATGCAAGGAGGACTGTAATGACAACATCTGCCCCAATGTGCACCACTCTGGTGGGGAATGGGTAATTGTGCCTGTCTCTAAAATGACTACCAGCACCATCCATGCCACGTAACAAACTTCCTAACTCAAACATCCCCAAGCACAGGAGTCCACGTTCAAAAGGCACAAGGGGCACAGGATCACTCCAAACACACAATTTGGTGGTAAAAACATGAGTATGAAGACTCCTGCTGGAAGTCCAAGAAGAAAAGCAGTGGTAGCAAGATCTTCACCTTAGTGAAGCAGGAGAATGTTTTCCCTGTCTTGTAGTTGGGGAACCAAGGTAAGCAAGCTTTTAGCCAGGAGTCAACAAGGGAAGCAATGAATCAAATGTAGGCGCCTCGAAACACAACTCTGTGGCTCAGCCATGGGCCTCTAGATCATGCCTGCTCTACTTCCAAAATTTTGCAGGTCTCACTTTGAACAAAAACTAGGTTTTTAAAAACGTTATTATTGATTACATGAAACAGCTGTGATTGTACAGTGCATGTCAAACTTAGTAAGGCTGAGTTTTGCTGTTTTCTCTCTTACATTCCCCCTAACCCAGAAGGAGACTGCAGTCATTTTTTTAGAGTCACAAACCAGAATAAACATGGGAGCCGCTGCTCCTCCTGCCAGTGGGTGTCTTTTCTTTAGCACTAAAGCAGGCACAAGGCTGCAGATTTATCTGAAAAACACATGAGTGGTGTTTCAGCTGAACTGGTCATAAGGTTTCAGAACAAAACACCTCTGCTTTTTCAGATGGGATGCTAAAAGAGACCATTTCAGGCACTCTGAAGACTCTGGAAGACATTGACCTTTTTTCCTTGGACTCAATTCACATTTTTCACTTTGTGGTCATGTGGGATTATTATCTGTAATTGAAAGTAAAAGTGTAGATTAAGGAAAAAAATTTACACAAGAACCCAATTCTACGACAAATTCCGTGGCTGAGGAACTATAGAATATATTCAGCCTGCATTAAATGTTACTTCTGAATCGAATGTTAATTAAAGAAGGCTGAAGATGCAGGCTGGATGGATGAAGACAAACAGAACAATCTCAGCCCGTTGCAATGACAGCATTTTCCCCAATGGAGACAGAACGGATGGCCAGTCTTACTCAGATTGCATCTCTTGAGAGGACGATTTATAATGTACAAGACAGGAGAAATTTATTTGCTAACATATGGAAAACATTTATGGGCTCTTCTGAGGATCTGAAATTAAAGAAACACAACTACATATTGTTAAAACTTCTAAATGGAGATTTCATTTAAGAAATAAGCATTTTTCAACTCGAGTCAGTGACATTTACTTCTATATACTTTTGTTTTCTGCCCTATCAGGTACGAGCTTCAGAACAGGGGTCTGCTGTAGGTCTGAGCCACAGGAAAAACATTAGTTGGCAAAGTCCTGTTTTTAAAGATGTAACCCATGCTTCAGGAAGATGGATGGGGAGCATACACCACAGGGATGGGGCTGGGTACTGCTGCCCACGTTACCATCCTGGCACTGCAAGTTACTGCGATGGGAGGAGATAAGGCTCCTGACACCAAGCAAATGTTCACACTGCCACAACTGTAGATAATTCACCCCCTCAGAAACAAAAAAAATAAAGCCACCTTCTGGTACAAGAAAATTATTTTCCACTAAGCCACACAAGAGCATAGCCTGAAGGGGAGCTCTACCTCTAGGGCAAAACTTCTCTTTCCCATGGAAGTACCTTGCTGGATGCCTGGAAGGGCTGCATGATGAATAAACGAAGTGGATGATGCACAAGTTGCACACACAAAAATATGCACATCCCACGGAGCAGGACGGGAGCTAACATTATAAAAGCCAATTGACTGACGTTATAAGGTCAGTCAATATCCAACAGCCATGTTGGAGTCAAGGCTTCTATGTAACGAGGGTGGTTGTTTTAAAACTGGTTGGTGCAAACATCGGTGCACGATGAATTCAGGGTGGCCGGCCACAAAGCATCCTAGGAAATGTGAGGTTTTGGACTGCTGTGCTTGAACAGATTGAAACATCTTCAAGGAGAGCAGGACCTCAGGCCAAATACTTGAGGCAGCAGTGCAGCAGCAACGGCTGGGATTTTCAGAGATGGGTAAATGACTGATTAAATGACTCAATCATGCAGATGCTTTTGAAAATTCTGCCGCACGCAGTTAAGTTTATTCATGCATGAGTGGGAGAGGGGGAGGACTGTGAAGATTTTAATAACTACCCTAGGAAATAAAAAAGAACAAATGTACTTTCTCTTTAAAACACGGGGGGGGGGGGAACCCAAACCCAAAAAATCCACTGCTGTGGCTGTGAAAGAGTTTACAGAAAGTTGCAGGGAAGTTTTGTGTGGAAGGATGACCAAGTGAACTATGATACACTAGTCAAAAATATGTGCAAAGAAAGAATGAAACAGAAGGGTAAAAATAAAACATTTCACAGCCCTATCAATTTCTTCCAGTTTTAAACTGCTCCATGCTTCAGTATGTTATTTCTGGCTTATGCAGACTTCATACTCCACCATAATCTACCAGATAAATAGGAGTTGAGAGCTTTGAAGAGCTGTAGGAAAAGGAAAGACTTAATCTCAGGAAAACAAAGAAGAAATATTAGGGAAGAAGATGCCCCTAAAGCCTTATTTTTGCAGTATAACAACACATCTGCCCTGATGCAACAGCTTGACTTAACAGCACCATGAGAGGAAGCACCACCAGTGAAGACCCTCTTGCTCTCTGGAGATCACAAAAACAGGCAGAGAGTGCTGCCATGCAGGGCACAACTCATCCCCCAGATCCCAAAAAAATGCTGACTGCTGCTGAGGTTTCCCTGCTTGTTAATGCTATTGAGGATCTTCTTGCTCCTTCTCCATCAGGAATCCTACCCATAAATATCTGCACGGCAGGGAGTTACCTGTCACCTCCCTGGGGTCAAGACAGTGGGAAAAATCTCTCATAGTTTTGGCCCTTCACTTTGATTGCAGGAGTTTGAGTGATTTTGATGAAGCTGGAGCACCATTCATCCAACTTTTCCAATGCGAAACAACACCTACTTAAAGGCAACAAGTTCTTCCTCCCGGTAAAAAGCATCCTACGAGTTTAATAATCAACACTCAACCTCAAGATTGAGTGTGTGGAGAAATTCAGGAGCACTCCCAGGTCCCTAAACATCAGCCAGTAGGATTTTAGTAAAAAATATCCCTTCTTATTTCCACAGGCTACTTTTCACTGCTTAAACACTGAGTATTCCCATGTGTAACCCAGTGAGAGCTGGCACACACCCACCCAAGGCACATTTTGACAGTCATTCCCTTTCTGATGAGCACAGAACAGCCACACACACATCAAGAGCGACTGTCCATCCCCAGCAGAGCACAGCTCGTCCGGTGAATCGGGGAGCAAAACAGCACATATCGGTAAACGGCTCTGGCTCCACCGGTGCCTCCCCCCGGTCTGTCCCATCCCAGAGCCTATAAATCACTTCTGGCAGGTAGTTGGGAAGCAGCTGCTAATGATAGTTTTGCTGCAGAGTGCAGGAAGTCACCTTTTAACCCTGCCTGCTGTTGTTTGTCTCCCTGAGCCTTGACAAAAGGACAGATGCGGACAACGTGCCAGCCGTCGGGAGGATCTGGTCAAAACGCAGCAGGGAACCTGACCCGGTCCCACACTTGGTGAAACACCACCCTCAAAAACACCTTTTGGCTTCTGGTGCTTCCTGGTACCCGTTTTCAAACAGCTTGATGCTTGTACTCATTTTTTTCCCCGTTCACCTTAACGATCCAGGGAAGTATCACAAAGACAATTTTGTGATACTGTTGCTGCACAGGGGATGTCCCACCTTCCACCCTCCTGGCACTGAGGCCCCACAGAACAATGACATTTATAATATACTAATGCATATATATATGTGTGCATGGGGGGCTGCAATCTAAGGTGAGCAAATAAATTCAATAAGACAAAGTATACACTGAGTAACTCATTTTCAGCCTGTGAAACAGCCCTGACCAGATCCAGAATTTCACCTGACAGGTTTTTTTATTTTTTAACTTTCCTTTTAAAGTGTGCAAGTGTAGCCACTTCTGTTTCAGCAAAGCTCCAAAATACATTTTAGACAATACCACAAATTAACTGCAAACAACTCACTCTTATTTAAGTCACTGCTGGTTAGGTAGATGGGACATTACTGTGCCTTCCTCCACCTAAAAAGCCACTTGTTTGAACTTTCTACATTTTATGTACAGGTGAAACATCTTTAAAGTTGGCTTCTGTTAAGAACTGTGATTCAAAATCTTATTTCCATGAGTATGTACCTGAGTAGCAGCCACCTCCTTGAGTTTGTAGGAAGCTTCTCATGGACAGAGAGAAGTATTGAGAGGTGTGTGTGCACCACTCAGACTAAGCCACAGGAAATTTGAGGGTGACTATTTCTTCACTTCTAGCCCCTGACATCATCTGCTCTGACATGCTTTTCACGTGGCAGTGGGAGGCCAAAAGAAACCCAACATTCTGTAGAGGATATACTTCCATCAAATAAAACACACCCAATGGCCAAACACGATGGTGGCTGAAAGCCAACCCTGAGGCATAAAAACAAAAAACCCTTTCAAACTTGACCATGTAAACCTGAGCATGAAAGAGAACGACCTTGGGTGACATGTACTTACAGTGAAGACATCATCATCGCCGACCTCAGCCTCGTTGTGAAGGGTGGACGAGGAAGTCGTAGATCCTAGGAAAAAAAAACAACAACTTTTTAAACACATGATGACATTTCCATGCAACCTTTGTTTTTGTTTTTTTTTAATCGGCCTAGTAAACGTTTGGATTCTCACAAGTTTGTGTGTTGCAGATATGTGAAAGAGTGGCTCAAACTAAGGAAGAAAAACCCATCTTCTGGGTTTTGGAAAGGTAAAATCCAAGCTAGGTTTGCAAAGGTAAAATCTGAAAGTGTCTGTAAAAGCAACTGTGTGGCTGGCAATGCTAATTAACAATGTTAAAAATAGCAGTTACCATTTCCAATTACAGAAGACTTTAATTTCTGTAGAATGGTAAAGCTATGCACTAATCAGTGCTTGAGGTTATATCTGCAGCTGTCAAGAAACCATATAAGAGTTTTTCTTCACATATTCCCTAAATCTGGGGGCAAAATAGCCTTTTGTTTAAAAAAAACCAAACCTGACTTCGAAAATGAAGAGTTGGACTGAGTTTTTTTCTCCTTCCAAATCTGGAAGTTGTTATATACTCTAAAGGTCTTCTCTGTTATCAGCTGCTTCTCAGAAAACCACCCTGCCCCACGTAAGCAAAGCATTTGAAAGGAGCTGATACGTGTAAAACCACAGAAAAGAGTAAAATATTGGGGTGCCATTTTCACTAGTTACATGGCAATCTTCTGGAAAAGTGGGAAAGCGTATTAAAAAAAATCTTCTTCCAGTGTCTTTCCTCACCCTGTGGGTGTTCCCCTCCAGAGCCGCTGGAAAGCCCAGTCAGCACCCACATTCCAGAAGGGCATCACAGAGGGTGGCACACACCACTGTTGGACTTGACAGTAAATTTATGCTGTAGCTAAAAGGGGGTGACCCCTCTCCTTATACTAGCCCCCCTTCCTGTCTGGCTTCACCCTCCATGAGGCCTCCAAGGAAGGTGGGTGCAGCAAGATGGTCTTGGGGGAGAAACCCCAAGTCAAAGGTCTATTTTTCTGCTGTAAGCCCACTGTTAAACTGAATTACAGCCACATCACATCTCTGACCAAAATAGTTGAACGGTTCGTACCGCCTTCATTCTGGAAATTTGTTAAAATAACGTGCTTTATATAATGCTATCAGCACCAGCCTTGGCTGCTCTCAGTTGCATCATCATGAAGATGTGCAGAGCTAAGTGTGAAAGCCCACTTAAAACACTGAGTAATGTGGAAACATTTGTGCCATTTGCTACATTAGCTTCAAAATTAAAATACCCCAATGCTCTATGGAGCTGCATAGGATTCCTGTACTTGTGCACCAAACTTCTGATGCTACAGGGAATGAACTGCAGGTTAAATATTAACAATAAAGCAGTGATTTCATGAAGTTCCGAATGCACAGTCAGCTGTGCTTAATATTACCTGCTAAATTCGATCAAGTATGTGAACAAAAAATGAATGACAAATGAAGTCGGCTGCCCGACGCTGTGTGTGCATGAGCCAGTTATTGTTGTTCATTCAGAAAGCCTTATTTGGAAGTTAAGGAGGAACACATTCATGAGGATCAGCCTGTACTGTTAATGGGATAAATATAGATTTGCTGATTTTGAAGCATCTGAGATGCAGCAGAACTTGATTTTAAATACCTCCACTGCAAAATGGATCAAAAAGAGCAAAACAGGAGTTGCCAAGTATCGGCATCTCCAAAAGACCACTCAATACAGACGAGTTATCACCTCCTTGAAACTTTGCACAGTCCCGTGCCACTTACATAAAAGTCATCACTTTTATGACTCAAAATGCTATGCTTCACAGTTTTAGCAAGAAGAAGAAAGCGGAAAGTCTGGCTGTAGCTTCTTCATGTTAATTGCACAGAAAAAAGCAAATGAGTAACTATTTGAGAACATCCTTCCTCTAATTGATGAGGTATTTGCCAGCAAGGAGCACTGGAGGATTAATTGTCTCCCAGTATCTACCATGATTAATTGTCTCCCAGTATCTACCATTTTCATGCTAAAGCAAGGACAGGGTATCTAGAACATTAAGCTGTCTTATGGAGCTGGTGTCCTCAAAAATAATACATATCTGGACGTATATTTGAGTGAGTATCCTCAAAAAATGATACCATCTGTACATAAAAATGTCCCGGTCACACAGAGGGAGAAGGCAAAAGGTTTTGAACCACTAAGTCCCTACGTAAAGTGGCATGGTTAAAAAAAAAAATCAAGAAAAAACCCCCATGAAGAATCAAATGTCATTAAAATAAAGTACAATAGAATTATAGCTGTATTATGATTGCCTGATTGCAATGAAATGGGAAAAGGAAAAATTTATGACAACTTCAAAGCACGGGCAATTCAAACGCATTTTTTGCAGAATTAAAAAAACAACACCCCAAAACACAACAAAGTCTTCAAGAACTACCATTCAACTAAGAGGATGCAGACAAAACTAATTACTTCAAAATAAAACCAAAGACAAACCAAAGTTTTATTCAACTCCAGGCAAGAATTAATCCTATGATTTAACAAAGACTTCAGCAAGACGAGCTTTGACTGCACATAAAGAAGAGCCTGGGCTGTTTGAGTTGCCATCACTAGTGTGAAACCCAAGCCTATCAAAGAAAGCAATAACAACAAACTTGATGATAATTAAGGGTGAGAAGTGTGGACAGATAGGATTGAAAAATACTTGGGACTGAAACACCTTATCTCCTTAAGGGAAGAGAAAACTCAGTTCTTAAAAGCTGATTTTAAATCCATCCCTCTTCCCAGCTCCCTGACTCAAACCCCTTCCCCACTCTTCCAAGGCTGGAAGCGTCCACCTCCATGCTACCTTCAATGAGGTCCTCGATGGCTTTCCTCACTCCTCTGTCGAAGGCTCGAGCATCGGCGGGGCTTTGAAAAGTGAGCCCAAACTTTCTGTTGTCAACTTTCCAGTGGTGGAAGGTGGGGTTTGCCTTCGTGTACACCAGGTCCTTCTTCACAAAGCACTCCAGAACCACCTAGGAGGGCGTGAGCCCCAAAAGAGGAGCAAAGTCACTTTTCCCACCCCAAGGACACAGCCGGCACCATCTCAGGCCGGACCCAAAAGCAAGCCAAGTCATGCCTCGCGTAGGGGAACATCCTTCCCTACCAAACGATGACTAACAAACACCAGACTCTGTAATTGTTCTCATAACCACTGCACATTCATCTTTTGCTTGTGCTTTGAGTAGGCGTTCATTCCATAGCGCAGGAGCCTATTTTAGACCCAGGCTCAGCATTGGCACAGGTTAAGCTACTGGGGGCTCAGGTGGAGGGGGAACCTCTTCCCTCCATAATTTTGCTCAGCAGAAATTTTATCCACCACCAGCAGCAGATTTGGGAGGAGCTGCAACATTCCCCTCACCATTTTTAAATTGTTCACCCCCAGCCAGACACTCATCTCAACATTTGCTGTGCCAAAAACCATCTCTAGGGTGATGCTCTGGGAGAACAGGAATGGCTTGTCATGTCTTACTCCATCCCCCAAAACCATAAGCATGACTCCCAAATAATATCAAAAAAAGCATCCTAAGCAAAATAGAATTGCAAAAGACAAACTACAACTGAAACAGCTTTAAAACACCAGTCTTTTTGAAAGAAGGATCATTTCTGACTCCAATAATGCAGTTTTGGAGCCTGTGCAGGGAGTGCTATTTTTAAGCTGGCCCATATCTTCACAGGAGTCTATTTCAGAAGAATCAAACATATAAAAACGAGACAACAAACTGTAACATCTAAAACTGCCCCTGGAAATCAGGAAAAGGCTTTATTAATTTGATTTGTGCAGGGATAGAAGAGAGCTCCTTTTTAGATAAACAGCTACCAGGAGAAACCGAGTGTGTCAATTCATAAGAGACAACTTGTCTTCATATTCTCACTCAGCTTGTTCAAACCTTGAACGGCACGCAGCATAAATAATTCATGGCCCATTTTAAAAGGCTTGCGCTGCATTACTCAGTGCAATGTGACTGGCTTCATGGGTTCTTTACACTTCAATTCACTTCTCACTTACCCCCGCTAGGTCTTAGAAAAAAAAAGAAAAAAAAAAACCCCAAAACAACACAGGCCCTCTTTCATTCAAAGGGGATCTTTGCATGGATGTCAAAAATTTACCTGCTCCTTCCAGGTGGCAGCTTGCCAGCCCAGATAGCAAAAGGTGGCAATTCTAGATGAGGATAGGTTTGTTTTGTCCAATCTGATATTATTTGTACATGGCTGTTTTTTATGTTTTTAAAAAACAAACAAACAAACAAAAACAAACAAAAAACTTGCACAAGAATACAATAGCAATAGATTTGGGATAATTCTCATTATAAGAACAGACAAAAGTTGAATTAGGGTCTATTACCAGTTTGTCTTTCTGCCTTTCACCATGGATTAGAAATCCACTTCTTCCATTGCCCTCCGGGTACGTGACCTTGCAGACGCCAACTCTACTGAGACCGCCTCCTTCTTGCGGCAACCATCCCCCACTGGAGTCATCTCGGGTCATAACCACAGCTTTGACTCGCACAATATAGCTGTCACTGCAATGGTAACAAAACAAAAACAGAACCTTTTGTGAGCATCACACAGTCTCATCGCAGTGTTTTTCTCGAGGGCAGCATTTAGATGGCGCTGGGCTGACCCCAGCAGAGAGTTCCTGCCCAGGATGGAAGTCCACCTCCGTGATGGATGGCCTGGACCACTCAAGCCACCATAGGAAAGAGACCCATCAAACAGCAAGGGAAGAACCCATTTGGGCTTCCAGATATTAACATACAGATCGAACAACCCGTGGTTCCTGACACTCTTTCCCTCATGCAGCTGGGGACAGGGACCAAGAGAGTGGGGTGAACAAGGTAGCACCCCAAGGCCACCTTCTACAGGGTATGCATTGGGGCATCAGGTCTCCAAAGTGCTGGAAGGACACGTGGAGCTCAAATAACCCATGCACAAAGTGTTTCAAGTTTTTTGTGATCAAATTCTTGAAGCGGGTTTTGGAAGATGACACTCAAATTCCTTCACATCTGGGACAGCCTTGGGAATCATCTCAGCTCAGGTCATCAGGACTAACCATGTCCCTAAAATAGTTTCACCAGCATTTCAAGGAGCTTTGAAAGGCAGAGTGTCACAACCTCACAAGAAACTATTCTGGAAGCACCTAAGATTTGGGGATAATCCAGATGCCCACCGCAAGAGCTCAAAAGAGCCCCCACAGCGGGTGGCTCTGCTCCCCCAGGCCTCCTCTGCTCCACCCTTTCCACAGAGCAGTCACTCTATCATCTGCTGGGGACATGACCAGGGTCACTCAGAAGCAGAAAGGCCACCACAGAACGCAAGCAAAAGAAAAAGAAAGCACCTTGCACAGAATACGCAACAGACCTCGAGCTAAAACGGGTTGTCCCCAGCACAGAACTGCTGGGCAATACCCAAATCAGATTTTTGGTCCTTGATGCTTCCACTGAATCAGTGCAGCCCACCACATGTTGGACATGGATTAACACAGCGATGCTCAGGACAGCACTGGCAGCTGTGATGCCCTCGCAGGGAGGTCAGCACAGTGTGGCTGGATGTCAACCAGGCACAACCAAGGCACTGCTGGCTGCAGAGCTGCCGAGGCACCCACTGGTGCCCACAGAAGTGCTGCAGGGCACTCAAACCTGAGAACATCAAAAAAAAAAGGATGCACAAAGAAAACTGCCCCAAGGATTGTCCATCTCCAGGCCACCAGGTGAGCTCACCAGGAGGAGGAAGATCAACTTGCTCCAAGAGGGCTCCAAGAGGCAGCCCTTCAAAATGACAGGCACTATCCTTTAGGAAAAGAAATTTCTCCCTGAGGGAAGCTCTGTATCCGGACATTTTCCCAGCATCCTGTACAACATGACAACATAACCAGTGTCCTGTACAACATTACAAGCAGCAGTAGCTTTCTTCATCCTGCACCAGGTAGAACCGCCTCTTGTTTTCCAACATAATTTCTGCAACACTTTTGTAATTCAGGTGCTAATACTTAAAGTCTGAGCTTCCCTTTCTCTAACATGACCAGACCTAACATCTAAGCAAGCAGCCTCATGGAGCCTACCTGAAGGCAGTTTTGAGGACAAACCAAGGGAAGCAGTGAGCATCTTTTGGGACCAGCTCATCCCTTCTGCAGCCAGAGAGATCTCGCCAAGCACACGCTGCAATTTTCCCTTCACCGCCTTTATTTTATGGATACGCCAACTTTCTCACTGCACCTACACAATGAGGGCAGTGCACAGATGCTTGAAGTTCATCCCCTGTTGCTCGGAGGACTTTGCACTGGCTGATAAAAAGCTTTTCAGCACACTCAGATACGTGGCCCATGGGGTACCACGGCTGACACACACAAGGCATTCAGAGAAACTTTGTTCTTAAGAATATTTTTGCTCGAGTCCTTAAAGCAGCATCCTGGTACAGAAAACAAGGCAAGTGTGTCTATAAAGAGATCCAGTTACCTTTTTATTTTTTAATGAAAACCCATTTCTAGATTTTACAATAGCAACTTTACTCTTTGACTTCCTGATACTCAGAATTAAGCAAAATACCTCAGCTCATTTCCTACTGTGCAAAAACTGAGCTGCTTCCATGCAAGACAGTTTTTGTTTTCTTCTCTGTACCTTTCCCATATGGTCTACAAGGATTAGCAATTAGCAGATGAAGAAAAAAAGCAAGCCAACTATACATTTCTATATCGTTCTACAGTTCCCCAAGGATCCTTTCTAGACTTATTTTTAGCTCTCTTCTGAAGTCGGAGCCGCTCAATACGACCTTCTCTCCCATCCTCCCGCAAAAGTCATCCACACACAAACTGCTGCTTCTACTTCCACACTTGAAAATTGCCACTGGCATTATAGCTTCCTGCAGGATTTACCATTCACTTTTATGGCAGCAGTTGGAGCCTTGGGCTGTCCCAAAAGTAATGTCTGCCTTCAGTTACTCTGCTGCAAAAACAGTCCACTTAAAGGAAAATTAGCCAAGTAGCAGCTACTCAGTACTTTGTGATTCCTGCCAATTACCTGTGTTTCCATCAGCTCTCAGTAAATTCTCTAAGTTTGTAGTTATGTTTGAATACTAGTGGATGCCTACACATTAAATTTAGGTGCCCTGACTACTATCCCTGCCCATTATAATGATGACCTGGTGAAGCACAAAGCCATATGGTTTTCATCTTCATATCCACACTGATCCTGTGACCTGTAGCTCTTACAAACTCTGCCACCACATGCCAAGAGAATACCATATAAACTGCATTCTTCCCATCCTGGAGAGCTAACTCCTTAAATATATCAAGCCAGAAAACCTAGTTTCCATCCCCTTACCATGGCAAGATGCCCTCTGTTCCCCTGTTAGAGCCTTGTTCAGCAGAAGGGTTCACCTTTGGCAGGGCAAGCAGAGCTCTGGCTCTGTTAACGTAATCCCTTGGCACGCTTTCCTGCAGGATCAAAAGTCATCAGTGACGCTGGGCTCCCTGCAGAGCCCCGTCCCCACTCCCACTGCGCTCCAGCCACAGGCACATGCTTCCCAGAGTGCAATCTGTGCCCAGGCACTCGGGGAAAAAGGAAGAAAAGACTGAAGGAAAGGAGGTGGTTAAGGGTTCTTAGGGCTTGACATCTTGATTTAATCACTGGATTAGGACTCAGAAGCTGCACGTTGAAGTTTCAAGGCTATGCACAGCTTCCTTCAGTCTTCTGTCTAAATCCTGCCCGCTGCTTCCATCCACAAGCCTAGAATAGGCAATGCTTCTTTCCCTCATGCCAGTGTTGATAAATACTTGGGAGGTACTCAAATATTTCAGGTCCATATAAGGACCTCGCTTCCTTAGTGTAAAAGCTGTTTATTTTCTTTGCTATTTAATTTTACGCGACTGCAACAAGGCTCTCGCTGGTTCCAGGCATTCAAAATCCTGAGGAGCAAAGGAGCAATCTGCAAATCCCAAGTGCATGTCACTGCTGAAACCATGATGCACCGAGGCAGTGAAACACCTGCATTTTTATCATGGCACCTGCAATTTGACTCTTTCAGGAAAAACGGTTAATGAGGTACGTGAATATATTTGGTCTGTTACAATTAATGAGATACCAACAGCTAAAAATGAAACAGTTAAAGAAAAACCCCACAGTAGCCTTAGTTCCCCTTGTTTTATTGGCTTCTTAAAACTTTTAAGACTACTCTAACTGTCGGGTTTATGGCCTACGTGTTATGCATTTCATGCAAACTATTCTTAATTATGCTCTTAAATGGAATACTTTGCTATCTTAACCCTACAGATTTGTCTTCAACAGCCTTAAAAGCTTGGGAAGAAAGTATCTGAAGGGATTACCCAGCTGCATGGCAGCCGGCCAGCATGTTCCAGGGCTGCTCCAGGTTGTCTGCCCGTCCCATCCTGAGTAAAAAAAAAAAAAAAAAACCAACAAAAAAAACAACAAACCAGAATGAACTTGGGGAGTAAAGGTAGTGCTGAAAAGCACGTTCTGTTTTTATTGGAAGGAAAAGAAAACCCTTTAAAAATTATAGCTTGTGGGTGTGGGTATATATATAAAAGTATTTAAAAAACTGTGTGTGTGTGTGTCTGTGTGTATAATTGCTATTCTAGAGGACACTGAGCATTTTCCTAAACAAGAAATAACTGAAGGATTACCTTTGCCATCACCGAATGCCAGTTTTACCTACAGCCCAACTTACAAAGCATTTGTGTGTCTAAGTGGTGACATTTAAGGCTGATAGAAGTGCTTTCCCCCAGCATGTACAAACGTGGTTGACACCATCCGGCGCTTTCCAACATGAGCCACATCACTTCCAGCAACACCAATGGGGGACAAAGCCCTGAGCTGCCTTGTATGCTCAGTGTGGGTTTATGACTGCTATCCTGCATCCAGGACTAAACACCAAATAATTCACTTGCTAGTTAAGGCTTTAATCTCACCAGTGCCTTTGTAAAAGGAAGGTCAAAGTAGACAGCTCCCTTCCACCTGCTGCTCTTCTTCTCTACTTTGCTTCCAACGCAGCAACTGCAAATACCATGTGAGATGTCTAAAAAATCCCAAGGGAAAAAAAAAGTAGACCAACCCACCACATTTACTATTCTTTGTTGAGTCACACTTAGCATCTAAAACACTTCCCAGACACATTCCATAATGCAATAATGTTTTTTCCTCCAGCCAAGCTACTTGACCAAAATATAAGCTTATAAACTTCCTTGATAATGTAGCCATAAGGCACTTTAGTATTTTCCTCCCTTCCCAACTTTGCAGCCTACAAGATCAGGAGAGATTCAGGTCTCAAACAGAAAGGTAATTGCATTCAATGCGTTTCAAAATTATGGTCTGCTGTCTTTTAACAAATGCATTGACATTCCCAGATCCCAGGTTTCAGGGAAGAGCCAAAAGGACAGCAGGAGGCTGCTAATTCAACAGCAGCAGAGGTCAAGCTGTTCAGCTGAACTGGACACATAAACACAATTCAAACTATTTGGATCCATGCAAACATAACTTTACGATCACTGGGGCATAACCTGTTCTTGGCTGAGCTGGATGTATTTCGCAGTGCCAGGTATTTTCCCTGCCCCAGCAGCTCTGGCAGCTGGAGTTAAAGCCATCCCATTCCGCCCAGGTGATTGCTGCAAATTATATTGTGAGCATTCCTCTTTGCAGTTCATCCCACAGCCAGAAAGCAGTGACATTTTGGTGGAAGACGCGAAAAACTGCTATTTTTGGAGTCACACGTTCTTGATTTGATGTTTGGTTTGTGAACCTTCCAGCAAGGGTGAAATATCTGAAGATTACAACCAGCATTTTCTCCTTCAAAACCTAATTTACCCATTTGTTGGAAAGCAAACTTCTGAGTGCATGCAGCTACAGCAAAATAAAGTTGATATTTCCATACCAGTTGAATTTTCAGCAGGTTTGAAAATCTTTCAGTAAGTTTCACCTTGAAAAAAAAGCCACCTGTGCCTCTCTGGTCAGATCAAATGTTAGAATGCAGCCTGAAGAAAACCATGGAAAACCTCCCAAAAGTTTTCCTTGCCCTCACTTCTGCACCATACCAGGAACACAGAACCACTCCATCTGTAACCCAACTTCAGTATCACAAATTTTCAATCTGTATTTTTCTGTCTTTCAAATCTAATACCACCAGAATAAAAAGGCATCTGAGAAATTTTAATTTCCACACAGTCTAAGTAAATACAAGACAGGTCAGCCTCCACATTCCTTGCTCCAGAGATGCTGGTCAAGAGCAGCCCCAAAGAGGGGTCAGGTCCTCCACAGCCAGTGCTCAGCAAGCCTGGGTTTGCTTCAAGCACTTCAGTGCATCCAAAAATCCTTCATAAGAAAAATTAATAGCAGTTTTGTTTGGGGTTTTTTTCACGAAGAAAAAGGACTTCTCAAAAAACCAAGACACCTGCAACAACCCAGCCACCCGCCTCCACATCTCCCTTAAATACCGAGGCAGAGAGGAACAAAGGAATCCTTTCACCAAAACGTGTGTTCAACATTTAAGGCTGATTTTATTGAGTTTACGAGAAGCAGCTCTATTCTAACCAGCTCAAATGGGATTTCATAATGCCATAATTATTTCAGATGCTTCCAGGAAGTGCATGAAAACTCATTTTTAAAATACATACATATATATACATATAAATACATACAATGTAGTCCTGCATGGACTACATCCATCTTTCAGCCTCTCCTGTGCCAGACTTGCCTGATGATCCCCACAAAGTACTGTACACATGGGCAAAACCTCGAACAAACTGGTAAGCAGTTTTTAGGGAAAAAAGTTGGCTTGCAAGAATGCTGATGGGCAAGCAAAGATCCATTGATGCAGCTCAAGTGCATGGAATTTAAGCGGTCTCCCAGAAATCAGCTTATTATGCAAACAATTTTGAATTAAAAAGAAAGTCTAACAGCATCAGGGCAGGTTAATTTATGAGTTGTGTCTGTATAGAAGCATCTATGTAACATGTTGAAATTGTGTTAGAGCTATCAAAATCCACAGCAAATCTTGCCATAAAAAGACCCAAAAAGTTGGGTTTTTTTCCTATAAGACAGATGTGTCATCAGTGGCATACACACACTCACAACAGAACTTTTAATGAAATCTTATTTCATTTATTTTAATGAAAATGTTAACGAAATTTTAATGAAAACAGAATCATTTAATGAAATCTGTAAAAAAAAAGTTTTCTTTGAATTTGTTGAATGGGTCAATTTTGCAATAAATGGCTATAGCTGCATATGGTGGCATGTCTTGAAAAATTATAAAGGACAGCAAAAAACAAACAAAAAAATCAGTTAAATAACACAATACATTTGAATAATTTGGTCTGCAGCTTGTGCAGTACTGGCAAGAGTTGCACACTCAAGTCCTCCTATTTTTGTGCAAGAGTATGAAATATTAACAGATTACAGGGAAACTAATTAGTACTATCATTTACTGTAATGAGAACGGAAGTTGTTGTTGCATGACAGATGGTATTTGTTTTATATCACATGTAAGATAAGCAAAAATCACATAAAAGTTTAGCCAGGCAAACAGGTAGATCCATAAGAACTGCATCCTGAATTGATTCCCCCTCATCTCAAAAAAAGTGCCACAACCAAGTTCTACCCTAATTTTTTTCTAACATACACTGACCTTAAACACTGTTAGTGCTATCCTATGCTACCTAACAAGCACAGCAACTGTATTCCATAAAAATAATTATCTATCCACGCCAACATAGACACAGTCTTTCTGAAAACTCAAAGTTTACAAAGGAAAGAAAAAAATCCAGAAATTGCTCACCCAAAGCAATTGAATTTCCCCCCACTATCCTCCATTTTCATCAGTGGAGACTACTTTATTTATCCCTCTGTAAACATCCTCCATGACATGTATGTTACAACTACAAAGGGTAGGCAATATTTTGCAAATATAAAAAAAAATAAATTCTGTGACTCAATTCCAGCTGAATCTGTATCAGAGGAGGGGTGAGGGAGTAAGCAGGATAACTCTGGTTTAAAGCTAAGGGGTTTTTATCTTTTGCCAGATAAATGAACTTTAAAAAAAAAATACATTCTTAGCTACATCAAAACCAGCATGCACATTGATTTTGCCTTCCACCTCTCTTTAAATCTCCTACTTCATCAAGTCTCCATGGAGAGGGACATCAAGGGAAGCAGCTTCCCAGGGAGCATCTATTTTCCTCTCTGTATTTAAGAGAGGGTGCATGCTAAACCATTACTTCTGAAAAAAAAAAAAAAGAAAGAAAAAGATATGAAACCAGAAATGAAAGGCAGTGTTTCACAGAAGTAGTCTTACATATTCACTGATAAATCATATGCTGATTTAGACAACATTCAGAAGGGCTGTGGGGGCAGATGGGGGAAGGCGGAGAAAAAAAAACAACCACCAACCCAAGAGAAAAAAAATATGAAACTATATCCAGGCAGAACACACACTTACCTGCTGGGGGATGCCATTTCCTCTACATTTTACACCCTCTTTGCTCCGTTTTACCATCATTGCCACCGCCAACCTCCCGTGGCACTGGCTACCCCACGTCCCAGTGTCCCAGCTGGCTGCTGCTGGGCGAGGAAGCGGCTTCCCCCCATGCGTGATTCAGTCTCCTTGAGGGATGTGCTGCATTGTACCGGGTGAGTCATCCCAGAGGTATTCTGCACATTACAGCCCCAGCCGGACCATTACTCATTCGCAATATCCTCCCGGCTCGAAGAGCACAAGCGCACGCATCGACCAAAGATCCTCGCTTCCCCACCCCGGTTATAGGCTGGAAAAAAAATAAAATGATTATGATACAACCCCCATAAATCCATAAGGGGGGTGTTCAGCAGCAGCTGACGGGGCGAACGTGCTGCCCGGAGGTTGCGCCAGCCCGGCAGGCGCGGCACTCGCTCACCCAGGACTACAAACAGGTCCAAAGTTGAACGCAGGTGTCACATCCTCTGGTAAACCCGTCAGCACTTTAATTCCCCCAAAGCTGCTAACACAGCGCTGGGACCAAGGGTCCAAAGAACTCAACAGGCCCAGAGGAAGCACTCAGCCTCCCAAGGTGTCTGTCTCCATCGCAAGTTTTAATGGGATTTTAAATATTTCCAGCTTGCAGCAGGTTGGTATTTCTAAGTATCAGCTACAGATCCTTGTGTACCATACCTTTGCAGGCAGCTCAGGCTACTGAAGCGCCAACACAGCGACATCCCTACACAGGAGCTTAATTTTGGACAGCTGGTCTCAAAGTGCTCCACTGCAGCTCAGAAATTTTCCCAGCCACTGGATCTCCTCAGAGCTCAGCCAGTTTGTTGTGTATGTCCCCCCAAGTTATACGATCATCCCTAAACACCCTCTCATTAAAGCAGAAATGTTGCTCAAGAGCTGCTTCGGCACCAATGACAAGAATAAAAATTGTGACACTGGGGCTCTGAAAAGCAGCTTCTAAAAATACTTGTCCAGTTTCTGAACTAATCTATGCTGATGATTAGGCAGGAGGGGAGAAGAAAGCTAACTGAAGTGTTTCCAGGCTCAGTTGCTTCTGCCTTCCTTAAATCCAATCTGTTTTAACTCTGATTTGGAGCAAAAATTACTTTTTTCTCCAAGATGGAGAATGGTGAACGCCTGAAAACATCCTTTAGGAAAGGTGCATCCCCACCTTGGAGACATAGTAACCTAAAACCACATACGCTCTAGAAAACTTCAAGCTTGGACCACAGCAATGCTGAGCCTGAGATCAAGAAGGCTTGAACCCAGCTTCAGTGCACAGACACCGGGCTGCACAGAGGACATTGAGGACATCTGAGGGGGCTGGACTAGATGGCCTTTAAAGGTCCCTTCCATTCCAAACTATTTTATGATTCTATGACATTCAGAGTCACCAGCATTTATTCACTGCTCCTCTCCAGCACCCAGCAAGCACTTGTGCAGGTGTAGCTACAGGCACCTATTTGCAGCTTGGCTGGATTGTGTCATGACAGTGGAATCAAGCTACGCTCCAAAGCCATGCTGAAGGCAACAGGCAGCATGTTAAGTTTGTTATAGTGGTATCAGGTGACAGCTGCGTGTACTGTATTTCAATATAGAACATAAAAGGGTCTTTAATTTAATGGGCAAAGACTACTGTGTTGGTAGTGGTGCATTTTCAGCTCATGGGTACCTCTTTAGTCAGAGTGCCACGGTATGCAAGCAATTAAAAAAATATGTGTTTGGTTTTTTTTTTTTTAAGTTTTAATTGCACATCCCCAGTCCACTTCTCATCCTATTCAGTTCTACTAAAATTTGCTGCCTCACTTTCTTCTTCAAGCTCTGCAGCAGCCCTGCTTCCTACCATCAAATGCTTAAAGCAGCAGCCATCAGCTCTGTTCTCAGCTGTCTCCAGCAAGAACTCAGAACAAAAGTCCAAGGCAACATCTGCCAAAAAAAAAAATTAAAAAAAGCTGCCTGGCACTTTTTGCTTCAAGTCCAGTTTCTAAAGCTTTTCTCCCAAGGGACAGAAGATGAAATTAACCTCCCTGTGTTAAGACAAAACTATCTTTGAATAAGCTGTGTTGTAATCATGTTTTTGAAACAATAATGTTGAGTGGTTACATCTCCCCAAAGCTTCCCTGTTTTCTCCCCTTTCTACTGCTCTGCAGACCATCCTGCCACTGGTCCTCCTAGAAACTCAAGGCTCAGCACACGGAGAGACTCGGGACTATGAGAAGGTTTTTATGGAGAAGCGGTGTAACAGACACTATTCCAGCATTACCACATTACATGGAAAAGCCATCACACTGTACAGGGAACACGGTCTCACAGCTGCTGCGGGGCAGCTCTCAGCTCACAGGGCTGGGTTCATCCATGACCTGGGTATTCTCTGCAAAGCTGCCTGTTTGCTGGTCTGCCCAGGGTCAGGAGCAGGTAGGGAGAAACACTCTGCATGCGAAAATGCAAGACAGAGAAAAGCTCTCTGTTACAAATGTTACAGTGTGCTCAATCCATAGTGATGTCTCCTGTCTACACTGAGAAGCTGTTGCATCAGCCAAGAAGAAGAAGAACCACCACTTCATTCAGGTGGCTTCAAGCCCTGCTCCCAAGGGTTTTCTCTGAAGGGAAGCAAGTATCAAGTCACCGGATCAGCATCAGCTGAATCACTGGTTGGGTTCTCACCTTTGCACGTGTTCTTTAACCTTAAGTCTAAGCTAGCAAACCTCAGCTCCAGTGTTGGCAATGCTGCTGCACTTTTTTCTTTAATTATTATTATAACAGTAAATATTATTTTTCCCTTCAAATACTACCCCGTCCAGCAGATTGCACATCCATCCCTACTAGCTCAGTGCCACAGTGAAATATCCTCTAAAGCTTTCCTGCGATTCCTACCTTGGACTGGTGAGTGGCTGCGCCAACACACAAACACTTCCCCCATTTCCCAGAGAGGTGCACACTGCTACGGGGTTTTGCTGTTACAAATCCAAAGCAAACATTGCAACTGGAGAGCCAACAAGGTGGTGGATCTGCCTTTTGCTGCCCACCTTGCCAACTGCAAGCATGGTTCAAAGAGCTGAGACTGGTCGGAGCGAGAGGAGCCCGTTTTCACTGAGGCTGCTGGATTACTTGTGGT
This sequence comes from Lepidothrix coronata, assembly GCF_001604755.1. NCBI lineage: Eukaryota > Metazoa > Chordata > Aves > Passeriformes > Pipridae > Lepidothrix > Lepidothrix coronata. The sequence goes on from NW_016690251.1 coordinate 2,701,949, forward strand.
GAGGAGAAAGAAATCCAGTCACCTTGCTAATACCAGTCATATTAATGGGCTGAACTTCTGCAGCACAACATTAACATGGTGCATGGGACCAAGCCTGACAGCTTGTGAACCAGGAAAAAAGATGTTTCAGCACATAATTTCAGTGCAGTGTAGGGTTTCTGAGTATCTGCAGTCCCAGGTCCATATGGGGGACATAAACTTGTCATGATTCATCATCTGGGAACACCAGGCAACCTATCTTGGGTGTAGCATTCAAGATTATCTACAGAATACTGCCTAAACATTGCTTACCGTACCTTGTGAGAGGTAAAGAAGGTTGCTTTTCTCCATTTTTGTTTTAACTAAAAAAAAAAAAACCAACAAAAGAAAACAACAACCAAACCCCCCTCCCCCCAAACAAACAACAAACCCAAACAAAAGATTTTATAGACATGGTCAGTGTAGCTTTATGCCTAGCACTTCAGAGACACCCATTGCACTCATGTTGTCCTTGTTGCCCACAAAGCTGTTTTGAATACAGCGTTCATTAAGAATTGTGTTGTAGGGAAGAGCAGGAAGTATGGCGAAAATAGGAAAAAGGGCACAAAAGTAGATCCTTAGGAAGGACTCAAACATTTTATGATGTGCTTGGGGCTTCTGAACATTCTGGGAGCACTGAAATGCTCCTCCCTACATATCATTATCCATGTTTTCCTTATTTTCCACGTCATTCTCAGGGATGAATGGACCTTTGTACATATGGATGACAACAAAAAAATGACCCCAGCATAGATGGTATTTCCAGCCAGGACGCAGAAAGGCTCTGGGTGGAGGCCATATGGATTTAATTTTCCTGCACAGAGATCAAAGGAGAGCGCTCAGAGCGTCTTACTTGACTCCAAATAAACATCCATGACCAGAAAAGAGGTTACACAAATGACATGCATCGAGCTCCTCTGTGCCGGAAAAGCCTCATGTGCTTTTCTTCTAATTAAACCCTTCCTCCATGGCTCCTAATTGATACCTGGACAAACAGCTGTAATATACTCCAGGAAATCTAACCCTGTACTTTGCTTTACTTGTGTGACATGGACTCGATCATCACAGGGCACACTGCAAACTTTCATTTCCCTGACAGAAAACTGATTAAAATAAAAACCCAACAAACTGAAAAAGCAAGGCCTTCCTCCTCCCCTTTTTTGCACTTTAATACTTTGCTCAAAGTCGAAGTACTTCACGTGAGAATCTTTTAACCACTGCATCTTTGCTTTCTCTTTTTTTCCCATACAAGTGTTCTCAGACTAATTATGCACACCCTAGACAACATATATCCAGTTTCTTGTCTTCTCCAGTTTCTTCCTTCTAGATTTCCAATCATCTTTACTGCTCTTTGAGGGCTGGTTATTTCTTTTGCAAAGCCCTCATGCCAGGACTCCACACTCCATGCCAGAAGCACCTGCAAAAGCAGACGAAGAAGCAAGTACCACGATACGATAACCTTTATCCACCTACATTTCTAAAATCACTGAGAACTCCCATAAAACCATGTTGACCAGTTCCAAGTTCATACTCTCAATCTGATGCTGACTGCACCTCCTGTCAGCCAGCTCCCTGTTTTGCTGGGGCCTGACTTCAGCTAACCAGCTTAAATTTCCAGGATCACTCTGCTTCTCCTGTCAGTGTTAGTAAAACATTATCCTGCCCTTAAAATGTACCTTGTCCAGCTCTTTCCAGCGCTCTTGGGAACAATCTGCTACTTTACAGACTTAAAGGAAGATGGTTAACACTTACGAGTCTACTTTCATTTTTAGTAGTGTGGGAATTATTGCTCATTTATGACAGTGATCCTCACAGTCTGCTTTTGTCAGAGCACAGAAGACAACACCGGGCAGGCTTTCCCTCCTGTATGGAGCACTGCAAGCTTCACCATGCCTGCCCTGGATCAGGACATCCAGCATTAATTATTTTTACAAGGGTGTGCAGTGATAAGACAAGGGGGGAACGGCTTTAAAGATGAATGAGGGCAGGTTTAGATTAGACATTAGGAATAAATTCTTACTCAGAGGGTGGTGAGGCACTGGCACAGGTTGCCAAGAGAAGATGTGGATGCCCCATGCCCCATCCCTGGAAGTGTCCAAGGTCAGGTTGGAGGGAACTTTGAGCAACCTGGTCTAGTGGAAGGTGTCCCTGCCCATGGGAGGGGCTCTGGAACTGGGTAAACTTCAAGGTTCCTTGCAACCCAAACCGTTCTATGGTTCTACGATTCTATTTCCTAGCTCTCTGATTTTATTAAGTCCTCTAGCAGGCAGCACCAATACCTTTGGTTTCCTCTGGCCAACTGTGTTCATCTCCTAACCTCTACTTTGTTCTCCCGGCAGCCAGCTTTCCTGTTTACATCTCTGCCGTCGTTTCCCTTGGAAAGCCGGAGGGCTATGGAAAAAAAGGACAAACAAACAAGCACTTCCTCAAAATGCTGGCAGTTGCGTGCCTGCGCCTCTCCTCCTACCACCGTCCTTCGCCCGGTCACAACAGTGTCACATGCATTTAACAGCTTGTATTTCCTGAGATCTGCTTTAACAGGCAGACCTTTTAAATGCTAAAAGACGTGGTGGTGCAAAGTGCCTGCTGAACGTATCACTGGCAAGAGGCATTTTGCTTGCAGAGAAGTCAGTCAGGGGATCATCCTGGGGTCATTCTGTATTCTCATTCTGGCAGGTAAGTTATATATCAGATGAGTTATTCAACATGCTGCACATTCGCGTTCTCACACCAATTCCTTCCAAAAAGGTTCAGTATAGTGACAGCTGGAGTCCTCTGGCACCTGAAGGAGGTTGAAGCCTCCCATGGTCTTTCCTTTTAGCACCAAAGATGGTGAAGGAGCTTCTCATCCTGTACCCATCAGAGTTTTTGGTGCACTCAAATTCAGCTGAGAGCTGCCATCTCAAATCTCCTGGAATACCATAACATCAATGCCCCACATAAGGCCAAAAAAACCGCTAAGCAAGAGCTTATGCAAGTCCCATTTAATGGGCGACAACACTGTTCAAAAACATCAAAAAATGAATACTGAAGAAAAGCAACATTATCTTCTTGTGGAAGATCTGTGAGGAAAGCATTTACCTTTTCTCTTTGTGTAAAGCCCCATCTATACCATGCATTGCCCAATTCCAGTAAATTATTACAGTAATATCTACAAGAGAAAAAGATATACCCTGATTTTTTTTCCCCTAACTTCCTATTGGTTTTTTTGCTGTCTCAAGCTCTGTTACCACCACTCTACGCATGTTCAGCAGATGATAATAAAACCACAAGTGTTTATCTCAATCCAAAATGGCTTCTTTTTTTTTTCCTTCTCCCCTTAAACTCAGATTTAACTAGGGTTTTAATTCCTGTTTATCAAGGTCACAAAATCGACAGGAGATGCACACTTATCCTTTGATGCCCCATCTACAAACTTGGTTTTCTTTTTCCTCAAGGCAGTTTGATCCAGTTATAAGTCTGACTTCTTTGCTTAGGATTTGCCTGCCTCTGCCACTACGTCCACTAATATCTTGCAGAAAGAGAAATTACAGCAAGGAAGAGCCTTGGTCTTTAGAAAGGTCTCTGCTGCATTTGTGCAAAGGGAGGGCAGCTCCATGCCCAGCACTCCACTGTGATGTTTTGGTTCCCAGACGAGACAGTAGTGAAAGACTGACATGTCAAGACTGCCCTGCAAGGCCTTCTTTTGCACTAGAAATTAATGTTCAGAGGAAAGAGCAATGGCTTTGCAGCTTTTCGGCCTCCTAAGGGAGAGACATATGCACACACTGCCCAAAAGCAAGATGAATGCAAGCTTTGCTAACAGTTCTCACCATGACGGGAAATCACAAGTTGACAAGATGTCTGAAAAAACCCCATCAAATAAACCCCCTCATCCAAGACTCTCTGAGGCAGATGAAGTGCTATTTTCAGTATTAATCTGCAAGGTGGGGCAAGGACCAGCAAGCTGCTTCTTCATCCAGGGATGCCTTTTTATTAATGTTAGCACCATGAGGAGGCCGGTGCCCAAACTGTGCTTCCTCCACTGCAGGGACAGCCCTGGGAGCTACCAGGCCAACACTGTGAAGATGCTCTGGGATATCAATGCAATCCAGTGCATCCCACCACAGAAATCCGAGGCAGTGCCAGAACGAGCACCGAGTTACAGGCCCAGCTCCAAAGGATTCAGTGACAGAGTCGGATGATGACAGCTCCATTCGAAATAGAAAGCTGAGGGGGAAAGTCAGTTACTCATCCAAATCCAGTGCTCTCCCTTGGAAATGCATGGATGATGCATACTGTCAATTTTGAGATGGGAGAAATCACATTTCTCCCATCTTCACCCCATCCAGATGTGCCTGGGCTGTAATGGAGGATTTGGGAGTTCAGTCCTCATCCAACACACAAGTGCATGCATGTTTTAGGAGGAATACATTTACATGCCCACATTTAATGCATGTATTTTAAAACTGTGCTGAGATAAGCTAACAGTAACAAAAATTAGTAGTGTAGTGGCTGAAAAGATTGCCTCCATCCCATTATAACAAGGCAACACAAGAGCTGGATGTAGAAAATGGGCACTTCTCTGTTGACTAACACTCAACCTTGCTAATAAATTAGGTGGAAATCTGTGGTCTCAAGAGAAAGCCCAGATGTAGTAGCATCCCTCTTCCAGGAGTCCAGCTCACACTTGGACAGGAGACCTCCAGATGCACTCACAACCAAGTAAATGAAGTCTAGCTGAAACAATGCTTCGCCAAAACCAACACAGAGACAATGACCTCTGGAATTTGGTGCTACTTGCAGATGTCCTAAAGGATGCCATCAACTAAGTCATAAAGAAAGTACTTTAACCCCTGGCAGTGATTCATCAAGATATTTTTTCTAGCAAAAAAGCCTTATTACTGAGGGGAGGGTTTCCTATTATTTGTAGGAAAACTCAGAAGAGAACAAGTAGATACTAATTTGTTAAAAAGACAGATAAACATGTACAGGAAATACTTCTATGAAGGTCCTGATCCTCTGAAGATTAACAATCTACAGTACTGGAGACAAAACCATGACACTGAGGAAATAACGAACTATAAAAACAGGAAGAAGTGGAAGTTTATTTTTTTATGTTATTTTGAGGGAATATTTGTTTTTCTGAAGCTTAAGATACCAGCAAAAGCCTCCATCTGCAGGTCACACTATTCTCTATACTAAAGCAGCTGCACAGATCTTCCTCACCCAGGTCCCCAGAGTTGCTGGATGAGGAGGCCATCCTGCACATTACAGATCTGCTGCCTCCTTAATCGACATTGTTATTCAGTTTTCACCTCATCTGAAGTCATTACAAGTTGTTGCATGGACAGTGTTCTGTCCGTGACGCCAATAAATCACGTTATTTTGCTGTTGCATTTCCCCCCACAGCCGCAGGACTGGGTGCTCCCTCCAGATACGTATTTTGGTATATTTACCGTAATAACATTAAGGTAGTACTTGTTGGAAATGAAGGGTTTTGCCACTAGCGTCATGTCTTATACCTAAGTTATCTCCAGTGAGTCAGTCTGAGGCACAGCACTGCCCAGGGGTCTTCTGCTGTTAAAGGAGGTGGAGAGTGTAGGAGACAGGGACACCACATCAATTTATCTTCACCCAGGATCTTTCTGAAGCAACTTCTCCACCTTTTCCCTGCAAAAGCCTAGTAGAAATTTAGATAATTCCCACTGCAGCCAATGCTACGCACATGTGCTGAGCGCCAACCTAGAAGCAGAATGACGCTCACATCTGCCTGCAGAACTCCCAGGGCACGAAAAGCCATCAATGCAGAAAATAAGTTTAACTTAACACGAAAGAAAGGTTTAAGTATTTATTCTCCTAATATGTCCTCATCACTTCACTCTTTACTGCCACTTACAGTTGAATTATTTTTGCCCACTGAAAGCGATCCCTTTGAACTAGGGCATTCGTAGTTTAGGAAATATAATTAAGTTTCCATGTTAGTTAGCGGATGTTAGTTAACTATCATGGGGATAGTTAACTAACTATCATGGGATCTACATTAAAAAAAGACAAGTACAATCAGCTTTCCACTTGGATTTGACCTCTACCACAACTGGAATGAAGATGTAGATGCTATTTGTATGCTTACTGCACGGAGCATTTGTACAACTATATAAGTATCTATATATTGGATCAAATATTAAGCATTTGCTTTTTGTTTGACACAGAATATACCAAGCCACATGTCTTCTGGTTTTGTGTCAAGTAGGACTATGACGGTATGGTCAACAGTGGGTACCTGCCTTTTGCCAATTCACATTCCCTTTTCACGTGATACATTACATTAAAATCCTTTAATGAACTGCTGCACATTCAACAGACCAGCTGTTACCTTTGCTATCTTTTGGTTTTGTCTCTCATGTGTCCTAATGTACCAGGGTTTTATGAGACCAAATGTTCTACATCACCTTGTAGCTCCTCGTGTTAACTACCAGTGTTGGTAATTAAACATCTCACATCAATTACAAGCAGAAATTGGAATAATAATAACACAGAGACAGAGCCCTTGAGCACCAGCTTCTAGGAAATTACTATCAAGACTGTTAAAGTTTATGCTCTCTTGCTAATTAACTATTTGAGGTGGACCTGTATACAGCGCTCACGAAGGTTCCCTAAGCTTTGCACTCTGAAATGCCACGCAGAAATGTCATTTCAACCTTGAAATGACACCCAGACAATCTGGCTTCACCCCTTCTTTGCTCTAGATGAAGATGAAGGAATGAGCTACCAAAAAAACCTGGACAGTACTTCCACAAAAATACCAAACTTTGACTTCTGCCATTCAGGCAGATCATCAGGTGAGAGCCAATCCCCAAGAGATACATCTGTCATCTGCCAATACCCAAGAGATACTTTCACAAGTCACAGACTGGCTCTTCAAGTCCCTGCCTTCAAAGCACATAAAAATAGCATGAAGTAAGACAAAAACAAATTAAAACGATGGGTAGCTTGTCCAAAGCAGGCTTTCAAGCTTTGGCAGCCCTGGTGACAGAACACATGGGGTCCAGGACAGTTGTAAGCCAGCTGATGCTGAAAGTATTGGACATTTCTTCTTCTGGGACATCTCATGGTTTCTTGGCTTTGCACAGCCCTGGCTGGCATGTTTTTGCCTTATCCAGTTTTGGAGATCCATGGGTACTTGCATGCCAATGACACCAGGAAAAAAAAAAAAAAGAAGTCAAGCAGCTTCAAAAATCTTGATGGCACTTACAGACTGTGGACTCTCCTGCCAACCAAGGTAGCAAGGGGAAGGCTGGGCTCTGGTGCCAGGGACCCCAGATGCCCAGCATGCCTATAACGACCACCTTTTGCTGGTATGGAGGATGGTACAGGGACTATTTCAAAAATCCCACTCCTGGATAGCGCTTGGGACTTCCGCGGGACCCTCTGCCAAGCATGTGGCATTGCAAGCTCCACGTGGCTCCTCACTTGCTTTCCTGAAACCCTGCTGTGAAATGGGCAAGGATGGCTCTGCTGAGCCCAGCGGTGCTCACACCATTTCCAAACAGCAGGTTTTATTAACTTCAACCTGCTAGCAGCTGGCAAGGCAATAACCTGCATCCACAGGCTGCTGAAAGTGCTACATCCCATTGAGATTTGTAGGGATAAAATTAAGTTTTTCCTTTGATAGGGAGTAATTCTTGCTCGGTGCCACAATGCTTGTTCGGGCAGGCTTTCTATTCACCTGGGGCAAGCATGCTCTTCAAGCTTAATTAGATCATATCCCTGGCTAAAACACTTAACAGTTAATTGAAACTTTGTGCCAACCTATGGTCTTCTCTGCATGTCTCTCATGCCTCGTGTAGTGGAAGTCCAAGGGTGGGAGTGCATTGAGAGGTGGGAAGAAGGTTTAATTTGAGCCAAAAGGAATAACACGTTTGGCAGTGCCTAGCTAAAGAAATAAAAATAAAATGAAAATCCACTCTGCCACAGTCCTGCTCCATGACATGAGCAGACTAATATACGCACGATCCATAACGCAGAGGAGAGCTAAATCCCAAAAAGCGTTGACAAAACTAGAGGCACAACCATGGACAACACAAGCCAAGACTGCTGTGCTACACAAGATGGGGAGACAGCCTGCATAAGCCTTGGAGCTACCAACAACACACTCTTGACAAAACTAAGGCCATCCAGCAGAGGGAAGTTAGCACATAGAAAAGCAAGTATTTTTCTGAAGCACAGAAGAGGTTAGTGTATTTAGCATTTAATTAGATCATGAATGACAAAGCTACAATGTTGCAAAAGAAAGTTCCTGTATTTAAAACGTTCCAAAATAAAATGAATAGAAGGACTGGATTTTAGCCTTTCAGGTATTTCCTTCCTCATATTTAAGGTCTAGTTTTCAGAATAAGTTAAATATAAAACAGTAAGAACATGTACAAGCTGTGAACAAGCACAATCCTTTCAGTTTTTCTCTATTCAATTAAGTGAAGAAACTCATTCATGTTCCCTGCAACACAGCACCTTCCAACAAGCCACACTTTCCCCTCTCTCCAGTTGTACATTTTCTCTGGGTTTTAAAAATTTACCTTTGCTGTCAGAGGAGTTTCTAAATCCCCTCTGTGAATGATGCAGCCAGAGATGCCTGAAACAGATGCTCAACCAGGGACAATTCCATTGAAGCCATGCAAGGAAAACCCTACTCAGGGAGTTGTAAGGACATCTGGCAATCTACAGGTAGGACTTTCCTGGACCTTATATAATACATCCTCAAGCAAAAGATCATAAACTTTCCAAGTGTTCTGCTGTCCAGAATTCGAAGCTAAACATCAAATCAGCAAAACACCCTAGTGGGCTATTTCCTTTCACTGATGAAGACTTATAACTTCCAAGTGTCTTGAAATGCACGACATAACAGGAAAATTCACCTCTGGATTCAAAAAGACAAAACAAAAACCCAACAAACTTTTCTGCATTTTCTGTACTTTTTGCAAGAGTTCTTGGGCAGAGCTTTAGGCACTAGACAGTTTTTTCTTTACACAACACCACTTCTGTGAAACACAGCACGGCTCCCTTCATTGTTTGCTCTGCACTGTGGACTTCCACGCAGCACGTCCCTCCTTGCCAACCACAGCCATCCGTCATGCTTCACTTGCCTCTCCCTGGCTATTTACTTAAGGCTGGGTACAGCCAGGAATTCCTTCGTGTAACAAAGTGTACAAACGTGCTTTTATACCGGGCATTTCGACGCTGGAGAGTGCTCTCTCAAGGAGTTTCCCTTTTCTTCCCTGAGGAGCCGGTTTTACTCAGAAGCTCAGGGACCAGCAGAAGTTTCTTGCTGACAAAAGTCACATGCAGAAGTGGAGGAAAGGGGCTGAACATTTATTCCACCCACCTAAGGAAACGAGAGCTTAAAAGAGTGGTTGGGTATTGTTGAGAGCCTTTTTCAATTAAAGAACTTGCAAAAACCCAAAGCACTCCTCTCTCTTGAACCATTCTGTAAACAGGGGTTCGGTGTGACCTTCTGCTCCCCACCACTTCATGGAAGAAAGCAGAGTTGTTTTTCCTTTGGAAACATCATAGCAACTCAGTACTGCCAAGGAAATGCACAAAACTGGCGGTGTTGTACCTCTGAAGTCACCTGAAGATACACTGTTATCATGCATCTGGGTGACATCACGCAGGCAAGGTGATGAGGATGAACCCGAGGCATGCAGGCTTGAACCAGCAGCTGAGATAGAAGCCAACTGCCACACTGCTGGGCATCTGCACCCTGCAGAATCCAGAAAGGAAGACATGATAGGGCTTAACAGGCAAGAAAAAAGCCAGGTGTTCTGTATCTGGTAAGGCATGCACCTCTGAATGATAAGCCAAGGAAGACCCATCACATCTGACACTGGAAGGTACCGTCTGCAGACAGAAGAAGATTCACTTCTCCTGGTCTAAGAAAAATACAGTCACGACCTTCCTGTGCCCCCTGTAGCAAGGAGTGACCCAACTGGCCCCAATTCACACCATGGCAGTTAATAAAACCATAAACTGGAATGAATCAGTACAAAAAACTAAGTGTTTTTTCTACTGACCTATCACCAATTAAGACAAATTTCTCTGCCATCCTATCCTTGCCTTCTCTCCCCGCTGCTCTCACTACATGCAGGGATGTTTACATCAATATACACTGAAAAAAAAAAAAAAAATCTAGTGCTAAGCACACTCAAAAGTAACATTGGTAGCTATTTACCAAGTATTTTTTAATGCATGCTAAGATTTGGACAGGCCCTTTCATAAAAAGATGAGAGGATGTGAAGGATCTGTCTTCGATGCTCAGTTCTCAGCTGAAAGCCAGTGACCATATGAAGAGACAAACTCTTCCAGTCACAGGCATGTTCCCTACAACCATCATCAGCAGCTTTCAGCTAGATCCCTGAAGTCCATTAATGAGTCCTTTATAGCATTAATCACAACAAACAGCATATGTTATATATTGACTCCAACTGTTCCTCAGACAACTGGTCAGAGACAACAGATCCAGATGCCTCTCCCAAAGCAGCTGGGTTTTTCCACCCTTGCTTACAAGGCAGGGGTTGCTTTAATATTGGACAAAGGCAGCACCTGGCTGCTTTAAATATCCATACCATGAGTAGGTATAGCCAGGGCTCACTACCTGTGATCCAAGGTAGATGATCACCGGGAGAAGGTCCAACCAGGGATGCTCATTTTTAGTCCCACCTCTACCATTTATATCTCAAGAAATCAGAGCAACCTTTTCCTTCTTAAAACATGTACAGGCAAGTGCTACTTGCAGTTGAGTATCTTCAGGAAGGTACCAGATTCATGTAGAACCCCAATCCAGTAAATGGTCTTGTGAAAAATTATTCTTCCCATTCCTGCAGCAGAGAATAAGCAGAAGAGGGAAACAGTCTAGTAATATTTAACTGCCTTTTTTTTTTCTTCATATCAAGTTTGCACAAAAGGTATGTGTTTTACTGAAATCTCAAAATTTAAGTGCTGGAACAAAGGACACATTTTCCCCTGTATCATCGTACCCAAAATCAACACAGAAACCTTAGATATATTTGTAATCCAACGAGAAATGATTCAGAAAAGCACCTTGTGATTTTATTGCTTTAATCACTGCAGAACGTGGAGAGCATTTGGCCAACAGACGCAGACCCAAAGCACTAAGTGCTGTCCTGCCCACTGCTATTCCCCTTCGGTTTTCTTTTAAGTCAGCACTGAAAAAGCAAATTAAGCTTCCAACTCTCAGCTCCTATAATCACATGAGATACATGGCACCGACTCCAGAAGTTTATATATTTTCTTTTTAAAACATGAATGGGAAAGTGTACACAAACACCCTTCTTTCCCCATCCCTTCCTTCCCATAAGGAGGGCTGTTTGTTTTTTTATTTGACCTTATGAAAGGCTAGGGAAGCTATTCCACTAATACTCTGATAAAGGTAGCCCACGCTTCCTTAGAGATACAGCAAAGGGAAGGAGGAAAAAAAAAACCCAATCACCAAAACACCCCCAACCAGCCACAAAGCTGCTAAATGTATTTTTTCATGACTTTTGTATAGAACAGCAAATTTTATCAACAAGTTATCCCAGTTCACAGTTCACTTAGAGCCTTCCTGAACAAGAAAATATAGAGTACATGAATGTAGAGGCACTAAGCACTGTAGAATCTCAGTGGTCCACAGCCAAACCCTCGTATTCAAGATAAAAACACCTCAGACAGGGCTTTCTGTGTTTCAATTTATGGATCCTTAGGACCACCATTTCTAAAAACAGTCCATTCAGCTGCCAACTCTAGGGAAGAGTCTTTTTTGTTACTTATGGAGGTTTGGAACGAAGGGGAAGGGGGGTTGCTTTTTTGCATGCCCTGGAAATTTATTTCAGGAATCTTGTTTAAAGGCGTGCATGCAGAACCAAACCAAATGAATGGTTGGTGGCAGACTTTGTTAAGCCATAATTTTTTTTCATTCACAGGCTGTGATTTTAAAGGGCTCCTCAACCACCCGCTGGGGGAGGATCAGCACAGCTGAGGTGAACAGGAACACCAGCCACTATCTCCACACCCAAAAACTGGGAGACCCTGGCTAGATCTTGGCCTCTGGGCACATGAGCATTTTTGGGATCTAATAATAAGTCTTGGACGAAAGCAAGAAGATTTTTAGTGTTCAAGCATAGGAGATGACTTGGGTAAAAACATCACACATATTTAACATCATCCAGCCTGGTATCATGCAAAGACAGCCACCAGGACCAACAGACTCTTTTGGAGTTCAATCCAAGGCATCAAAATAAATATATTTCTGGCTCCTCTTTATGTGCTGTCTCTTTATCATTTCTGCACATACCACATACTTAAAATCCTAACTTTTAGGTGGGGGAAGATCATCCTCCCCCATGTACACATCAAGTCGAATGGATAAAATCCCCCACCTTCCTCCTGACTCTGCCCATCCGCACAACTCTGTGTTTGGAAGGATTTTAACCAAAAATGGTCACTTATCCAGACAGACTGACCTGGGAAGATTTAAGACTTCTGGGGAAGGGCAAGGGAGACATAGACTTTAATGACTAATAAACAAACCTGATGAACAGCTCAAAAAACAAACAAACAAAAAAGGCTGACATTTATCATATAACTTGTTTTAGGAACTACTGTAAAAAGGCACATCACTGACTTGATAAGATCTTTCAAACCAGTGGAGTTTATGTATACATAGGCACAAGGGGAAATGGTTTATTTGGGCTTTAAGGTTCTTCCTGCAGGATGCAGTGTTTATAAAGGGTATTTCTAGAACTTCCTCATTACATTTGTGAGATTGTGCTCTCCGTAAGTCTCCAGCTCATCTCTGCACCAGCCTGCCCCTCTCCTATCACTCCCCCTTTAATTATTTTATTTTATTTATTGTTTTTAACCAACCTAGCTAACTCTCTACATTTCACTTCCTTCAGACAACAAGCAAAAGCTCATCTCCAGCACTGCTTAATAACTTTCCAGCCATTCAACACACTCTCATGAAGCATTACTATACCAAAATGCCAAATACTTTCACAGAAAAAAAAAAAAGGAATTTTTTTTCTCTTAAGCAGCTCTAGTGGTTTAATTGCAATTAAACAGAGAAAAGCTCTTCACTAAGTTCTTCCTCTAGGTCAACCAAACACCAGGTGCCTTTTTTAAAAACACGAGCTCACTCAAGCAATGCAAATATCACAATTACTATTTTATAAAACTCTGTACCATTTCCTAACCTTTTTATCTTTACAGCCACCAAACTGCATACATCCAGTAACAACATGTAAAGCAACGACGAGCTGCAACCAGCTTAACAGCTCCCATGCCAAGTTTCAGTCAAGGATGAATTATGTTGGCAGCACTATAAATTTCCAGCGATAAACTTTTTGCTGTAATTTCACTAGTATTTAAAAAAAAAAAGGCAGCACACTGCTGAAGTATCAGTGTGATTTAGACATACAGACTTTAAATACATGGAGCATAACAAGCTCCTGAAATACAGGGATTTATGCTGAGGTCTAGCAGGGGTGCCTGTCCTGGCTCTCCCTTGCCACTGAGGCAAGCACGGGTTTTAATAAAAGTTAAAAAATTAAAATAAAAGCATTAAAAAAAAAATCAACACTAAGGAACCAGGCACCTTGGGTTTTAACAAATGTGATCACATAAGGCAGCAGCATTGCTGAAATCGCAGAGAAGATGGTAGAAGGCAGGTCTAGCCCCCACTTTCAGCAACGTGCTCTCCCATGCAGCTCTTCAGTAGCCAAACTGGAAGCAGAGGAGGGTGAATTTCTAAGCTTGGCATGAGCAGGACCCACTGCATGGGGCATCTAAGGCAAAACTGGGCATTCATCACCCCACTGAGCTGCTGGACTTCTGATCTCACACCCTCACCCACACAGTACAGACGAATCACGGAGAGATGCAAAGACCCAAGCATTACAGCAATCACTCAAATAAATCGAACAAAAGTAAGTAACTGCACAAAAACTAAGCTACACAGCTGAGAAACTCCAAGCCTACTTTAAATTAGCTCAGGTGATACTTTCAGATCTCCACACAACTTCTAAGAACCAGACAGTTTGTAAATAATCGCAACCCCAGAGCCAGATCCCTGCAGCAGCAGCTGAATGCACTCGCCAGCTCTGCTGATGCCTTCCAGCAGCTCTTCATGGCATCCCTTGGATTACTGCAAGACAAAAGAAGGAGCTCTCCAGTATTAACACCTGGATACTTTTTCTCTTCTCAGTCCTCAAGGTTTTACAAAGGTCCCAAGGACAACTGTCTCAGTGGGACCTTCCTGGCATTCCGACCCAGAACACCGCTTGCTTCCAAGGTATGATCCCAGCAATTCACCCGCCCCTTGCCTCGTTTTGTCTCAACTTGAGGGAAAACACACGGTTCCCTATATGCTGCAACTTGAAGCATTAGTTAGCAACCTTCCATCAGCTCGGGGGCATACCTTTCCACTCATAAAACCAGGTAAACAGCCAGCATGCCTTCCCAAGCACTTGGAAACCCGGGCGGGAGTGTTTGGACATGTCAGCGGAAGAAATGCAGTGAGCGGAGGTGAGCTGAGCTCTCTGCCTTCAGCCTGGGGGGTGAACACGATGGGTATGTTTTTGGGCAGCATCCAACTCACCATGGGGACCTGCTCAAGGTGCTACAGCTGAGGAGTCTCTACAGCGGCAGAAAAATGAGTGCTGCCAATATCTAAAGGGAGGAATACCCCACCTAAAAACAGATATACACAAGGCTATGTGTATGTCAGCTCATGACCCTGCTCCCAAAAAGCGCTTTCCACCACCAGCATCTGAATTAAGAAATAAATAAAAAGCATAAATGGTCTAGAGACTCAAACAGAAAAGAAGAAAAAAAAAAAAACCCACACAGATATGTTCTAGCTCAGATGCTAATTGCTGCTAGTGGCATCAACTAATCCTAAGCATGGACTTAACTCCTATAAAACCACATCATTTAAGAAATCTTGTCTTTCCGCAGGCAAGGGGAGGACCAGGAAGGAGCTGGTAGGCGAGACCGTGGTGCTGCAACAGGCTCTGGTGTTTAGGGAAGGAGCTTTGCGATTTCCCACAGCATTTTGAAACTCTGACTGCTGTGCAAATGCCTTCAGTGTATTTCAGATACTGCGATGGAAACTAATCTTGCTCCCAACTATTCAACAAACAGGCAAGCAATGCTCAACACTTCAATGTACAGCACAGGGGGAGAAGCTGCCTAGTCCTCAGACTCACTTTTAACCGGCAAGAAAAGGAGTAATGGGACTATCCAAACAGGATGTATGTATAACGCAGTTAAACCCCCCCAATCTAAGTGTTTCCAGATCTCCTCGGGACTCGAGTGCATGTGCAGAACACGCTCCTGTCCTTGCACGGCAGCACAGGTCCTTACAAGCAGAGAGATGTGTTTCCCATACGCAGGATCAAAAGACGCTATCAGGTTTTACAACACATCTCCCAGCACCATCAGCACCAGTCTGGCAGAGAGCAGCAGCAGAGGTGGAACAGTCACCAACTCAACTTTCCTATTAAAATAGGTGGGGGGAAGTGGTTGCTCTCAACAAGACACACACACTTTTTGTTCCTAGGAAGAGATGTATGCAGGTAACAAGTTCTAATGTTACTTTTAAAAGCCCATTTAATACACATGCAAATAAAAACCATCTATTTATTGTTTAGGTAGTTCACTGAAGACTACTTCTGGCTTGCCTTTTGCCTGATTTCTGTAGTACCTTGGACAAAAAGAACTAGCTAGCAAGGAGTAAGTTCCATCATCACATCAGTCTTCAGGTCATGAAATGCTTCTCTCCTTGCCAGGCATCTCTGTCAAAGTCCAAACATTTTGGGCAACTCTGCAATTCCACTGTTTTTGAACACACCTGCAGATGGGGAAATCAACTTATGTTGTTAGAAAGCCCTGTAACCCCTCCTCCCAACGCCTGCCAGTAAGAAGTTTCCTTCCTAGCTGGAATAGCCATCAGCAATACTCAGCTGATAGACTCAAGATCTCTCCTCCGATTACGGTACACGTAGGAGTTGAGAACAAAGGAGGCGGGGAGTAGAAACACAACAAAAACCCAAAACATAGTCCTTGAAGTGTGAGTTGCAAGCAGAGAAAGTCAAAGAATAAAGTTATTCAAAGAGCAGGCCGGAGACAAAAACAGTACTTTGGGTTAAATCTCGCTTAGACCTACTGCAACAGGTAGAACCTGCTGGCTGTTGGCAGAAAGGTCTCCAACAGCCTTGAAAGTAGACCTTGTAATGCTGCTTTTGATAAAACACACCTTATTTTAAGGTGAAGCATCTACTTTTACTGCATGGGGCAGACAGTATTTCACTCCAATGGCTACATCAGATGCATGTTACCGTGATCACCTTCTCCTGATGTGAGGAGAAAATACTGCCAGGAGGGTTTCGCTGCAGCAAGAGAAGTCCCGCTTCCAGACAAGAGCGATACATGAGGAAATAGAAATAAAATAGGCAAGAGGCAAAAAACACCCCCCAAGAGCTTAGGGAAAAGAAATGGAGACAGAAAATGAAATGCAGCAAAGACATCCTCTGGACTTTGAGATGATGTCCACCTGCCCACCCAACGCTTGTTTGGCATTCAGCTGGAGTAGAAAAACAAGGCAGGGAACACTGCTATATTTTTGGGTACCAACACTGACGGTCACACCGATATGATAAACCCCCCCAAAACCAGCAGGCAAAAGTGCAGTATTTGGGCACTGCTTTGCTGTTCTTGCTGCCTCAGCAGGGCTTGCCCTTCATCCCAATTCCATCCTGCCAGCCGGCACCCTCGGCTCACTGAGTAGAGGGGGCCAAGCAGATGGTTTGCCTTGTGAGGAACTAAAGCATGAGAAACTACCTGGGCAAACTCAACTTTGCTCTGAAAAGCTGATGCAAAACCAAAGGTGAGGGTTAGATGCAGTGGGAAGGCATCAATAAGGCAGTCTGCTGCATTTCTCTGCAGCTTGAGAGGGTCAGGTTTTCAGTACTGAGCAAGCACCAGAAAAATAAATGATTAAAGGAAATTTGACAAGGAAAGGGGGTGGACGTGGGTAGAGAAACGGGAAGGAAGGAAAGCTCACAAGATCTTGGCAGAAAACCAATAGGTAAGAAAAGAAACAAAAAAAAAAAAAAAAAAAAAAGAAAGCATTAGAAACCATCAGCTGAGTATACCCATGGCTAAGGTGCAAAGCAATGGTCAGTGCAAGGAAGGCTGGGAGATGCTGCCCTGCTCTGCTTGCTGCCAGGCTTGGAGTAGACCTCTCTTTCCAGTGCTGGGATTTATGTGACAACAGCTTCTTGCTTGCCTTTGGTAGCCCACAGAAATGGGGACTGCTGTGGCTTGCATCTGCTGTCAATCAACTCTGCAGTCTATTTGTGCCTTTTTTTTAGTCAACTGACCTTTTTTAGTTTTCTTCTTTTTAAATTTCTGCACTGCTTTAGAAGTGTAAGTCCTCCAAAAATCAAACGCTCCACAATGCAAACAGGGCATGTATCAAAAACAGTCTACAGAGCTGTACTTTTAGTTTCACTGATCTCTGTGCCCTCTCCACCCCTGCACAGCTCTTGCAAAAAAGATCACCTTCTTCTGTTAAAAAAAAGGGGGCGGAAAAGAAAGAAAAACAAAACCCTCACATTTTTCAATGAATTTGTTGTAGGAAGCAGTTCCTATGGCCATTCTGCTGGAGGGCAGAAAATTGAATTTATCGATTCCTCAAGCATGCCAGAGTGTGTAAGAAAGAAATAGGAGGGATTGAAACAAATAGTTGTGTCTCATTCCTGAGCTCCTATTTTCCAGCCTGGTCCAGGAAGAAGGAGGACAACTACCATCATCTCCCTGCAATTTGGTGGCCGACAGGAAACGATTTTGTGGTTTAAAACCAGCTAACAGCAAACCAAGCCCATGTTGAGAGCGAGCCTTGCCACACAACGTACTTTTGTTTGCAGCCTCGGGATTTAATTAAACAGGCAGATAAAACCTACCTTTTAACCCACGCTCCAGGGTGTGCCCCGGCGAGATAAAAAACAGGCTGCAAAAACAGGTCAAAGAGGATCCCATTGCTGGTGCGGCATCTGCACTGCACTCCAGCACCATCCCACCACCAGCATCCCAAAGCACTTCTGGATGAGGGGAGTCGCACCGAAAAACCTCACTTTTTGGCCCAAAGGTGGGTTGTTTAGGTTTCTTCTCTTCAATGCAGAATCGGGGTTACCCAAGGGCTGCCCAGGGCCACGGTGTGGACTAATAATGTGCTGATAAATTCAAAATCCATCTCCCTCCTGCTTGTGGCAACCCTCTTCCCACAGGTTTCCTTTCCAGTTGTCCGACAAAATACCCTCTCCATATATCTTCCACCTACAATTTCTTTTTAAAGCATTTCCAAGACAGAAGGAGAAAGAGTAGAAAGGGTAAATCCCTTCTTCCCTCCCCCCCTCTTTTTTCATCCAACAGAGCTATTATTCCCTTATAAACAGCAACTTCTCCCAGTGACTGAACAAAGCAGCTACTTACATGTCATATTTTAAACAGGCATGTTTTCAGGCCAAGAAATAAACAGTTATATTTTGGCAATCCTTCATTTCCTGTCCTATTTGCAAGCAATAATGTCATGACACGCAGCATGTCCCATGCCTTCCTCCCTGGCTGAAGCTTGCAGCAAAATAATTTGGCTGAATGAGCTGCCTTTGATACCTACAGAAAAATCACCAGGCAAAAACACAGTGAAAAATGAAAGGGGGAAAAAAAAAAGGAAATAAATTATTTTTTTCAGCATAAAGGGCAAACTGCAACATTGATGGACTCAGTATTTAGACAAGCATCGCTGATCTCTGCTCAGGGGTGAAGGGAAGTGGGGTTTTGGGACCAGCAAAAGAACAAATGAGGCTTAAGTTTAATTTTCTTTCCCTAGACTGGGAAAAACGCATCGGTGTGATCTCACACCACATTCTGCTGTCCTGGACAACACCACAGCAGCCCTACACATATCCCACTTAACCCAGCTCGTTAAAAACCTCCGGGGGACCAGTCAGTCCCACTTGCAAACACTTGGCAGGCGTGCTCTGAGCCCGCTGGAATAAATCAAGCGCGCGTTCCGAGGAGCGGGGACACTTCGGGGACACGGGCTCAGGCAGGGCACCGCGGCTCCATCCCAGGCAGCGAGAGGCTGCGGACCAACACTTCCTCGTTCTCTGACCTTTTCCATTTAATTACTTCCTGTGACTTTCTTGGAACCATGCATCGGAACGAGCAGGCGGCAGCCTCCGGCCATAACCGAGTCACTTTAAGGGTTCAGCTCCATCCACCCTACGGAAAGACACCGGCAGCCCATCTGGGAGCTGGTGGTTTTGGAGAGGGTCACCGCTCGCAGTGGGCAGCTGCCCATCGTCTGGATACAGAGGCAGCACTTCCCGAAAACTCTCCCACCGTTGCAGCTTTATGCCTCCAATTTATTATCAGGCGTCCCCGCTCTCCCCCAACCCTGCGTCGTGTGGAGGGGGGGAAGGAGGGGAAGCAGAAATAAAGGCTGAGATGCAGATTGAGGCGCTCGCTTTGCAATGACAAATTGACCTCTAAGTATCGATCCGAAATGGTGCAGTGGTGAAGGGACCGATGAGTTTACAGCATCCTAAGCCCCATTTTTTTTTCTCTCCTCGGTTTTATAAATTGTCTCAAAACTCAAAATCTTATCTAGCTGTTCTCAAGAAATTATTAAAAAAAAAAAAAGGCAAAAAAATGGAGGGAGACCCCCTTTGTTGTTTACTTGAGGGTTATTTTAAAAGGCATCCTGACAGTGGTCCTTTTTTTTTTTTTTTTTGTAATCTGGCTGTTAACATTTGCTCACAGTGCACTCTGTGAAACAAGAATAGCTATGCAAATTAAAGCCAGATATCTAGGGCAAATAGCACGCTATACTACCATTGTTCTGACAGCTCGAGAAAACTTATCAGGAGAGCCTGTCCTTATTTCTTTTAACACCATATATATTGGAAGGAAAAAAAAAAAATCAAATCACTTCACCCACCACTGAAATGAAAAAACAACCCATGAGTCACCGGCTTCAGCGACGCTATCAATCAATGCAAGGCTGGAAGCGAGGAGCTTACAGAGGAAACCATGGCTTACCTAAAACACCTAGCTGTGCCCTACAAGGCAAAGGCCTGGACTGAACTCTGACAAGCCCAACCATGGTCTCCAAAAGAGCCACTCGGGGTAAGGACCATGAGGCATCATTTATCCTGAAAGCCACCACATCCAAACCCCAATAAAAAGGCTATTGGTGGCCTGGGAATGGGTTGGATACCAGCTCCCCGTGGCCACCAGTACTCCCCATCTCCCAGGGATTGTTGGGTTGACTGGTGACCCCACAAGAGGTGGTGTGACCCAAGAGCTTCCCTCCCCAGCTCAGGTAGGGACACACATGAAACCCATCCAGCTGAAGCCTCCACCAGCATGGCAGCGCAGTGGCACGTGGAGGAAGAATTTACTCCAAAACAAACTGCAGCCTACAATTAAGGGAAGAAAACCCCAACCAACCATCAGAGCCAAGTGCTCGCTGTTTTACACTGACACTCACCTCCACACCAAGCCCTGCAGGAAAACACATTTGGAGCAATATCTTGCCACAGGATGAAGGCTGGTTGAGCATTAGATTTTGTCCACTGAATTGGGTTAGGTTTGTCCCTGTGTTCTCAAACCCAGAGACAAGGACCCACTTCCCCTCCTCTTGTCCAATTTGCAAAATTAAACAACAAAAAAAAATAAACCCCAAACAAAGAACCGGCGGGTTTTTATTGGAAATGAGTTGGCCACATTTTTCCAGCCTGTTAGGTCATGGTAATCCATGCAAGAGAAACTCAACTTTTTCTTTTTTTTGTTGCAAGAACCTTACCAACTTCAAAATAACCACAATTTCAGAAGCTACATATAAACACGTATTTATAGTCTCTTCATTAAGAACTGCCAAAATAACAATCCCTCTCAGCATGTTGCAGGCAGAAGCCATTTCCTTCGCCACTCATGTTTCTCCAGCAAATCGCCCTAAAATAAGTTTACCAGGACGAAGGTGCGAGTGTGGCACATGCCACCAATTATGATATTTTCTCGGGCTCCAAACGAGCCAAAAAGTTGCACAATTTTGACACTGCTTTATAAGCCCTGCGAGGAGTCATTTTAAAGCACGGTACATCCTATGGCGCTTGGCACCAACCCAGTCCTGCACGCCAGTGAGTCATTCCTCTTGACTGTCAAAACCCCGAAGGAGATAGCCAGGAACAGCCCTTGGGCCAGCGCGGCGTGAAAAAGCCCTTCCTGCCGTCCCCCTGCAATAGCTTAGGGTTTTATTTTTGGGGAAGAAAACATTAAAAAAAAAAAAAAGAAGGGAAAAGGGCACCGTCAGGCATTTTGAAAGCCTCGGCGCGGCCTCTCCTGAGGGGGGGGTTATTCGTGCGGGGGGTTTATCCGCGGGGAGGCGGCGGGAGCGGGCGTGGGTACCCGCATCCCCCCGGGGGTGCGGCGCGGGGGTGCCGGTGAATGGGGAGGCCGCCGGTGACCGGGTTTATGAATGCGGCGTCATGTGACGGCGGCGGCGGCCGCCCTCCTATTCACAAAACGGCGGCGGCCGGGGCGGGGACCCGCGACGTCGTGTCTGTCCCCCCCCCCCCCCCCCCGCCTCAAGCTCCGCGTCCCGAACCCCCCCACACACCCCCACAGACCCGGGGGCCGCGGGGCGGGGGCGCGCAGCGCTCCCCCTTCCTCCTTTCGCCGCCGCTTCCGCCGCCCCCGCCCGGGCGCCCCGAGCCCCTCGGCCGGGGCGGGGAGCGGCGGCGCGGGGCCCCCTCCCCGCGGAGCCCCCGGAACCCCGCGCCGCCCTCCCGGGGGTTTTTTATGAATGAAAGGGCCGTATGCAAATGAGCGCGGCCCGGGGGGGAGCGCGAAATGGCGGATGCGCGGGCGGGCGGCGCGCACACGTACGCGCGTGCCCGCCGTCCCTCTGTCCGCCCGCTCCCGGTCCGTCTGTCCGAGGGGAGCGAGCGACCCCCGCACCGCTTCGCGCCGGGGGCAACAAAGGGTGCCCCCCCACCCCGGCCCCCCTCCGCCCGCCCGCGGCCCCGCTCACTCGTCAGGGTAGGCTTCCTCGGTCATCTTCTCCCCGTCTAGGCTCATCCCTCGCCGCGGGCGGCCGGGCTGCGCCTCCGCATCTTCCCCGGCGCTTCACATGGCGAGGGAGGCCGCGCCGCGGCGGGCCGGGGCTGGCGGCCGCGCCGGGCCCGACGGCGCGGGAGCGCGGGCGGCGGCGGGGGGTGGGGGGGGAGGAGGAGGAGGAGAAGGGAAAGGGAGGGGGGGGCTACGGCCGCGCTCGTCGCCGGGCGGCGGCGGCCGGGGGCGGAGGAGGAGGAGGAGGCGAGGCGGCGGTCAGCGCGCCGCGGGGGCGCGGCGGGGCGCGGCGGCGGCGGCGGCGGCGCGGGGTCCGGGCCCGGGGGAGCGGCGCAGCGCCCGGGGGCAGGCGGCGGCGCCGGGCCAGCCCCATGGCCGCGCTCACGCCATGGCGGGGCGCCGCGGGGGGCGGCGGAGCCGGGAAGGGAGGGAAGGAAAGGAGCGGGGAGCCCCGGCAGGAAGCGGCGGCGGCGCTGCCGCGGCCGCCGGGAGCGGGGCAGGGCAGCGCCGGACTCGGGAGGGAGGGGACGGAGCCGCAGCGGCGGCGGCGGTGGAAGGAGGAGACGCGGGCGGCGATGGCGCCGCCCCGGCCCGGCCCCCCGAGCCCCCGCGGCGCAGCGCAGCGCCCCGGGTGCGGTCCCGCCGCGCTCGCCCCCGCCCGCCGGCGCCGCCCCCCGCGCCCGCCGCAGCCCCCGCGCCCCGCCCGCCACCAGCGCCTCCCGCGGCCAGGCCCGGGTGGGATGGGATGGGACGGGACGGGATGGGACGGGATCGGCCCGCCCGGCTGCGAGTCTGTCCGACCCCCGCTCGGCTCGCCCGGTTCAGCCTCCCCCGGCCCCGCTCAGCCCTGCGCAGCCTGACCCAGCGAGTCCTGGCGCAGCACTCCCAGGCGGCGCTCAGGATCACGGAATCACAGAATCAATTAGGTTGGAGAAGACCTCTGAGATCACCGAGTCCAACCTTTGGCCGAACACCGCTATGTCAACTAGACCGTGGCACTGAGTGACATGTCCAGTCTTTTCTTAAACACCTTCAGGGACAGTGAGTACACCACCTCCCTGGGCAGCCCATTCCAATGTCTAATCACCCCTTCGGTGAAGAAATTCCCCCTGATGTCCAGCCTAAACCTCCTGGGTGCAGCTTAAGACTATGCCCTCTTGTCCTGTCACTGATTGCCTTGGAGAAGAGGCTGATCCCCACCTGGCTACAACCTCCTTTCAGGTAGTTGTAAAGAATGATAAGGTCACCACTGAGCCTCCTTTTCTCCAGGCTAAACACCCTCAGCTGCCTTAGCTACTCCTCACAGGACTTGTGCTCCATTCCCTTCACCAGCTTTGTTGCCCTTCTCTGGACAGCTTGGCTCACCTCAGCCTGACCTCTCCAGCCCAGCTGGGTTTGGTTCAGTTTGACCCAGGGGAGCCTGGATCGGCACAGCTCCTTGTCATGGCTGATGAGACCCATAGGAAGAATTTCCATACCACGACGCCATGTGTCCAGTGGGGGATCTGGCAGCCAGTTGGTAAAAGAAGAGCCCAGGGAGCCAGTGTTGGCCCCACAGCAGCGTGTCCTGAGGTGATGGGGCTCCTCAGCCCATGCATCTGGTTTCTCACCACCCTTGTGTTCTTCCCACTGCACCTTCCCCTCGTGAGAGCTCAAATCGACATGTAGCCATGTTCAGCATTGCTATGGGGTCTGTGCTGGCATTCTGGTAGCATCGTTGCAGCTTGTTTTGTAGGCCAGTTTAAATGTTTTTTTGCTGCAGTGAACAGTGCCGTAACTGTAAACACTCTCTCAACTCGTGTCTATAGCTACGCCTTGACGTCTGCCCTCAGGACTTGTTTGGTCCACAGAGGAGGGAGTAACAGGAGCTCACTATTGAAAAGAAAGTTTGGCCCATGAATCTGAGTAACCATCAGTGAGTTTTGGTTTTGCTTTCTCCACCAGGTGCTCTGTGATCAGGCAATCCTGGGAGAAGAAATGTGTCTGTCCCACCCAAGCTCATCACCTTGACCTTCCAACTTCCATAGGCCCCTCCCGTTGAAGCATCCCTTTCCCATTGCAGGTAGGGAGATGTGCCTTCTCTGCTCTCATTGCATAGGGATATTCACTCTCAATGTGGCTGCAATTCCTGAGGGAGCCACTTGCTCATTTGTCTTTCAAGTCTAGTCTGTGGGATTTAGTCTTCAAGGGACCTTCAAGTTTTGGTGTGGAAATTGTGTTTCTGCTCCATTGGGTTTCAGTTTCTAAGTTCTGCTAATTTTCTTTTCAGGAACAGAAATGGACACTTGGAGAAAAATCTGTGGACTGCTAGTAATGCGATGAAGGCAAGAGCTGATGAAAGCTTTGAGGTCTTCCTTCTGGGCAGTCACTCCCAGGGAGAAGCAGCATATCCTTTGGAGGTGGTACCAGAATCCACTGCTTTGGGGGCATTACAATGTTATAGTGATGCTCCTGCCACTGCCAGAGGTTTGGCCGTAACACCAGACAATATATGAGAGTGCAAGCCTTCTTTCCAACCCTTGGCAGCCCATGGCATGCTCTTTTGGGTGGAAATGCTGCCTACATCCCCACCCCATTCCCACCCATTCATTCCTCTGCAAAGCATAGTTTGTCACCCCCTCGGCTGTGCTAATGCACCCCCCGAGCTGAGGAGTGACACTGCTGGATCTGCTGAATGGTCCCAGCTAATAATACCCCCCAATACCTCTTTATTTTGGAAAGTTATTCAAGGATCCAACTTGCAGAATGGCATGATAAACATCTTGGCAAAGCTGAGTTGGCAGCAAAAGGAAGTGTCAGGGCAGGAGTAAATGGTTAGGGCCAAGGAAATGGCAGGAACGTCTTCAGCTGCTGTACAATAAAAGACCAGAAGTAATGATTTGACACATTTCTACCCATCCTATGTCTTTTTTTTTTTTTTTCCAAATGATGTTGTGATTGCACAGACCTCTAACATCCTTAAAACCTTTCATGCCAAAAATTTCCGTGGTCAGCAGGAACATCAATGCACCTGAAGTGGGAAGTGTGGCATTTAGCAATTGGTTACTACAGAAGCAGAATAAGGGCAGAGTTATGGCCATATGAAAAAACCAGGGCACAATCTTGTAATTAAAAGACCATCATAATGCATGTACCACTGAGGAGGACTGGGTATTAATCACTGTCTGATTAATACTTGAGAGCTTGTCTGTGTGATCTGGATGTATTTTTATGTGCTCACGTTGTGTATGCACGTATTTGGCCCAGTGGTGAGAAGCAAATGTGTCTGAGGCTTGGAAGCTGAAGTTTCACTTGATCTGGCTTCTTGAGTCATTTCCTGTGGATTTGCAAGATCTCATATTTGATCTCTGCTTTCACTGTCCTACTAATTTAGAAGCTGCTGAGCGATGTATTCTCTGAATGATTTCTCTCCCTCTTGATATTACTTTCATGCCGATAGATACTCAATTTTATTTCTCTGATATTCAGGTTACTGTGCCGGTTCTTGCGAGTGGTGCATTCGAGATGACTGACTTTTCTGAATGAAAAGGCTCCCTCTCAGAGGTGTGATTTCTGTTTGTGCCTTGTGTTGTTTGTATACAGAGTTTCTGCTCAGACACAGAATAGTGCTTCCCTGTGATGTGTTCATTACAGTACCTAGAATTAATTAGCTATGGGTGGCAGAGCTTCAAGGCAGCAGCTCCTGCATACTAACGATTTGCATGCTGTGACTGTCCTGTGTTTTGTATTCAAAAGAAACATTTATTTTGCAAAGTAATGCTTTAGCTGTTGCAGAGACTCTGGCATATGGACCTCGTTTCTGCTTGGATTGGAATGGACTTCCCTGAGTGCTGTTACACCTTTAGCTACCACTTATTTAGGGTGAGAAGTAACTGGAATTTGAAGTGGCAAACTTCAGGATGGCATTTACTGCAGGCTTGCAATGTAACCTCCTACCTTCACTTACTCTTGCTTGTAAAACCTTTGAGCTGAAGTCTTCCACACTGTTGATTTAGGAACCTAAATATGAATGTTGGTACCCTGTTGACTGTGCTGAATTCAATGATTTTTCCACTGACTCACTCGGTGACTTTGAATGAGTGAGGAGTGGAAGTCAGCAGTCCTGAATCATGCCATCCTCCAGACAATTACCCCCCTCACTGATAATTCTTTCGAGCAGCAATCATATTTTAAAAGCAATGATTACATCTGTGTTTTCCCCAGTTGACACTTTTTGGGAGGTCAGAGACTGTGGAAATACTAAGGGTTCTTTTCAGCAGGAGTGGGATTTCAGCATGCCTTTGGAGAATTGATTTGGAGAATTGTCAGGATCATTTCAGGCACCTGCCAGGGGAAGAGAAGGTGGAGAACTCCTTGCAGTCTTCCCAGGATGTCGTTTTGGAGGGTGGTAAGATCAGAGCAGGAAAGCAGAAAGGACCCTCACTGCCAGATGAACTGGTTTGCTGAAGAACTGACTATGCCACTGTTTTCTAGTTTTTATTTCTTTGTAACTGTGTTTTACTAGGGCTGAAAGTGGCAACAAATCTTAGGAGATCTCTTATGCTGTTGCCTGTGTGATTTTTCAGGACACCAAGGGATCAACCTGGGCAACAGCAATGACTGTGCTGGTGTCTGGGAGGCATTGACCAGTGCATGCAGTCAGCCATGAGTCACTTGTGTGGGACAAATCTGCTGTCATTTGTAGCTGATTTCACGAAACCATGCGCTCTCCTTCACCCTCTCCCAAAATGCAAACAAAGTTTATTGAAATGAGGAGACTGTGAGGAAAAGGGGTCTTTTCAAAACCCTTGCTTTCTAACTGGGCACTCTGTTGCCCTCGTAATATTCAGCAGTATGTGATTTATAGCTCCCCTGACACGATGGTTTGGTGTTTCCTTTGTGTGCATAACTTCCTTTTGATATAAAGGGATGATAACAAACCTAAACTGTAATCTCACTAGCACATGACACATTGTCTTTGTGGTGCAGATGGCAGGAAAATGCTCTGATCTTGAGTTCAGCACTTCAGCCTTCCCACCCCCACCCCAAATT
This sequence comes from Lepidothrix coronata, assembly GCF_001604755.1. Lineage (NCBI taxonomy): Eukaryota > Metazoa > Chordata > Aves > Passeriformes > Pipridae > Lepidothrix > Lepidothrix coronata. The sequence goes on from NW_016690251.1 coordinate 2,729,168, forward strand.
CCACCCTGGTAACAGGGTGGGCATTAGCAAGTTTAGTGAGACAGCAGTGTTGGTGGGGGCGATTCCTTCAGATGCAGTGATGCAGGATGATGGTTTTGGGAGTCCCACTGGAGTTGAGTCCCTGGTATGGACTCAGCAAGAGATGGGTGCACAGCTGCTTCTTTATCTTCTTCTTACCTTTTTGTGCTGAATGACTAGAAGGAAAAACTGCTACAAAACCTTCACTTACCGCTGTCAGTCCCCCAGCGGAGCTTTCCTTCTGTGCATTCCCAACTCAGCGTGCCCTGGCCCGTCAAATCAAAAAAATAATGTGCACGAACTCTGCAACTGTCACGGCAACCTCAGGATTAGTCCTAAAGCTGGGCTACTTTTGGCATGAGGGAAGGGCTGCTCTTCTCTTGAGATGCCTTTCCACCCTTGAGAGGTTTCTGCATTTTTGATACAGCTGCTTCCAGAGCCTCATGGGAGCTGAACAAACAGATGTCAAATACTCTGTTCGTACTTCAGGGAGCACAAAAGTGGATGGGTCTGGGATAAACACTGGAGCTGTGCACACCTTTTCCTCCCCTCCTCGGGGATTATTTGAATTAGGCTTGAACCCTTAAGTGTATTTCAAAAAGTTGCCTTCTGATGGCCAAAATTCACTTGGGTGTTCCTCCCTGTCTTGCACAGCTATTGTGAGACCAACCCTTCTGAACACTCGTGCCCCCTTTATTGCAAAACTCTTTGATTGGCCTCAGCAGGTGACACAACAAACAGTTGACTGCTTACTTTAGCAAAATCAGTTTTCATGGCTTGACCTCCTTTTCTGACCCAGTGTCTTGCTGTGAGTAGAGGGTCCTATTCAGTGTCTGAGCAGTTGTAATGGCAGGATTCCCCAGTCCAGGCCCAGACGTGGGAGAAACCCCCCCACAGGCATTGATCAGGAAAGGCTTCTGGAGTTAAATTAAGCTTTTGAAATATGGAAATGAGGACATGGCTTAGTCAGGCGTTCAGTGGCATATGATACGCAGGGGAAATGAGTTATATGCACCCTATTTGTGTCCCTCTGAACCCAGCCCTCAGCTTCAGGGCTGCTCGGTGACATGACCCATACAGAACTTTAAAGATGCTTGACAATGTTTGATTTCAAAGGGTGCCAGTCCACCCTCTTCTCCAGGCAGATATTTTTCCTTGTGTCAACATCCTCATAACAACTCCAGCTAGGCAATTATAGCACATGGCTTATGAGTGTCCTGGAAGGACTCAGAGGTGGAGAGTTAGAGCTAAAGAAGGTTCATGGTTAACCCCATGCACCACTGAATAGCTTTTCCAGGGATAAATCACAGCACATGATGAAGAAGCTGGGAGGAGAGTTTAATGGTCCTGCAGAGAGCACCACCTTAGACAGCCACCCCTCAAGATATTCCCAAGGATTCTCATGGAAAATAATCCTACGCTCCTTTTATGTCCTTGTAATCACACACATATTATGCTTCCCTGCCCAGTTCTAAGGAGAAAGGTAATTAGTCACTCCACACAAACCTTTTGGGACTATGCATATACTCCAGTATGGAATACAGCTCTGTCTAGAAGGGAATAAAAATGCACAACTCTGCTCTGGTTATTAACAGAAGCTGCCATTTGCAGGAACTGGGTGCAAGGCCTTCCACGTGCTCCCTGCCAGCTGCATCTCCAGCAACATTGGCTGCCAGGCTTAACAAAGCCCAGAAATGGAAGCCCAGGTTATGAGAGCTTCACACCTGTAACGCCAAAAGCACAGGCTTGACTCCTGCTCACAAAACTCCCTTGTTTTAGATAGCAGGCTCTCCAGTTTCTTAGAGGAAAAAAAAAAAAAAAAAAAAGAAGAAAGGCTGGTTATTGCTGGGTGTGTGTTCTGACCTTAAAAGCTGAAAGTAAAAACTCTTCCAGATATGGGGTGTGCTGAAGTGGCAGCTGAAGGGCTTTTTTTGTTCGTTCTACAGTTAATACCATCGTGCTAAAATTGCACAGGGAGGAGTGGGGGTTAATTTAAGATTTAGTGTGACCAAAAAGAATTATTTAAAAAACAACAAGTGGACGACATTCTGAAAAATAAGCTTGATTTCCATAGTCAGGAGTACTTGACTTAAGTTGCAGGGACTGTGAAGGAAGCCTCCTGGATCCATGGCAGGTAAACATCTGCTTTTGATTCTGTTTTTCTCTTCAAGTAAACATTTGCTTTTGATTCTGTTTTTCTCTTCAAGTGTAGAAACCCCAGCATTTACACTTAAATGGATGTGCTGTAAGCTATGTTTAGGAAGAGAATTTCATCCCCTCCTGCACGTACTTTTAACACATGATAATTATTTGACTGCAGCTTTACAAAGTATGGCTGGAGGGATGGTTTGTAAGGGAGGAGTTACATGGCACTGATAACTGCCTGACTCAGCCCCACTGAAGGCAGTGGCAGCAGGATCAGGCCATCCAGAAGAGATATTTTATTTTAAATGTCAATTATGTACCTTCAGTGGCTTATGGTAAATTCCTGCCTCTTGATTTCACGCGTTGGAGAACACGTGTATGCTGGAGTGATGAATGTCTTCAGGGTCACGTGTTCAATGTGGACAGGAATCTCTGCATTTTATAACCTTTTTTTTAAAAAAAAAACAAACCAGGGAGCCAGAGAGCTTATGAAGATGATGTTTTGGTGACTGATACCATTGGTTTTGTCTTCATCAAACATATCACAGAGTCTGTGCTCTTCCTTTATTTTTTGCTTTCTGCTTCTTCTCTCCCACCTGATCTGTTCCTTCTATACAACAGGAGCTATAGTCCAAGATTCATCAAGGGGGGAAAAATTTGCCCTAACCACATGTCCAGATGCATTACCTTGCATATAACTGGTTCTGCTTGTGCCGAAGCCATTGCCACATTACCAGTATTTAATTTATTATTGCACAAAATGCTTTGGATAGCTGTGACATTAAAAAGCTTTTCATAAATTGGTTCCTGCTCAGCTCTGAAGAGATTTGGGTCTTTTCTTTGATGTTTCTCGGTCTAAGAAAGTGAAAGCTCTCCTACAAGACTTGATCAAAGTCCTGTGAGATGGCAGTCTGAATTTTGGCCCTTCCTCTCTTGGAGGAAAGCAAACCAGGACAAGTCTTTGTCTTCTTGAAAGAAACATGGATAACTGTCTTCTTTAAAATCCTGTGAGGATGGAAAGCAGAGGTTATTTTCACTTTCCTGTAGAAAGGTCAACTCTATCCCCTCTGCAGATGGACCTCCCCAAGTAACAGGATGAGCAAAGCACCTTTTGAGAAGGGTCACCAGAGCCTGTTGCTTTGTGCTTTCTGTAGAATGCTAGCAGTGGAAAGGGCTTCATGCCACTACCATACAGCTGTCACCAAAATCACAGCCAGAGGTTTATTTGATCATAAAATCTGCTACAGCAGGAAGCAGTGGAAGCTCTGCAGTAACTTACTTTGCTGCACACAGCTACCCCAAAAGGGGCTTTGACCTTTAAACAATGGCACTTTGTTATATGGAATTTTCTTATGTTAATTTTCCAAGTATTGAGGGGAAGAAGATCACTGAGAAACAGGAGATTTTGAAAAAAAAATTTAAAAATGTAATAAATCATATATTGTGACTTTTGATATAGTTAGTACATCCATGTAATAACGTCTGGTATGACTAGTCTTCATTCGTATCCTTCACAATCATTTGTAGGGGTGAAGAGTGTTGCACTTCCATTACAGCAGAAGAAATCACAGCCTGAGGAGATACCCAGGTGTCAGGGAGAGGACTTGAACTCATGAGCATTTGGGAGTCATCTAGGGCAGGAAAACAACATCTACTCGAGTTTAATTCCCTGTGCTTTTTTATGTGTGTTTAGCTGCTTGGCTGTGAGTGGTATTTAAATCCCCTGAGCCCCTCTGTTCTCTTGTAATTTACTATCAGAAAGGACAGAAATAAATTCTAACATGTTTGTGAGACATATCAGAATTACTTCAAACTTAGGAGAATTTTGAATTAAACTTAAATGCTTCAAAGCCTAAATATCACACTGCTAATTATCTTCTTATTAGTTTAAATCATCATGGATAAAAATGAAATGCTGCTGTGAAAACTGCCCCATCAAACTGAACGTGGTTGTAGCTGTTTGCCTGGTGTGGCCTGAGTAAAAGTGCTCTACTCTGCATTTCTACTTTAGAAAGATTCTTTATGCCCTGATTTCCAAGTTCGAAAATAACTCTCTACAGATGAAACACATTTTTCACCCTTCAAAGAAGTGTTTTCACCTACAAATACTCCTTGCTGCCTAAACAAGAGCCCTTTCCTTTACACTTGTGCCAACATGTAACTTGGATAAAGAATTAAACTTAGATTCTTAGTTATAATGCTTCCCCTGACTTTTTTTTTTTTAAATAATGACTGTAAGACCTGTGCCTTCTTCTTTCTGAATTTTAATCTTTCTAGTGAAGGTGTGTTTGAAGAAGGCACACCCTTCAGAAAATGTTTTGTGGTATCGTATTTGTGCCTTTAGTGTTGAGGACGAGCTTGCCTTTTCAATATTAAATGCACTTTTCAGGGTCTTACATCACAGAGGCCTAAATTAAAACATGCTTACCATAAAGGGGTGCAGCATATGCATTCATCCTGGAAATTGCACTGTGACATGAAAGATATCCAAGCACTAAATGTAATTTTGAAGATGAGCAAGGCTTGGCCTTTCAGATGTCCCACGCGAGGGAAGCACCCACATCCCGCAAAATTGTAAGCTTCTGAATCATGGAAGTAGGATCATAAAGCCTCTAATTCCCACTGGTTTGAAGATGTGTGGGACTGTGAAAATTAAGCCCAGTGCTGGATGGGGGGTGGATGTGAGCCTGTGCAGGAACCCCTGTGACCTGGCACCCAGCATGACCCAGGGAGCTGCAGAGCTCAGGGATGGGGTAGCTCTCACTTTCTGCCTCCCAGCTCCTCCTCCACGTGGTTTTAAGGCTCCAGGGTCAGGATCTGGTTGCTCACCACGGTGTGAAAATTTTGCTCAGTGGCTTGCAGGCTGAGAAGGGCTGGTCATGCCCTGTGTAAAGAATTATTTGTTTAGCTCTAAGTGTCTTTCTCTTAATTAAGCCTGACAAAGAAAATGTTTCCCCTCTGGTATGGTGGTATAGACCAGGAGTAAGACCACTGGCACCCTTATTTTGGCTATATATACCATGGTGAGACCAGCAGCTGGCCTTTAACATACTGTGAAGGTATGCAGCTATGGGTGCACCTTGCTGCAGGCTGTGCACCCCTGCAGATCTAGAGACCTTCTTTCTGGGTTCATATGGGATTAATGCCAAGTTCATTCTCCACATCCATGTCTCCCAGGGGCCAAACTGTAGCTTCCAGGAGCCATTGGCTCCATGAGCCTGTGGGTATACAGAGGGAACTCCCAAACTCCAACCAGAGTGAGACTTCCTGCCTCTATTCAATGTCAATTTTTACTCATAACTGTTGCAGGGACAAATTTTGCAATCCATTCCAAGTATTGGATATTGGCAATCCCTCTCCTAAAGTGCCATGGTTGGAGAGTATCCTGGGCTAACTTTGGAGGCTCTAGACTCTCCTGTTTCTAGATATTGCAGTAAATGTTGTTATTTAGCCTCCTGTGATGTTACTGGACTCTACACAAATGTCGTAGTCAAGCTCACAAGGAAGAGGAAATATGGGAATATTTGCCACCAGAAGACACTGCCTCCCTTGACATTTTTGTCTGTAAAACAATGACTTATAGAGAGTTTTAAACTGGAAGGTGTTGTTGGCTGTTTTCTTTTTAATTTTTTGATTTTTGTTTCCTGTAGGAGACCCTCTGAATTCCTTAATGTTGTCATTGAGTCCTAGGGATTTCCCTCCCTCTCCTCTTCCAGTTGTGCTAGCTACATCTCCCAAGTTGCCTGCAATGCGAAATTGCTGAGGGAAGACATTTCTATTTAAACTGAAAGCCATGAATACAAGAGCTCCTCCTCCCAAAGGAAATGTTGTTGTTCTTTTTACTTCCATGTCCTCAAATAAGTCATAATCTTTGCTCTGTTCCCTGGTATTTCCACTTGGGACTTCCCAGTTTCCTATAAATTCTGTTTTACTCTCTTGCTGAGTCTGTGGAACCAGATACTAAATCCATCTTACTGAAAAAAAAAAAGAACAATAAAACCCTAATTGAAATATTTTGCTGAAAAATGCCACACCATAGTGATTTTTGAAACAAAAGCCCTAGAAATACTTTTTTTCTTTTCTAAACTAGGAAAAGAAAAGCAATTCACTTTTAGTGGAATTGGAAGTCTTGTGTGGTATGCAGTGCCAGCTTCAGGAAGAGGAGAGCCTGACTTTGTCTTTTTATGTGTATTTGTGTATCTTTGTTATCAATATTGTAGAGTCACTCTTGTCAAGTTTTGCCATGATGTTAAGGAGAAGGTGGCTGTTCCAGGTACTGTGAACTCCTCTAAAACCTCAGTCAAACCTCAGGGGCTCTGCCCCCCACTTCTCTCTGACGGAGGGCAACCAGATGTCCAAGCTCTGTGTCCATTCTGGAGTCCTAAGAAGAATCTTTGGGATACTGTTTTGTCCTGGGTTTTTTTGGTGTGTGTTTTTTTGGTTTTGTTTTGTTTTGTTTGCTTGGGGTTTTTTGTTTTGTTTTGTTTTTTTGGTTGGTTGGTTGGGTTTTTTTGGGGCTGGATATAGTTTTTCTCCCAGCAAGCCATTCTTACTTTTCAGTGATCTGATGTTATTCCATGCCAAGAAGACAGGAGTCTCCCACGCAGGAGACTTGTGCCTGACCCACCTCACTACCCTCCCCAGCTCTTCCTCCCTTCACTGCTCCTTTCTCCCTTCAGAGTCATCACCCAACTAAGTTCCTTATAACTTTGGTGCATTTAAACCCTTGCTCTCCCAGATCTTGAGGAATGAATTCCTTGTTGATCCCACCCAGAGGGATCATTCTTTTGTGTGTAGTGACTTTAGGCTGCACCATGCAGCACCTCAATCCGGGAGTCCCTGGCCAAAACCCAAACACCATGTTCCCCTCCACCACGTGAAAATGAAAGTCAGCTTGGCCACAGCGAAACCACAGAGCCGTGGCAGAGCCTCATGTGTTTGTGGAGATGGTGTAAAGCACCCAAACCTTTTCTTCAGATTTTCAAGGGGTGCAAAATACACAGACGTGTCCGTCAGCGGGACCTCCAGAAGGACAAAAGGCCACTGGGATCCCCACTATGAAAAGCTGCCCTAAGGTCGGTGACACAGGATTTCCGCAAGCTTGTGCTTATCTTATAGACAAATCTCCTGGGGAGGAAAAGTCAGACACACACACAGGTACAGTGAGCACAGCTGTCTGTAGTGGGGCTGTAAGGAACCGCCGGAAACCCATGGAGGAAGATGCAAAAGAAAAAAAAAAAAAGAAAAGGGGAAAAAGGCGGGGAGGGAAGAAGCTGTTTTTCTCAAAGCTTGGCTGCCCTTGCAAGCAGAGTAACATCACAAAAGAGACACATGTTAGGCAGGTTTAGACTATTAAATCCTTTCAGTGTTCTGTAGATGGTGAAACAGAGGGAAAGAAATTTCACTGTGCATTAGTGCAGTGGTAACATGATGTTTTCAGGAGAGTGCACCCATGAGCAGGCACAGCAGCTTGCCATGCTGATAAAGCTTGTTTCTGGTCTGGAATAGGGGAAACTGAGCCATGGGAGCAAATCAACTTGCCAAAGCCACACAGCAAGTGTGACAGAGTTAGAAAGATTAAATATGAACAGATTGCCCTTACCCTTCCTGCTTCATGCACGCATGCAAAGACAGTGCCTGCACTGAGCGTTTCCGATGCTCCTGAAATTCTGAAGTCAGGTGGCCTGAATAATATTGACTCGCTTCTTATGTAGAAGTTATAGATGGAGTAAAAATGAGCCACTCGAGTGTTCAGTTTGCCCCAACAGGAGCAGAAATTTGGTGCTCACTCCATGTTAGCCCATGCACTGTATGTCAGGGAGGCTCAAAGCAGAGAATACGCCCTCTGAGAGATCTGGGGAAATAAGAACTGCCTCAGTTCAGGGGCTGAGCTGGAAAATGGAGAGAAAAAGAACTGGATTGGGTCAAACCAAAAGGCAAGGTAATTTTTCCCTTTTTTTTTTTCCTGTTTTTGTTTGGTGGAAATGAGAAAAACCCCAATGTGTTATTTTGGGTCAACCCGAATCACATTTTGAATGTAATGGGTTTTTTTGAGGTTAGTTGCCCCTCTTGTTTCTCACACTTTCTTTTATTTCAGGTCTCTTTTGAGTGGAAAATGCTACTTCAAAATAGCAAATCAAAGGGTTCTGTTTAAGAGGCAGTGAAATAAAATGCTGTGGCATTTTCAAAACAAACCATTTATTTCAAGAAATGTAGATATGTATGTCTTTCCCCCATAAATTTTGGATACAGTTGTAAATGTTTGCCATGTTTCATTAATCTTGGAAGTTCCAAAATTGCATGGTTTGGGTTTGTCTTTTTTTTTTCCAAGATATTTTAGTGTTTTTTTTTTTTTTTTTTGCATCATTCAATTCCTGCTGAAGCAATTGACCCTGCAGAAACAACAAAAGGGAGGTGTGTGACCTGAGGAATGGGGGGGTCATAAGATTTCAGGGCACAGGACAAGGCTCACAAGAGCACTTGGGTCAGAGGCCAGTCTATAGCTGAAGGCAAAAGCATTACCAGTGCCCTCTTATTTCCCAGCAAAGCTACCAAAGTAGCAGCAGTGAGAAAAGAACAGAGGCCACAGGGGATGGATGTGTGTGGCTTCATGTTGCTCGGTTTTAAATGGCTGTGCCACTGGAGGGTTGGTTTTCCAACACCCAGATCACCAGCATAAACCTTTCACCCCAGGCTTTCTCATTTTGCTGGCAGGTCCTAGAGAGGTAGATGTGTAGGGTTGTGCAAGAGATGTTGGGGTCTAGTTTTATCACTGTGCACCCCATGCCCTGTGGGGATCTGCAGGGCTCTCTCCTTCAGCTGGTTTGCCCTATTAGGTCTACGGATGTGTAGGTGCACTTGGAGCTACTCCTCTGCTCCAGCTGTGGGCCTGCTTGCTCGTCAGCAGGCAGACCAGGGATATATGGAGGAGCAAAATGCCTTGTGCTCACTCCAGATAAGAGAGGTGATGCTGATAGGCATGAGGAAAACATCCCAAGCAACTGACTGAAGCAGGAATGTGGTTTGCAGCTCAAGTGTTTGCCTGACTTGTTGGCACTCTCGGGCAGGGGCAGACGGGAGCTGGTCCAGGGGGACTGTGCTGCACGACGATGTCCAGTCCTAGAGCTTTTCTTTCCAGTCATAACATCTACTGCGAAGGGAGTAGCCCTTTAAAACCAGATATATGGTAACTGGCAACTTAGGTGAGAGGCCTTCCCTTCCCAACCAACAAATAATGCTGTGTGCTTTGACTAGCAGGGGACAGACATTCAAAATTCAAGCTGTTTTAAGTGAGCAAATTCTTTTCCGATTTTCCCAGAGCTGGCCAGCTGTGGCCTTCTGTGGTTGCTCCATCATGAGATGTTTTGTAATGAAGTGGTGGGGTCTCAGCAGGCCTTATTCTGTTGCTGGAACAATGGAGCATGGACTTTCTTTATATCCCGAAGGGCATCAAATAATAAGAACAAGAAAAGTTGTCCAGCTGTGCTTCATCTGGACTAGTTTTCTCTTTTAATTTTTTTCAGTCAGCCTTAGTAGACAGTACGGCTGCTTAACTCACTTGTCTTCTGAGGAGGATACTTGAAATGTAAATAGAAAACTGGTTTTAAGAAGTGAAGTGTGTCTAGCATGAAGAAGTAAGAATTAGTCCTGCTGGAATAACCTTCCTTTTGTTGGGATTATATTACGGAGGGATTTGGTCTGCTACTTGGGCAGCTCCGTGCTCAAGCTGGCTGTTGTTTTTAACATCTAGAAATTCATTCCTAACTTTACTCACCTCAGGTGATTTGCACTTGAAAAGATCACATAGCCTGGTAAATTTGGGAAGGATAAATAAAGGAATAGCAACACCAAACTGCCTTCTGGCTAGTAAGGGCTGTGGTTACTCAGGTTTCTTGGCAGTGCTGGGCTATTCACTACTTCAGTTTAACCCCCTTCAAAGTCCATGTAGAGGTGGAGAATTGCAGGCAAATCCCACTGGCTGGTCCTGCACCTCAGAGCAGTGCCCAGAGGTGGCTGTCACGGCTCAAGGTGTCACAGAGAAGGAAGCCAAAGCATCTGTCAGGCCCTCCCTCTGTGGGAGATGCGCCTGTGAAGGTGCAGGCGGATGTTTGCTGCTCACAGCCTGTCTCCAGTTGTGTGTCACAGCAAGGTGAAAATGAACCCAGTAAGTGGCTTAAAGAGCAGATTTTGAAGGGAGCAGATCAAGGGACCTGTGGGGCCTGGCAGTGGGAGCAACTCGACCAGCACAGCTGCAGCTGGAGGAGAATGGGCGGCTCCACCTGTATTTTCCTGCTTGGAAAAGACTGGCTGGCAGGTAAAGCCCACTGAAGCAGGGGCCTGGGAAAAAGGGGGCTGCAGATGATTCACCTGCATCTATTGAAGCAAATCAAGTGGGCTTCATGGAGAACAACTTATCTGCTAAGCCCATCATATTTGCTGTCGTATTTTCTGTTGTTTTTCTTGTTGAAACCACTACAGAGAGCAGCACTTTTCCAGGAGCCTCACTCCAGCAACGAAACTTCCCTGTGGCTTCCCGCTGGCTTGGGAAGGATTCGTGACTGGGGATGCTTTACCTCTTCCGTGCCAACTCGACTGGAACCATGTCTCAGGATAGTTCTTTGATATCCTGTACAAAGGCTTGTTCCTCATTTGTAATGAAATAATATGTTTCTGCGAAGTTTAATCTGATTAAAATACAGAGAATTGGGATGGGGGACTGGGTACGTGCATAGTGGTATTTATGTATCCATTTCTTTTGTTAATAGATAGGCCTGCCAGTCCCACAGAAACTTAAACATGCACTTAATGTTCCCAGTGGCTAATCCCATGAAAGTCTACTCCCAGAATATAGTCGAGCACACATCTGTATAAGGCATGGACTGCACGGCCCTAATACTGATATGCTGACTTAGGGCTGTTGGTTGTGAATGTTCTCGTGTCTGGAGCGTATCCTCAGACTCAGGGGTGCCTAAATCCTCACTGTCTGGATCTGCAAGATGTTAATAGGAAATGGAAAATGGAGGGCTGGAATGGAGAGGCAAGAAGTTACATTTAACGATGTGAAATAATGGTAGAAGCCAGGCACAGAATTATGAAGTAGTGGCTTTGGCTAGCAATTATTTACTTCAGTCTTCCTTCTGCCTTTGTGAAATGCTGACTCCTGCGCCGTCCATCTAGTAATGGCACAGTTGCCACCACTTTTTCCAAAGGGACATTTTTGTTTAATATTTCAAAAGCAGGCCTGGAACATCCGCAGGTATCAGTGTCAGGCAGAGGGACAGAAAGCTCAGAGATAATAGGGTACATAGTAAGGCATGCACCTTATCCTTCAGCAAAATTGGTGAATTACTATCAGTGCCACAACACTGTTCCAAATTACTGCAACAACTTTAGGACTTTGATACAAGACCACCAGAATTTTGGTCTGCAATCTGATAAGAAGCCAACTGTACCAGAGCAGCAAAGAGATTAAAAGCAAAACAAATAATTAATGAAAATGGAGGGGGGGAAAAACACCTCCAACAAATGAAAAATTACAGACTAGAATCTTTTATGCTAAAAACTCTCAACATATATTCCAGTATTGTTTTGAAGGCAGATCTGTTGCCCATGTGAGACTGAAGTGACACACCACTGTGTAGGTACTGCTGTGCAATTACGGGATCTCTAGAGCACTCATGATTGTGAGTCCTTTCTTCTTACAAGGACCCATAGGCCTGGATACTTGGGGAGATGTGCTGGGTTTGGTTTTCAGTGTAACCTGAAGCAAAAGTCAGCTTGAGGCTGCCAGATTGTGCCTGGTTTCAGATCAAACCCCTGTGAAAGTAGTGAATTGAGTAGGGTTTCCACTCAAAACCATAAATCGGTCTTGGTTTGCTTGAAACTTTGCCCAGATTTTTTTTCTTTTTCTTTTTTTTTTCTTTTCCAAACTTGGCCTGTGTTCTAGCTTTGTAACAAAACCTAAAACAAACATCTCTGGGTTTTGGGTTTAGTTGTGAAAGTTTAACACAGAAACCATTTTCCTCCAGGATGAAGGGGGGATGCTGGCCTGCGTGCTAAGGCTGAGCTTAGTTTTTTATTCTTTTGAGAATGATGGTGACAGTTTTTAATTTCTACCTTGAAAGCAGCTGGAGAAGAGGCTTTGGCTTAACATCTGATCTGAAGGACAGAGCAGAGGAGGGTAACCATCCCACCCCAGCCTGGTTTTCCCATTCGCTGTTAGCAACGGGGAGTGCAGAGAAGTTCCGCTGTCTCACTGTGATGCCACTTAACTCAGACCAGAGCAGCTCTGAATCAAGGTCAGCTTTTGATAGCATGGAGGCCAAAGATAGCAGGAGGACAGATTTTTGCCTGGCACATGGTAAGATCAGCAACTGGGAACCATGCCACCACAAGAGAAGGAGCTGTCAGAAATTGCAGCTTCCAGCTCACGCTGAATTCCCATCTCACCGGGAGTGAGGCTTGTTGTGTAAGGAAGCAAGATACCATCTATTAATTGCTGGCAGCATTTTGTCTTTCTGTGAGACAGAAGCTTCCGACTCCTCTTGTGTTTCTCCCAGCAAGCTGGGCCTCACATTTTGTAAAGAAAGTCCAAGCTGGCATGCTCCCCTTGCTCTGGTCTGCATGGCAGGGAATCCAGGACTCCAGCATTTTCCCATTAGCCTAGTGCTCCCTGTGCCACATTGTGTGGCGTGAAACAGAGATTTTTTATTTCTAATTTTTTTTAGTCAAGATTACTAATGTGCACAAGGTCAAAGACTACAGGAGTCACCATTTGCCATGCTAAAAAAGGTTGCTGCTGTCTCTGATGAGCACACATACACCGTGTGGTCCTCACAGCTTTTGACCCAGAGGCGTGAATGCCAACACCGGAGTTCTCTCTCGCTGTGCCTGGCTATAATCACAGGAAGCTCATTCATTACGCAGGTCCTGAAGATGTGGAAGTCTTGCTAATCATTTTAGATGGGAGGGGTAAATTAATCATTTCCTTTTACACTTGTTGATAGAGCAATTCATTCTGTCAGGAGAAAATTTGGAAGTGGGGGGAAGTTTCAGTAAACTGTGAGTAAAACCTGAGATTTCAATCAGATGTTGTGGTCCAGCTTTGCTGCTGCTTTTCTCTTTAATCTTACTTCCCCTGTCTCCTCACAGCAGGGCCTTTTCCAGGGCTAAGCCACACTTCCCAGAGCTGTCCTTTTGAGATAACCGGGATGGATGGTAGGTAACTTTTCAGCCAGGGAATGGACAGGGAACCTAGGGAAACATATCTGCTATCCTCATTCAAGGGACTAGATAAGATCCTGAGAGAAAAGAGCCTAAAGCAGTACAGCTACTGTTATCTCCAGACATTGGCAGCTAAAGCAGATTAGGGACCTCCCATGCTTTCCATGGAAAGTAGTAAAGGAGTGTCCCAAGCAGCTGGGACAAATCCTTTCTGCCTCTGCCTGTCCTGTTGGGCACTGCTGAACTCACTGCTACAAAAGGATCCAAAATAACACTCCTTTGGCTGCTGCCCTGGGCTACCTTCATGGAATGGGGGAAATAGTGTGCACCTCCAGCACTCTGTGTCCTTCTCCTGGCAGGGCAGTGCCTGACTCTTGCAGGGATATTTTAGCCACTTCAGAGGCAGCTGCTGAAATATTGTTGAGCATAACATTGGAAAATGAGGAGAACTGAAGCTGGGTTTTTTTGTTTTGGTTTGTTATAGTATGGTTTTTTTGCTACATCAGGCTTTAAACTGTTAGTTCTAACAATAACATTCCAAATTATAGTCCAATAATACCACCAAGTGTTTTAGGGATATTGATGTCATGGTGGTTTTAGATGCTGTCTAGGTCCTACAAATTTTGGTGGGGTATGTACATAAAGGAGCTTCACAATAATCCATAATGCTGAGGTCTGAAACCAGGGATCATTAACAAAATGTATGTGTCAAGTCCATTTAAACATCCTACATCACCTGGATACAGTAGTTGTCACAGAAAATGAATGGTACCTTTGCATGGCTCTTGCATTTGAAGAACTTGCCGTTTATTTTGCCTGATTTCTTATCTGTCTGTTGCAATCTCCTTGTGCTAAGTACAGACCTCTCTAAAGCTCCTTGCAGGGGCTATTTGGTAGGGTGGGACTGCATATTATTTAAATTAGGAGGGGGGAGGAAAAAAGCAATTAGTGTTTCCTTCGATCACAGAATCACCTTTCAGTTGCACTAGTGGGAGATAAGGTTTGTTAGTTAATTGGAAGGGCTGAAGCCCCAAGGCACCAGATGCCTTCGCTTTTAGAGGCTACAAAAGAAGACAGAACTGTGTGCTGCGGGAGTTTTTAGTCTGCCAGGCTTGCCTGAGTGTGACTGCACTTTCCATTTTACGAAACAGAGCTATTTTTGTTTTTATTAAGTTAGTACAGGTGTGAAATGGTCTCTTTTAGACCTTTTCTCCTCAAAGCAGCAGCGTTGCTTTATCTGTGTTGAGGCACTGAAAATGCTACATTCTACCAACCCAGCTGTGCACCACACTAGTTTATGGAGCTGACAAAGGGGTTTTAAGTTAATCCAGCCGATTTGGGAATGCTCTGATATAGAGCTGACCTCTAGCTTTTTGTTGATGACAGGCAGCAGCGAGTAGCACCATCAAAGGAACTTGGTACTTAGGTGTCTGTAAGCTGATGTAAGTGCTCCTTCTCACTCAGGTTGTACTGGTATGATGCCTTGGGTATTTATAGTTAAAGCTGTCATTGGACAAAACATCACCCTGGGCTTGCAGAGACCTTGCCAAATCAGGTAGTACCAGCTGGACCGAGCTTGAAGTGAAATGATGAAGTGTTGGCTACACGCAGATGCCTGTGGGTTGGGTGTTGGTAGCCCTGCTGCTTGCCAGGACCTACTGCTGGAAGGCAGTAGCCACAGCTGCTCCTTTGACAGTCAATGGCCCAAACCTGTATTGATTGTGCCAAACTTTTTGGCTTCTGCTCTTGCTCTGGTTCCTCAGGTCTTGAGTGCAGCTTCTGCTCTTCAGCTCCCGCTCTCTTCCTGGGAAGCTCATGTCGTAAAGACCCTACTCTGGCAATACAATGCTTTTACCTATGCAATTCTGGTCCTGAAGTGATTCTTTACTGCCGTGATAGTACATATGCGACATTGTTACTGACAAAATGAAGTAGTTCAGTCTTCCCTACCTCCTCATAGCACTGCCACCCAAATCGCTGTGTTGGTAAAACAAATAGCAAAGTTTCAGAAGAGAACTTGAACTGGTCTAATGGCAGATTACTGCTAGGAGAGGGGAGCATATCCCCTGTTTCGCTGTCCACCCCCTTTCTGCCCATAACCGTGATTACCCTGCTTCCCCCTTCAGCCAGTTTGGGATCTTTCAGTTGAAAGCACTGAATCAGGGGCTTGATAAAAGTGAAACCTAAAGAGAAAAAGTAAAAAACCTAAATCCACACATACAAAAAAAAAAAAAAAAAAAAAGGAGATTTTTTGACACTGGTAAGCAGAGGGTAGAGTCCAGCACATGGGATGGGACAGAACGCAGAGTGAAAATGAGACATGCAGTGAGAATGGAAGTGGGATAAGGAAAAAAAAAGAAGATAGGGAGGAGGAAGAGGAGAGCAATGAGCTGTTATTTAAGCCCATCCACTGGATTGAACTTCACTTTCTTTGTGTAGCCCAAGTCTCAAGGTGAGAGACCTGTCCTCTGCCTTGCATCTTTGGCAGAAACCTTTGCCATTTTTTTGCAAATGGGTCTGGCAGCAGCAGCAACAGCCACAGCACCCATGGGCCTACAGGAACATGGGATAGATATGATGAATCAGGACTCCCTGCTCTGGGCACTGGGATGAGGCTGTTGGCCTCAGCTTACTGAGCACTGCTGCTGGACACATTCATATACAGCAACCTGGAAAGAAGCAGGGAGTTAAGCTCTGAGGCAGGGAGGAAATGAGCTGAAATGAATGTAAGAAGCACTGTTTTCAGGCTGCAAGACATGTAATGACTAACCTGAACAAAAGCTCTCTATCCCAGCAAGGTGTTAATTATATGCCTTGTCTTTCTGGATATGTGTGAACAGGGTCTCTTTGCCCACTGGGAACAATAGGTGTAATTATTATTTAGTTGGAAACAGAGGAAGCCCAGCTGCCTTTAATGCACAGGATCAAATGAAGGCCAATAAAGTGTATGCACACGTGGCCTGCACTCTGTGGCTTAGTGTAACCTACAGAGTTTGCCAGTGTAATTCTAGGGTGTGGAAAGAAATCAACTCCCCCACTGCTGGCAAGGTGCTGGTGTAGACAGAGCTGTGCTGACAGATGAGTGTTTCTGACAGTTTAGCATGTCTGGGTACGTCGGTGGCGTTGCCGGAGGCTGAAATTCCCTTTGGTGGCACAGGCCGTGTCTCTGCGAGGGGATTCAACCCACGCCCCTCCATGGCAGTAGTACAGGCAAGGACAGTTTCACTTATTGTTGTTACTGCGAGATACCTCCTAGCCTATGTTTTTCATGTGTCAGTTTGCTGATGTTCCAGACGTATTACGGGGTGCAAGCACATGTTTGTAACAGTAGAGCTCTGTGTTTCAGGCTCTGGCTAAGGAGAGCCACAGTGGAATGAAGTCTCTGAGGCTGAAGCAGGAAAGTATTTATGCCAGAAAGTGATGCAGAACTGCTCAGGTCTCTTGGAGGGGGGCACGGGGCTGCATCATGAGGATTTTGTAGAGATAGAGGACAACCCACTAGAGCCTGTGTATATGACACTCTCTCTCCTATCATTCCACAGCTAAATTAGAAGATAAGTCTCAAAAGTCACCATGAGACTGCCCAGGTCGGGCCTGATACTTCTCTGTCTCAAGCAGCATCTGTTCAGTTCTCCCAGTATAGGACATCTCCTCTGCAGAACAATCCTGTGCACAAAGCTGCCCAGCTCTGCTCCCTGACACAAACCCTGGATGCTGCTGACCACCTTGTCAGCACGCTCTTGTTATAGTGTGTTCGTCCAGCTTGCTCATTTGCTCCTTCACTTTGGGAACCAGAGGATTTTCCCCCTCCTGGCTGAGCACACAAAGTGTGGACCATTATGTCAACATCCATGCTGGCTCTGATTTCAAGAGCTGACTGTCATCAAGCATCAGTGCCACCAGGGAGCATTCTGCTAGGTATGGTCCAGACAACTCCTTGGACTGATCTTGCTAATGACTTATGTGCAGCTGTAGAAGAACATGGAAACCTTCTCTGCCAGAATGCTAGAGGAGTTTCTAGGTTTAACCCTCCATGGAGTATCCTAGGATTTTGAACGTGAATAAAAAGGCGTCTTCTGGTAAATGAGATTACTTTTAGCAGGAGGGAAATTGTAAGAAAGTTAGCATTAAATTTATTCACAAGTACGGTAAATGTTGGTTGGAAGAAAGCATAGAGACCACCTTATGGATAACTTAAACAACCACAGCTAACCAAAATCTAAGAGTGCAAACGTAGAGCACAGATCTTTCTGCTACCTCCTCAAAGCGTAAGGACCTGGCAAAAAGGTGCTTTAATGAAAGTTTCTTTCCTTCTGCTAAGTGCATGCTTTTCCTGAAGAGGTGCCATGCATAAAGAAGAAATCATGCTAAAGGCATAATTTTGTTTTCCAAGTCAGTGTTTCATTTGCCTCCTCTTAGAATATACTTTTCTTTGCTTATGATCTTGGCATGGCTGTACATATTTTCTATTCTCTTCAGGGGTGGTTTGCTTTGTTGTCATAGCAATGCCTTCTAACTCCTGCACTCACCAGTTTCTTTTCAGGCTCCTGCAGGCTGCAACCAGTCCCTCATTGTGATGATCACATCTCCGAATAGCTTTAACGCCTCTTTTTTTATCTCCTAACTATAGGCACATTCAGTAGCATGATTCCAAAGAATTCTGGCCCAAACAGGTTTACAGCTTAAAAAAAAAAAAAGAAAAGAAAAAAAGGCAATAACATTGTTTGTAGCTGTTTGTAGCTGATGATCTAATATTTCAACATTTTTATTTATTCATCTTCTTAGTTTTTCTTGGATATGAGCTATAATTGCCTTGGTGGTCTGGCTATTGGGGATGAGATGCACCAGGCTCATCACCTGGAGAGGTCCCAGTTGACTGGAAGCTGGCTAATGTTTTCAAAAAGTGCAAGAAGGATGACCCTGGAAACTACAGGCCTGTCAGTCTCACTTCAGTGCCTGGTAAGGTTATGGAGAAGATTATTCTGGGAGGTATTGAAAAACATCTGAAAGAAAGACAACACAGTCATTGGTCACAGCCAGAACAGCTTCACGAGAGGAAAGTCCTGCTTGTCAAACCTGATTTCCTTTTATGACAAGGTAACCCATCTAGGTGATCAAGGGAAACCAATAATCTTTCTGGATTCCAGTAAGGCTTTTGATATTGTCTCTCACAGGATCATTCTGAACAAAATGTCCAGCACAGTTGGACAAACTCATTATGTGGTGGGTGAGCAATTGGCTCTCCCTGGACAAAAAGGGTAATAGTGAATGGGGTAACATCAGACCGGTGACCTGTCAGTAGTGGGGTTTCACAGGGCTTGATCTTGGACCCTGTACTCTTTGACATCTTCATAAATGACTTGGATGTAGGACTCAAAGGGATACTAAGTGTGCAGATGATAAAAAATTGGGCTGAGCTATTGACTATCTTGAAGGCCTGAAGTTTTGTCCAGGGAGGTTTAGGTTAGATATTAGAAGAAAGTTCTTCAGAGAGTGGCACTGGAACAGGCTCCTCAGAGAAGAGGTCACTGTACTAGGCCTGACAGAGTTCAAGAAGCATTTGAAAATTCTCTCAGGCACATGGTGTGATTTTTGGAGCTGACCTATCCAGGGCAAGGAGTTGGACTTTGATGATCCTTGTCGGTCCCTTCCAACTCAGGATATTCTGTGATTCTCTGATCAATGTGGCTTTAGGACTGTTTCTCTCTAGGTTGTGATCACAATGGGAATGTGAGGCTGGGACCAGACCAGCTCAAACAAAATTGTCCCCTTTTTCTGTGCAGCTCAGCACCTTTCCTTCCACAGAGCTCCATTTTGGAACACTCTACCTCCTCTTGTGTCCAACTCCACCTTGAGTGGTTGGTGGGGCAGAGCTGTTCATCTGTTCACTGTTAAGCCAAGCAAGAAAGAGTTAAAGGTACAGGAGTGAGGAAGGCTAGATGAATTCCTTAAACTCCATCCCCTCATCCAGAATAGTCTTTTACTATGAATCAGATTATCTCAGCCTTGGGATATTGCTGGATATGGGCAAAGTGGGATGGGGTAAGAATTCAACCTTTGTGCCCAGCTTCGCTATGGGCTTCTCTGTCCTTGAACAAGTCGGTCCCTCCATCCTGCACATCAGCACATCCAAGGCAAAAGAGAAAACATTTTCTGCCTCAGGTGGGAGGGCAAAATCTTTCCAAGCACATCTAGGCTTAAGTGTCCCCATGGAAGGGATGATGACAGATACT
This sequence comes from Lepidothrix coronata, assembly GCF_001604755.1. Lineage (NCBI taxonomy): Eukaryota > Metazoa > Chordata > Aves > Passeriformes > Pipridae > Lepidothrix > Lepidothrix coronata. The sequence continues at coordinate 2,748,787 of NW_016690251.1, forward strand.
ATGTAGGGAGAGGACAGACTTTCCCTGTCAATTCTGCTGTTTATGAGAGATTACAGCAGGGAGAACTGTGGGTTTGAGGGTACTCAGCTAAGGCAGTGATGCTACTTTGAGCAATGTACCTAGATTTGTGTGACCTCCTTGTGCTACACCTCCACAGTGTGTTCTGCAGCTGCTGGTTTTAATGTGTATGGGAAATGCTTTCAACAGGATGGGATGATCTCACCATCTTCCACTGCACAGCTCTCCCTCATTTTCTTGATGCAAGCTGCGTATCTACAAGGATACATGAGGCTTCCAAAGTAGTGAGCCAAAGGAGCCATAGCCTACATGCTCACCCCCAAATATTCCCTTGAGACAGATTAATACAGGCTTGCATTCCACCCTTACCACACAAAATACAAATCACATAACAGAGATGGTTCCTGCTCCAAAGAGCTTTGTTCATCACACAGTGGCTGTATGAGGTTGCTGGCTTATATTTTGTTGCTGTTGGAATTAGTTTCAATATGAATCAATACCATTTTTTTTGTGCAGTAGGTGCAGACGCTATACAATTGAAACCAATTTTAAAGGAACTTGCTCTTAAATGAAACTCCTCTTGGGTTTCAGTTCCAAAGAGACTATCAGGCAGGTTTTTTGCTGTCTTGTAAACATTACATTCAGTTTGGATTGTTGTTGTTGTTGTTTTTTAAACCAAAGACATTAGATTTTTTTTTCCTTTTTCCCCAAAGTAGGAATATTTAACTTAGAATCCTCCAACAGCTTTGGAATGCAGCCTCCACACAGACTTTAATAGCAAAACCCACTTCTTCTGACTCAGGGACCATTTGATGAAATGTCTAGAGAAGCAAAAAGCAGCAACAAAAAAAGCTTTACACAGATGCTTCCCTGTGACTAACAGAATGTCCACCCAAAGTGGGGAGAGTATAAGTACGTTTGTCATATGTGGGTGTATTTTTCCCATACATTCATTTTTAAAGCTATGCAGCAGAGCACTATAAAATTATAGTTTTACAAATAAGCATTATTTGACCGTCACTGGGCTGAGTTGATGACTCACTCTGTGACCTCCATGCAAGTCATTTGATTTTCTTGTTCCTCAGTAAAACTATCTGGGAGACAGGCTGGGAAAAAAAATTAAAAAATAGACAAACCCAGAAGGCATTCCTGACAATGTGTTCCCTACCTAAGCTTTGTGTGTTGACTGGAAACACAGCATTTGAAATAAGAGCTTTACAGCTGTTGGCTTGGTGTCTGGGCCCAGCCCTGTAGGAATTGTGGGTGGCCAATGTCTCTGAAAAGCATGCTCTAAATATGGCTTGTGGTGTCTGACCTATTCTAAAAACATTAGCAGTAGAAGACTTGGAGGCAGCTGCGAATATCATTATAGTGTCCCACCAATCTCATTATAGTGTCCCATTGTCATTGTGGTGTGAGTCTTTTCAGTCTCCAGAAGCACTGGGAAACATTATCCTTACAATACAGAGCTTACAGGCAAGTGTGTCTCTTGACATGGTTTACCTCCTGATACTAAGTTTCTCTTTGACCTGAGAGCAGCCTGCACAGAAACACTTTTTTAAAACTTAAAATAGTCCCATTATGTCCAGAAAGCAGCACATCTGTATAAGTGTTTCCAGGGCCCAAACTATTAATTCATCCAACCCATGCAGTATTACCAGCATTTTGAACGCTTTCTTGATATTCGAAAGTTGTGGGGCAAATCTCAAAGAATTACCAGGTTTTGATCTGGTTTTAAAGACCCAATGTTTGCTGGCCAAATCTGGGTGCCTTTTCTGGGTTTTCTTTAAAGCACATCTATGTCAGGTTTTTGAAGCCTTCTTTGCAGAGGATAGCAAGAAGGAGAAAATAACTTCCTTTAATGACATTGGGGACCATATGTAATCTCCTGGCTCTAGGAGCTGGAGCTTAAAGGGTGAGGCTTGGAAAGGCCTGTCGGTTTTGCCTCTGTCCTGTTTTACATATGTTTCTAGTTTATTTTCCTGTTGCCATTCATTGCTTTTTTGTTTTACTTTCATTATGCTTTTCCCTCAGTTTCCACCTAAGGGGCCTTGATCTATTTTGAGGAGGACACAGCAGTTATCTTAAAAAGAAATCTAATTAACTTTCTTTTGACTCCTTCTTTCTGGTTGCCAGTTATGTGAACCCCTCCTTCCAACCTGCTGTCTAGTGTAATTGCTGCCTAGGAACAACTATGTTAAGCTTTCCATACATCCAGAGAGACTTATGAGGTGTCAACTCTGAAGCATCAATACCATACCTTGAAGGCACAAGCCTTGCTTCAGAGCTGACTCATGACTGACAAACCAAATCTACTGGATTTAAGTGCCACAGCCAAAGAAATAATTGCCCTTCTTAGTTTGGATTGCCTGTCCATCAGGTGCTGGCATTTCTGCAGCAGGGTTGGAGAGCTGGCCTTGCTTCTCTCTGTCTTTAGGCCCGGTTTAAGCTCTGTCATTTAGATTATGTGTCTGATGAGGATAGGACAATGGTATCAGGTGAGCAAAGCCAGTGTTTCCCTACGCTAGCAGGAGTATCTTGCTGGCTCCTGGTGCTGTAGCTGTCCTTATCCTTGCCCACTGTGGTCAGCTGCCTGGGACAAGACAGGGATCTGGGATATGGGATGGGTGAGAGCTGCAAAAGGATCTGTGTGATGGACAAACTTGCCAAGCAATGGAGCCATAGTGAAGTCAGCCCTGGGAGGGTGACTCTGAGGATGTAAGCTGCTGAAGCTGAGTCACAGTCCCAGGCATTTGAAAGAATGTGGGGCTGGAATGAAATATAGCAACAATTAACGAAAGCAAAATCTACTGGATAAGAGCTTCCTCCATTTCATTTTCCTTATGGATGTTATTGATTCATCACTCTAGCAGCCCTGGCTCCCACCCAGGATGCAAAGTGCATAATATAGGTTGTCTGGAGGCAGTGGCCATGGAAGATAAGGAATATTTCTGTTCATTATTTTGTACAGGAAGCTCTCTTGTACGTATCCTACCCAAATTGCTCACGTAGAACAGCAAAATTTATCATGGGGAAAGAGTCGTGCCTGTTTGGATTACTGTGCTATTTGAAGGTGGCTATTACCAAGTGGGTTGTATCAGTCACTGCAAGTAGTTGTTCTGGGAGCAGATGATGCAGTGAAAGCTGCTTCCTATGAATCTTTATTCCATTCCTCTGTTCACACAACCCTTTATATACAGCTTCACCCAGTGACTTGCACAGCCCCACACCACCACCTCCGGTTCCACCGTCACAAAAGTCCCACCTGCTTTCCTACACCACAGTGCCAGCTGGCCAAGCAGCAGACACTGGCAGTGAACTGGGAAAGCTCGAGTAACTGGTGTATAGACTGGCTGGTATGTGCACCCTGCTGGGTCACCCCATCAGCCAAACGAGTGACTCTGGAACTATAGGGTCTGTCCTAAAACAAGGGCGTTCATTTGGGTGTCTCTTCTCAGCTTGGTGCTGATTTTCATTAAGCTTGGTGAGGTTGCAGAGATATTATTTTGCTATCTCTCTGCCAAATTTAGATGGAATTGGCCAACAGGTTTAAAAGCATTTGAACAGAGGAGGAAGGTGGGAAAGGAGAGGAAAACAGACAGAAGGATCGCATAAGCCTCATTTCATTAGGAAGCCAGGCTGAAAAAAAAGAGAGCTTATCATCTAGCTATTAATTTTTTTGATTTGTTTTAAATACTTGAATACAAAGAGCTGTTTTTTGGCCCAGACCAGTAAATAAACAGGTACCACTTAAGTTTGAGAGATGGTTTTTCTGTTACCTGTGTGAATGAAAGGAAGAAGGAAAAAATCCTGAGGCTTACATATTTGGAAGGGGAAAGTGGAGGAGTAGAAGAGATTATGAGCAGACAGAAGGGGCAATGGTGATCATATACAATTAGAATAATTTTCACCATGGTAACAAAAAATAACCTCCCCTAGAGGGCACTTGAACCTACAGGACCAATGTAAACAAAGAGAGTGATGAAGTATGTCTTGTTTAGAACATAATTCATTGCAGCTCCAATGAAATTCTTAATGCAGTATGATATTTTCCCCTTAAAAATCACTTTTAGAAGATGGAAGCTGTTAAACTCTTTTAATCTTCACTTCCAATGGTTGCCAGCAAAATCTGATCCAGAAAGTCAATTAGAAAGAATTCTCCTGTGTGCCAGGTTTAATTATCTCCTTGTTGTGCATTGAATCACTATGTAACTCTTCTCTTTAACTTCCTGCACAGAGTTTAGGATTGTTAAATCTTCTTTTCCAAAGGTATCAAACAGAAAAAAGTTAGTACCATTCTGACTGCCTTGCAAAGGAAGGGGGATACTTAGATTTAAACAGAACCTTAGGGAAAATTTTCCCTCAACAGTTACGGTTTGCTGATTAATACAATTATGTGTAAATAGAAACTTTGCTTGGTTCTTGTGTGGAAGAAGCTACGCATGAAAAAAAGAGTGCATCTATACCCTAGAGTCTGAGTCTTACTACACTAAGCCAGCTGTCTGAAAGGAAATGGTCAGAATCTTGTCAATTGTTAGGAAAGAATTTGTTTACCAGATGTTCATAATAATCCTGTGAGTATAAAAGATAGGGAAATCTGACTCCTTACTGAGGACCAGGGCTTGCCACTCCTGTTTCATTGACATCAGCAAGACTCCTCATGTCACAGAGGGCAAATATTTTCTGGGAGCAGATTCCTGTTCTGAACCCTCCTACGTCATTTACATACACGCCATCGTTACAGGATTGCTCAGAAGCTGCTGTGGGTGACCTCTTTCTTCTCATCTCTCCCACACTTACAGTCACATATGTGTAAGCTCTCTGTCTCAGAACCCAATTACCAATGCGTGTGGTCTGGGCTGGGTCTCGATAGTATGTGTGAAAGGGACAAGAGACCTGCTCTGGAATCTCCAAAACATCTCCAAAACAGTGAAAGGTGAGTGGTACATTTGAAAAGGGTCGTTCAGCCTGGGAAGCCACCAGAGACTGAGAGCCTAGGACACTCATTCTCTTCTCCACCTTATTGGACCTACAGAAAGATAACACCACTGTTATTTTAATGGAGTTGTCCATCCAGTATCTGCCACAGGCTTCAAGGAAAATCCACTGAGCTCAGCCCACCAATTCAGACTGCTTGAGCCAGGCTGTCTTGATTGTGCGTGAAGGGGATTAGGCAGCACTTAGATAAGGTGATCCTACCTACAGAGTCAGGAAGGTGATAACCCTCTAGCAGATGGGAGTTGACAAGTAAGTGGGAGGTGGACACATCTCCCAGCAGACTAGCTGTTGCAGCTAGGTCTTTTAGTCTTAACTTGTGACTGCCATCCAGGGCTCAACTGAAAAGGAGCCTTGCAAGAGACCCATTTTAGGATCAAATGGTCGCATTTAGTTAGGTTTGGAGGGATGCTTGGTCCGTATAGGGGATTAAGTAAAGACAGTGGCTTTACCTAGAGTCACCATAAGATGCTGCTGCACTCTCCTAGCAACAGGAAATAGCAGGAATCCTCTTAGACTGCTCGATTTGGGAGTTTTTCACTGCTCAGAAGACACAGTGAATAGGCTGGGCTAAAGGACTTTGGTGTCACAGGAACAGAGCAGAAGGAACTGGCCGTGGAAAGGAAGCCTGGTGTTGCTCAGGGCTCAGTTTTGGGGCCAGTCCTGTTTAATATCTTTATCAACAACCTGAACTGAGGTTGTAGCAAGGTGGGGATCAGTCTCTTCCCCTAGGTAACAACTATAGTACAACAGGAAATGGCTTCGAGTTGTGCCAGGGGAGATTTAGGTTGGGTATTAGGAAAAATTTCTTCACCAAAAGGGTTGTCAAGCAGTGGAACAAGCTGCCCAGGGAAGCAGCAGAGTGACCATCCCTGGGTGGGGGTGTTGGAAGGAGGGGAAGATGGGACACCTGGGGACACGGTTTAGCGCTGGATTGGCATTATTGGGTTAATGGTTGGACTCGATGACCTTAGAAGGTTTTTTTCCCAATCTAGGTCCTGAATCTGCGCGGGGACTCCAGGACAGAGGGAGCCCAGAGGGGAGGAGGACAAGCGGCCCCGACCCCCTCCTCCCCCTCGGCCGTGGCCGGGAGGCCCTCGAGCGGCCCCGCGACATGGCGGCCGCTGCCCGAGCGGCGCCTTCCCGCTCCAGCCTCCGGCGGGCGGGACCCGGCAGCTCCCGGGCGGCCCCGCAGAGCCGCCGCCCGCCGCCCTCCCCGCTGTCCCCGCCGGCGCGATGGCGGGTCCGGCCCCGCGGGGGTCCCCGGCGGCCCCGGGCCCGGCCCTGCCTGAGGGGAGGGCGACATCTTGTGGTGCCTGCCGCGGCCGTCGGGGCGGCCCCTGGGTCGGGCCGAGGGCGGAGGGGGCGGCCCTCGGGGTCGCCGTCGTGGCGCCCGCCTGCTCTGCCTCCTGTGCCTGTGGCTCCGCAGGGGTAACGCTGAGCTGCTGGTGGAAATCACGGAGTCGTAGCAAGGTTGGAGGAGGCCTTCAAGGTCATCCAGTCCAACTGTCAAACGCAGCACCACCATGATCACCCCTGAACCATGTCCCCAAGTGCTGCATCCAGATGCTCTCTCGAACACTTCCAGAGATGGTGACTCCACCACCTCCCTGGGGAACCTATTCCATTCCAAAGCCTAACCTCTCCTTCAGTAAAAAAAATTATTTTAATGTCTAGTCTGAGCCTCCCATGCACAGCTTAAGGCCATTTCTTCTCATCCTTTCATTTGAGACATGGCAGAAAAGATCTACCCCCACCTCACTACAGTCTCCTTTCAGGGACTGTATCACTTTCAGGGACAGTGATAAGATCACACCTGAGCCTCCTTTTCTCCAGACTAAACACTCCCAGCTCCCTCAGCTGCTTCACAAAGGACGTGTTTCCTAGACCCTTCACCAGCTTTGTTGCCCTTCTCTGGACATGCTCCAGCATCTCAGTGTCCACTTTGAAATGAGTGGCCCAAACATGGACAAAGCACTCGAGTTGTGTCCTCCCCAGTACTGAGTACAAAGGGACAATCGCTGCCCTTGTGCTGCTGGCTATGCTATTTCTGATACAGACCAAGATGCCATTGGCCTTCTTGGCCAACCAAACACACTTCTGGCTCAAAGTCAGATGTCTGTCAACCAGCACCCCCAAGTCCCTTTCTGCTGAGCAGCTCTCAAGCCACTCTTCCCCCAGCCTGTAGCACTGCATGGGGTTGTTGTGACCGAAGTGCAGGACCTGGCACTTTGCCTTATTGTATCTCCTGCTGTTGTCCTCAGCCCATTGATCCAGCCTGTCCAGATCCCTCTGCAGAGCCTTCCTACCTTCAAGCAGATCAACACTCCCACCTAACTTGGTGTTGTCTGCAAACTGACTGAGGATGCACTCCATCCCCTTGTCCAAACCATCAACAGACGTTAAACAGGACTTGCTGCAATACTGAGCCCTGGGAGACAGCAATACTGAGCCCTGGGATTTGTTTTGCTCAAGTCCAGTATGAAATTACACTACCTTTTCAGAAGTGGGTGGGTCCCTGTTTCATTTTAGTGCCTTTAGTTGCATAAGGAAGAGTGATTTGTGGCAGAGCATCCTTAAGTGCTGTTACATCCCACCAGGTTTCCACATGGATTCTCATGAAACCACAATGTGAGGGCCCACAAGTAAACAGATTAGTTATCAACTACTGTTCCAGTCATGCGTGTGATAGAGATACGGTTAAGGGAAACTGGCAGTGGTCTGGGGATTAAGACATTTTGTTTATATTCCTCTTTCCACTACTTAGTTGTAAAATGACCTTGGATAAATCCTACCACCTTATAAGGCCTTGGCTTTCCCATCTGTAAAGTTAATAGCTGCGCTTCAATACCTTTCAAAGAGAATAATAGGATTTCTCTTTACTAAATTGTTCCACAGCCTAAGAAGCCTTATTTTAAAACAACTGTTTCTTACTGGTTCTTTAAGAATTTCAAGTAATTAATTAGTTAATTAATTTGTAAAGATGATTGCTTTTCTTTTTGTTTTTGTGTTGAGATAGCAACATGTATTTTATTTCAGGGGAGGGGGTGATTTGCTACTTTATATATTTTCAGTTTACTAAGATGGATAAATAAGCAGATGGCTCATTCTGATATAAGATTGCAGGCAGAGTTTTATAGCCTATGAATTAATCCTGCACAGAAATATTTTAAACATTTCTGCTCTTTTTTTTTTGTGTATGTAGAAATAGCTGCTCTACAGTCTTTTGTATCAGAGTCCATCCCCATTCCAAACAGTACTGCCTCTTGTGAAATATTATCTCTTGCTTTACTCATCTATTTATTGTTATACAATAAAATGAATGCCTAAGTCAAGAAATCTCAATACTCCCCACTAAAAACAGTGAGAGCAAGGCTGGTGGTCCTGGAGAGCCTTCTCTAGGTGACCCTACTTGAGTAGGGGGGCTGGACAAGGCGACCCCCATAGGTCCCTTGCCACCTCAACCAGTAATTTTGTGACACCTCTGAAAGTCAGGTCGTGGATTTGCCTGCCTTTTCCATGCTGGGACTGAGAATATCGGTCTGGGAAAACAGGACTGTTTATGCTCTACCCGGGCATGTTACGCTCAGGGGAATTTGAGAACAGCTTCAACTCACAGGATGCAAGTCTCAAACTTTGCTCCTGTCTTTGTCCCCAAAGAGGACTTGACAAAAGTGCTGAGGTCATGTAACATGTTCTAGTCCCCGTGCATCAAAAGGAAGTCACTGCCACAAAAGGGATTCACTTGCCTTACAAGGATCAAAGAAAAGGGATCTGATGAAGTTCCCAAAAGAAGGAATAATATAGGGATGAAAGAAGGAATTTTCTCCTTGTTCCACCATCCGTGGGACAGAACTTGCTGGCACATCTGTTGCAATAGCAATGGTGCTCATCTCTTTAAGTCCCTGCACGTTGTGCCCTCCTTTCATATATCTCTGCCTCACACTTTTATGACTCAGTTGTCCATTCATTCCTATTTCGTGAGAAAGAGTGCTGATTGTCTGCATCTGTAAACCTGCCCTCATTCCAGCTTGAAATGTGGGGCCAGGTGGGTCTCTGATCTTTAAGGAGACTTGCTTCTTGTTAATCATTTACTAGTTTTAATAAATTGATTTGCAAGGGGTCTCTTTTTGGTATCATGATTGTCACCCTGTGACACAGGTCCAGCCAGGAACATGCCCATGTCCTCTGAAGTCACACAGAAGAAAGAAAGAAGCAGAGAGAGCCACAGAGGTGATGCTCACTGTAACAAAAATCTTCAAAGCTACTGATGGGTGGGACTGAGGGTTGGTTGTTCTGGTGTCTGCATAAAAGGAGCTGGTAATGTCAGTCAATCAGACAGTTCAGTCGTACATCTCTCAGTGGTCACTGCTCATCACAAGCACTGTGATAATCAAAGACCTAATGGGCTTGGGGATGGACTTTTGAATAGCTTTGTCTAGAAGCATTGTGCAGCTTCTGGTCAGATAAGGGTTTGAGTGGAGGGAGTGAGCATTTGATCATTCTGCTTTGCTGTTTGTAGTAATAATACACAACCAGTGTGACTGACCCTCAAAACAGGCAGCCAGCAGCTGTGTGGTTTGCACTGGCATGAAAACTGCTCTAGAAGCACTGTTGTCATCATTAGCATGTTTGACAGGGAATAATGCTAGGGAAGCCTTTCCACTCTCCTTGTGAGGGGCTTTGCTTTTATTCTCCAAGAGATTATGAATGGTCCAATCTGTTGGTCTTTTAGTCCCTTCTGTATCCTGTGTCCATGGGGATTTCCAGGGACCCCACAACTCCAGAAAAATGCTCTGTTCTCCCCTCTATAGAGAATAAAATGATTTTCCTTAATTGTTCCCAGTCAGCCCGTCTCATTCTTCTTGGGGGTTCTGGATCTATTCCTTTGACAGCTCCTTGCCAGACTGCTGTTTCTGAGAACGCTCCGCCTTCCTTGGGCTGTAGTCTTTTATTCCAACCACTGCTAATCAGTACATACATAGCTGCAGAACATGAAGTAGGCTGCTCAACACATTAACTCCTTGGTGACTGGATAAGTATGGGGCTGGAACTCAACATTCTGCTCCTTAAAGGATATGAAACTGTGGGACTTCCTATTTTCCTATGGGTGGTCTTTCTGGAGAGGAAGCACTTTGCTAAAGACTGAAAGAAAACCTGACTGTAAGGAATTGCTTGAGGAATATAAGTTCCCATAGGAAAGAATAGAAAAGAATTTCAGTCCGTAGTCTCAGCTAGTGAGTTACTATGGGGAAAATTTAATTGGCTACATGGATAATCATATATAGCATAATAGAGCAAAAATAGGAATCCTGCACTTGGGATCCTTCATTCTGCTTCATATTTTTTTTCTTCTTTGTGCTTAACAAGAAAAGTTGAGCAAATCTAACAGGAGTGACAGAGCTCAGCTTCATCAGAGTGCATTTTGAGGAAGATGATTCCCTTACTTCCCAGACAGGGATGTGTGTGGCTGCATTCTGTCCTCCATTTTCTGCAGAAACTATCCCACCCGAAATCCTAGTGTTGTCACAGGGAAGGATGATCTTCAGCTACTTCACACTATTGCTACATAAAGATTCCTTTCTGGCTGTTGAGGATAAGGGCCATGGTGCTTGGTAATCAGCATTTGACTTGGTTTATTCATTTAATTATTATGACAGCTTTTGGAAGCCATCCTTAGATGCCTTAGATATTTCAGTGTGATCAGGATTTCCTCCCCAGTGCAATTGTATATCCTCATGTTGTTTCTTTTCCTCTTGCCTTTTGGTGTTCTGAGTGATCTAAAAGTTCCACTGCCAAGAAGAACAAGAAAGATGAGGCCTTTTCCCCATTCTTTGATCTCTAATAAATTTGAGCCAGTAAATAATATCTGCTAGCAATTCTTGTGTGTATCATATCTCTCAGGAAACCACACCGAGACTTCTATAACAGTTTAAGGAGAAAAGTGTGCTGAAAGTAGCCTTTCATTGTCTGTATTTGATCAGGAAATACATGACCTAAAATTTATTTCTATTTTAGTAAAAACAAATCAGTGGCTTTTCAAATCCCAAAGCAAAGGAAAGAGATAATACAGAGAATAATAATAAGAAAATATTTGAGTTGTTTTTGTTAATCTGTGTGTGTGTTTATAGACAGAACCAGCAAGATGATACTGATCCAGATTGATGTGTGACTCTGTTAAGGCAGAAACAGAAGGCTGCCTTTCAACAAAGGGAAAAATAAGGATAATTCCACAAAACCTGATATTGTTGGGAGAAGAAATTTTCAGGATCCAGAGACTTTGGTATGGTAATGTGTGGTGATTAGGCAGGGTGAAAAACTCAAAAGAGATACTGCAGAAAGTCACATGTAAGTGTATCTTTGTCCAGTTCTCCACAATTGACTTTCTATCAATGGGTATATAGGGGAAAAAAAAAGATATTGGACACTGGAGAAGGTGCTCTGTTTGTGGGCATATATGTATTTATAAACATACAAATGTGCACACACACACATACACACCCACACTTATATACATGTGAATGGACGTTTATGAAAGACATTTGGCCTTCTCAAACTGCCAAAAAAGAACTGTAATAATAAAAGTAACTTACACCATAATTGTAAATTTGAAAAACACTCAAACAACTTCAATGGAGATCGAATGTCTTGGGCCAGGGTTGGTAAAAGATGCCTAAAGAGTAGCGGAAGTTGGATTTAAGAAGTCCAGTGTGTGGAATATCAAAATGTTATTTGCTTTCCTATCTTAGTCATTTAAAAGAATGCAGGGTACCTATGTCCTTTGGGCTGTAGAAAAGAACTGCTTTTCCTCCCTCTCCCAGAAAATCAGGCCATTGAATTGAGGTGCAACTAGCAGCAGAGGAGGCCTTACTGGGATGTGTTGTTCTTCTTTGTGCTTGAAAGGAAAAGTTGAGCAAACCTCACAGGAGTGGCAGAGGCCAGCTGGCCATGACTGACTTGTAGCTGGTCTTGCCAACTCTCTGTGTGAATTCAGGAAAGAGAACTGCCCTCTTGGCCCTAGAGCTGAAGGGTGGCACGAAAATTATGTTGAAAGAGCTACAACCTCTATGAGCTTTTAGTTCCTTATCATCCTACTCAAGGAACTTGCTGTTTCTGCCCAACTTTGGGAGAAATAATCCTGTATATCTTGGCAACAGCTTAGACTTCCCCCGAGGTCTCAGTTATACAAGACCCTGTTGCTTCACAGACAGCTTTGTCTGTGCTTGTGGAGGACTGTCAGGGCTTGAGCGGTCTCTGGGCTGCGGTCACTAGATGGCAACATGATCACACACAGAGACAGAGGCATGTTTCCTATTCCCTTCCTTGGAAGACACACTCTCTTGTGGAAGGACGGAGGACCGGAAGATTGCATTCAACTTCCTTGATGCCCTAAAGCTTTCCAAGATGGCAGGCAGTGAGTACAGCCTTATAGGAGACGTGCTGTGTCAGATACAGCATCTGCAAGTTACTTCATATTGCTGATTTCTCACTGTCTTCAAGGTGTCCCATCATCTGCCTTTAGGGATTTGTAGTGAAACGAAACTCATCACATACTTTTCCTCCTGGTGGTTCTTAGCACAGTGTTGTGAAAACATATTTTTCAACTTTCTGTTTCAGTGTACACATCTCTGTCTGCACGGGAGTGCATTTATACAATGATCTTTACCTTGTGCCTTGCTATTTAGAAGAAGAGTGGTCCCTCTGGGCATGAAGGCAAGTAGGATTCAAGTTTTCCTGCAGGCTGTTGATAGTGCGTTGCCAAATTCTATCTTAGCTCAGTGGAAAGGGGGACAGCACATCTCAATTTCACTTGCAGGTCAGCATTTCTCCCAGGGTTGGTGTATCCTGTTTACTGGAAGAGCTGCACAGTCTCAGATCCTTCTAAGGGGACATTATGGGTTAGCAATGTCCATTGCTGATGGTAGAAGCGTGTAATCCACAGACTGACACGAAACTGCCATCACAATTGTGCAAAGGTTCTCGCGACAGCTAACAATTGTCATCTGCATTAGTCTTGTTCCCGTCCTTCTCCAAGCTATGGGGTCAGAATATTTAACAACTGCAGTGTTCAGTGATAATGAAATTAGTGCATTGAGGTTCCTGAGATAACTCATGTCTTTATATAAGATTAGCATTATTCATTTGGCTGAAGGCATTGGTGCCTCTGTTTTAAGATGTGTCAGAATATTTATCAATATTTTGGAGGGCTACATACCTTGTAAACACTCTTAGGCATGTCTCCACTTTCCAAAAGAATCATCAAGGGAATGAACATTCATTAGCTGTGTGTTTACAGTAAGTGGATCACAAAATATTGGCAAGACCTGTACATTTGTGTGCCAACTGACTTGGGAACTTTTAGTGGCTGAACCTTTCAGAATGATTGAGATTGATGGGAAATGATTCCAGGGACAGGACTCCTGTCTAAGTCTGTTATCAGCTGCAGGAGCAATATCTTGCACAGGTGAATTAGTCACCAAGTATAGATAACTTCTCTGGGCCAATACCCTGCCATCAACCCACAGCGTTTTGTAAAGAAAAATGTCATCCATACTGTGCAATGAACACACTGTTTTCTCTCTGTTGAGTGGTTTACCCGAGACTTTTCTGCAACTTCAGTGCCCACAAAACACATATTTGTTTGCCTGGCCTTCAGTGGGTAGTGTAGGTACAAAGCATCTATTGCTTTCAAACTTAAGCAGGTGTATTATTCCAGGTGTGTGAGAAATCTTAACAAGCTGACATTTCCTGGTGCACTGACCTCAGCCAAAGACATCATCTTCACATGCAGTCTGACAGAAAGACCCTTTGCAGGGGACAGATCCCCAGCCATTTCACTCACTTGCTTCCAGCATTGCATTCATCCTCCACTGATGCTTCTTCCACAGTTGCTGAGAAACAAGAAGCATAAGGAAATATAAGGGCATGTGAAAATGCAAAGTCTACCCTCCTCCTTCCAGCAGGATATCTTACTTCAGTGTTGCTGTAGTGGTGGATTCACTTAAAGGCTGTATCTTCTCTTGCTCTGCTGAGTGGTGTCCTGCGTTTTGCCTTGAAAATTGTTTCCTATGCCAACCATTCTTTGGGAGGAAGAACTACCAGTTGCTATAACTAGTCAATGTACTGTTATTGCCTGTTCAAGTTATTTGATCTTTTTTTTTTCTGACATCTTCACTCTGATTCACCTTATTTTTCACTCCAGCTAACAATCATCACTCTCTACAACTACCTGAAAGGAGACTGTAGCCAGGTGGGGGTTGGTCTCTTTTCCCAGGCAATTATCAGCAAGACAAGAGGGCATAGTCTCAAGTTGTGCCAGGGGAGGTTCAGGTTAGATATTAGAAAGAATTTCTTTACAGAGAGGGTAATCAGACATTGGAATGGGCTGCCCAGGGAAGTAGTGGATTCTCTGTCCCTGGAAGTTTATAAGAAGAAACTGGATGTGGCACTTTGTGCCATGGTCTAGTAACTGCAGCGATAGTGGATCAAGGGTTGGACTTGATGATCTCGGAGGTCCCTTCCAACCCAGCTGATTCCATGATTCTATGATTCTATGATTCTATGATTCTATGATTCTATGAATAATAGGAAATAGTAATGGAGAAATGAGCTCTTTACTCCTTCCAGGCACAATACTAACTTAGTAATTCAGTTGAAACCTTGTCTAGGAGAGCAGAGTTAAAACCTGATCCAGAAGTCCCCATTTTTGTTTTACTTTATTTATTTAACATTTCATTATAGCCCCATATGAGTACATGCCTGATAGAAAGCGTAAATGCACAGAGCCAAATTTTCCTTGGAGGGCTCTATTCTGCACGAGGTGTTAAACAGCTGCACAACCACAATATCTGCCTGGAGAAGTCCCACTGCAATAGATGGAATTACCTGGATAGTGTAAATAAGAGCAGATTCTAGCCCCAAGGCTACTTGCTGTTATTTTGATTTTTATTGCTGGCCAACAGATGAATACTCTTTCCCACAACAGCCTGCCAATAAAATAGCTCTGTTGTTATGATTCTGGTGTTTTCCTGTCTTAATTAATTGAAATTGTTATGAAAATTCAGTGGTCATACCTACCAAAGTATTTGGGAAGCCTTTTTACCCCATTTTAATTGTTGTCAGCGCTGTCCAAGGTAGGCGCTGTAAATAGGAAAAAGTGTGATATCTTTTGTTTAAATCTCAAACTGAAAAGACTTGACTGACCTCCAAATAATAACTAAAAAAATTATCATGGCTATTTATTTATACCATGTAAGGGATTTAGAATTCATCAAGTGTGCTGCTGTGACCTCCTTTAAAAGGAAATAATAATGCATAGCCTACATTTGCTAATTCATGTCTTTTTAGCTGAATTCAAAGCCTGAAAATGATTCTCAGCTGTAACAATGTGTCTCTGTGACACTAACTCAATCTTTCTGGGTGTTGCATTTATTAGAGGAAATGCTCAGTAGACTACAAGAATGACTGCATGAGCTTTTCCAAAGTAACTTAGGGGAAAATCTTCAGCATTTCCCATATTTATTCAGCAGAACACAAGTGAGCACACAAAACCATGGCATGTTGTTATTCTCTTGTGGAGTCAGGTACATGTAATGTACAGTGTAAAGGAGGGATACATGTGCTTTAAAGCTGAATGTTCCAGGAATAGTTTAGTGTTTGCTGCTTTTGGTGATATGAAAACAGAGAAACATCCAGCCCCCAAATGGGCTTGTTTCAGAAATGTGAGCAGGAAGAAAACTGGGCCATAGGTTTCAGCTGGCTTTTCTTAACCTGTACTTCAGTGTTTGCATGCTTAGATGTCTTTCCATTAAATTAGCAGGGATGCTCCAAGGTAAGCTAAATTCAAAATGCCAGGGGGTTTGTATTTTTTTTTCTTCAGTAAGTCTGCATTTCATGGATAATAAGCTTTCCTCAGGCTTTAATTTTTTTTGGCTGTGAAGGTGATTCATCCCAAAGGGAGCCCTGCTAGTACTGTGTGGAAATCGGCTTCAGAGCTCATTGGTGCTGGGCACTTCAGACAAGCTTTTCGTGTGTGAGGAGCTGATCTGCTTATGGCCTACACAGCTACCCCTGACTTACTGTGCTAATGTAAGGAAGGCACAGGTTTGGTGCTGACAGGCAGCAGGGATGATGCTGAAGCTGCTGCCTTGGTTTCCCCGACTGGGGACACAACAATTTGTCTTGCAGAGACTGTGTGAAGTTGTTGAGTATTTGTAAAGCCATGTGGGGAGGAACATTCCCACCCTCTACCAGGCAGAGGAGCATTAAGAGGCTCTCAGTCAGCCTGGGAGTCCTGTGCAGCATGAGAAGGCTGGGCTATAAAAAGATATTCAGTTGGAGTGGAGTAGGACAGCTGTGCCTTTGTGGGAAAGAGGGTTCTGGAGATCTATCCCTTTATTTGATGTGCAGCAGGATTCTGGGGTTAGCAGGCAGCGGAAGCTGCTCTCTGAAGGCCCAGCAAAGTGTTGTTAACTCTGCTGGCTGTGTGGGAGCTGATGAGGATGTGCTTGGTGGTGGGCAGTTTCAGAGGTGAGGAGGAAGCAGTGGATGTTACACCCTCAGGTACTCCAGGTGAAGCTCTGCTGCTTCTTGGGCAGATGAAACTCTTTGCAGGAGGTTGTCAGGGTTCTGTGAGTGGCTGTCTGGTTTTGCTCTGTGCAGAGATATGAGGGGTGTTGGCTCAGATGCAGGAGTGAGAATAGTTACATATCTTTCAGGAGTAGCTTGATGCCAGAAGTGGTGGTGTTGCTGTTAAGCAGCCCTTGAGCAGTTAGCTGATAGATCTGGTGCCTCTAGAAGTGGGACCGCAGGCAGAGACAGCCTGCTCCTGTGTCAGTGGGTCTGAAAACTTGGATTGTGACTGTACTGCATCTGATCTATGTCTATGTACTGTTGCTTTGCTTGAGCTGTCAGTGATTCCATTTGCTGGCTTGGGACTGGTGTTGTTGCAGGGGTCAGGAGGCCTCATGGATCTGAGCTGAATCTGTGTGCTCAGTTTGCCTGCTGTATGCTCCTTGGTGTATCCCTTATCTCTCAAATTATCTGGAGTTTGCCATTGCTGGGTGTTTGTTAGGGGAGATATCCCTGTCCTTTCATAGTCTTGCTATATGAATTATACTGTTTACTGCAATATGTAACTACAAAGATATACAATTACACAATCTTTCTTCCTACTTTAAATAGTAACCTTTTACCATTAAGCTGCCTAGAAAAAGCATAAATCTTCATGGCAGATTTTTTCTAAAGAAAGCTCAGTTATTTCTAAGACATGTGTTCTTTTAGAGTTGTCAAGAGCTGGGATAATATTAAATACATACAAACAAATGTGTACTCAATTTAATAATTGGGTGGCTGGTTGTATACTAAAGCAACCTTAGGAAAGACGCACGTGGAAAGGCAAATTGACTTTGACACATTAAACATGTTGGATAAAAGCTTATTGGGGGCTGTAAAGCATTCTGGTAATAGCAGTGGGTAGTATTATGAATAATCAGTCTTGTTTCTAGATAGCAGCTTCATTGTTAGGCAGAACAAATGATTTTGCTCTGAAATATCATACTGTTGCTGCACTTTCTTCATCTCTCTCTCTCTCTATCTACATATATCTCACAGTGATTGAAAGCTCTGGTGAATTTTACTTGATTCCCCCACGTGGCAAAAATTTACAATGGTATGAAAGTTATGAGAGAACGCTTTTACTTAAAGGAAAGATCCAAATGATAAATGAATTAATTGACAGGCAGATGAAAATATACCTTCTGGTCATCTGAAAAAATTATATGCTGTAAATGCAACTGTAGTGGCTTTTAGCAAGTGCCAAACTAATGTGAAAAAATGTGTCTGAACTAACTTCTTGCAGCTCTACTAACACACAATGCAGGCTCCAGCATTTTGCTTTGTTTTAGCTGAAGGGTAGAGTGTATTCTATCCAGAAAGCGGTTGCCAAAGTTTGCAGTCCTTCTTTAGTTTTTCTTGCAATCTTAGGCTCTTGTCCTTCAATCTCATAGGATCTTCCATGTTCTTGTGAACACATGCAAAGTCATACATGCTTGTAGGAGACTCTAAAACCCTGGAGTCCTCCCATGCCATCCACATCTTCCACTGCCTTTTGGTGGCAGTCACATCCTGGTCCCAGGCTCTGATTGCTTGAGCAAGGAAGGAATTTCCCAGATGTCATGATCTAGCCAGGAAAATAAGTTTATCTTGCCTGTGTAACAAGTCCCAGCCTGTAACAGGAGCAGGGATAACTGAAGTCTGTAGTCCATAGACTTGGAAGATGGCAAAGCTGGAACAGCCTCAGGGAAGAATGTTGGCAGACAGAGGGGAGGTAGGAAGGGGATTTATATTGGTGCCATTCCTGCTGCTAGATTTTTTTTTAGAAGACTCAGTAGAACTTTTCTACCTCTGCCTTTTTCCCTGGAGAGAGTATCCCAGTTTTATTATCTGTATGATACTGTCTCTACTATTGTTCTGTGTATACTTTGGATAATCCTTGGAGGCTTTTTAACTATTTAGACAGGAGTTGTTGAGAATGTTGTCTCTGTTCCATTCCATTCCAACTCTTCCTTTCTTTCTGTTAACCAAATTTCAAACATTTCTAAGTATCCTATTTCTCTGGCTCTTCTCATGTCTGTTTTCTACCATCTACAAACTCTGGCTTGTTTTTAATTCTATTTTCATCATTGCTTAAAAACAAGACTGGACACAACCAAAATTCCCCATGGCATCCCCTGAGACACATCCTCCCCACTTTCTGCTTGTAATCCTTTGTTTATGGTATTTCAGCCAATTCTCAATTAAGGATCATGTGACAGTGTTTATATTCAAACTGAATGCAATTAATAAGTGTCAAGACATCATGAAATGCTGTGTGAGTTGTGTGCTAAAAGACAAATGTTCTATATCTAGGCCTTTCCCTTCAGGCAATTAATTAGATAATATATGTTTGAAAGGGTTGAGTCTGTCAGTCAAGCTACAGATCTGTAAATCCATGTTGAAATTCATATGGCAACACTCATCAAAACACTTAAATGTGTGCTTAAGTCTTTTCTGTGTTCAATCAACTACATAAGCATGTGCTTAAGATTTGGGTCTCCAGGCAGACCCATTGAGATTAATGAGAGAAATGTTTTTCATCTCTATGCACCAGATCTCCATCTTGCTAGCAGGAAAACTGAAGCCTTCATTTACCAAGAGCAGAGTCATTCCAAATCTGACACTTCAGTAGATATTTAGTGCACTTATTTAAAGCACTGGAGTTATTTAAAATAATGCTTAGGAATGTAGTTTCTTTCCTGTCTTCTAAATGTAGTTAAGGTCCTTTAGGGTGAGTATAGGACTCATCTACAAACTCTTATCAGAGGTTCTGTCTCACATCCGTAAGTCGTGGCAGTCTTTTCCATTGACCCCTTAATAGTTCATCACGAGGTCAGTGTGGCCTTTATTAAATTTTAGTAGCTGTTCTTTTCGATCCTGTGAGATGGAAAATGGGAAGCCCTAAGAAATAGCATGGCCTTTGTCACTCATACTGCTGACACTGCAAATTTTCAGAGAACTCATCGTTTCCCAGAAGTATTTGGGCATCTACCTGGGAGAAAAGTATCAAAGGACCTTTGGACATTGCCTCAGCCTTGAGGCACTCAAGAGCAAACCTATCTCTTCTAGAGATAGTTAGGCTGGACTAGTGATCCTGACTTGCTTAGATAGGCTGTCTCTGACACGGCTGTGGAGATGGTGGATGGTTTGATAGGGATGCCCAGAATATTGTGCACTTTTGTGGAGACTCTCCTTCTATTGTTCACAGAAGAACAACAGAAGGCTATAACAGCTGCCATCTGACTTATATGCTTTTTTCTTGGTCTGAAACTTTTCCTTCAAGAAACTGCAGGTTGTAAACAGCCAGTGTTTTTCTGGAAGAATAAGAAGTGCAATAGGTTCAAACAGGTAGAAATAAATTTAGCCATTCTAGAGGGCAGAAAAAGAAAAGAGAGATTGACTGGGACAAAAACTAAGGTTTCCTCTGAAGTCAATTAATTACAACTGTTGAAGAAAGGTGAAGCTCCAAGTCCTGGGCAGTTCTGGGAACTGATATTAAGAATACCAGTTTGAACATGGTGACCCACATCTGTGATGCCTGCAATTCTATAAGGTAAGCTACTATTATAGGACAGCCACTCTGAAATCTCAACTCCTGTTCTGCCAAGACTCACATGTTTCTCTAAAAAGATGAATTAATATATTTAAAGGCAATGACCACTACTTGACCTGCCAACAGAGCCTTGGCTACTATTAAAAAGAAAGTTTTGGGAATTGCTTCTGCTTTCCAGTAGTTAGTGTTTCTGCCAAAGGGTAGAGGGAACCAAAAAATTTGAAATGGGTAAAACTGAAAGCAAGTTTCAGATCTTCTTGCTAGTCCTTTCCAGGGACTATCCATATTATCCCAGGGTGTTGACATTACAGTGCTGAAAGAATGGATGGTTTAAAGCCTGAGGGAGAGCATGTTTGCATCCTCCAGGAGTCCTTTAGTAGAACTCCAAGAGGAAAATGTGTTCATGTGACACAGTGCTAGGCTGTGACCAAATCAGAGTGAAAGTGCTGCCTGAGAGTTCAAGAAGCCATTAAGTGAGTCCAAAATGTAGTTGTAAAACAAGACAACAAAATCCATAGCCAACAGAATGAGGTGACAGGGTTGAGTTAGATTTGAGTAACCTGTAACATAAATTAAGGGTAAACCAGCAGTGACTGGTGGTGTAAAATCTAGTGGGTGAGTTCACACTGTTGGCTGTTGTCATCTGATATGAGGCAATGGAGTTCAACCAAGGCCTATTTTAGCCAAGGTGAGCCTTTCTGAGAGCTCTGAGCAAGCCCTCAGGGTTGTACCTGGCTTTGTGGTGTCTGCTGGTGCCCCAGCACGCTCGGGACAGATGTTGTTTTGTTCGGTTGGGTGCTGTTAGCAACAAGGCTGGAGGGCAAACTACCAAACCCCTTATGGCTGGGAAATTGGCAGTCAATTGGCAAAGGCTTATGAATACGTGCAATTTTTTAGCGTTCATTGAATCTGCCCTGCTTGGAGGCAAACCCACCTCATGTGATGGTGAGTAACCCAGTACGGTTTTCCTGGCAAGTGGCGACTCGATGCCAGCATTATGAATAATCCAGGGCAAAGCAAGGTCAAGTGTTCAGGTAACACAGGTGTTCTTAAATAATCCGTGGACCATGAGTAACTTCTGTGATTTCTCACCTTCTTCCCCTCCCCCTTGTTTTTCTGTTGTTTTCATTACAAGAGCTGCCAGATCCCAGGCCTAACTCCTGCAAACTGAAAGCAGCCTTCTCTATCATGCACAAGTGGATTGTCAAAATGGAACAGCAGATTGTGTTCTCATCATCCTTAATCACAGGGAGAGACAATATTTCACAGCTTTTCATTCTTGAGCACTTGGAGCCATTCTAATAGAAGCTACTATAACTAGTAAGCAACATTTAGGTGGCTTCCTTTTATTTTTTTTATTTTGGTGGAGGGAAAAACTATAAATACAACTTAGTATCTAGATCAGTACAACCTCCATCAAGAACAGGTCACATGTGGGGAAACCCAGCCAAGTGTCATCATTCCTGAAGCAACCTTGTTGCAACAGGTTGTGTTTTACTTAATCTATTCCATTGGCCTAACTCTTTTGTTCTCAGGAGATGGCATATTCTTGTTTTCAGTTGTTGACCTGGATAACTTTTTTCAAGTAGTTTCTCTTCAGATTCTGTAATGAAAGCTATTCAAATAACTTAAACTCAATTAACTCTCAAGATAAATGAAAATAACTATGCTAATAAACTCATGGGGAAATTGAGGTGATCATCTTGAGGCCTGGCTAAAATCCTGTTCACACTTAGCTGGAGGCCACCATTCTGTCAAAAACACACTGGGAAAGATCATGGGTTCAGGGCCTAACTCTTGATCTGAAAAGGTGGACTGAATGTTGAGGCGAAGCATTCAAAAAAATCCTTATTCTATATCCCTACACTGAATTTCAAGATCAGTTTTACAGGGCTTTGTGTTTTCCTACTACACAACCTCTGCTCAATGGTGGTCTGCCTTGGTCTCCTGAGCCCTCCCATGTCTTTGCATTCTTCTCTCAATGTGTGTTTGGGCTAATTCCATTACTAAGAAAAAAATCAGGGTTTGGGCAGAGTGAAAAACTGTGAAGGCATCTCTGGGAACATGAGGGGAAATGACAGCCAGAGAGATGCTTCTATGGCCTTCATGTTTGCTTTGAGTGTGTTATTCAGCCTTTATAGAGTCCATCAGACCCAAAAGAAGTTACTGAGAAGGAAGTGTTGATTTTGGTTGAATTACAATGGGAAATGGAGCTGCTGTACAGCCCAGGAAGAGGAACTGAGGGAGACAGAAGAAGAGAGAGAGAAGAAGAGAGAATTTATCTTGATTTGAATAAATTCTTGAAATCCAAAATTTGCAGAACCTTTCTATTCCATAGGGAAGAGTGGAAAGTGTGAAACTTTCATCTGTTCCTTACATAAGTAAAGGACTTCGTATGCTTACTCTTCCTTTCTCTCTTCATCTTCTTCCCCTTCCTCCCTCCCTCACTCCTGTGCTATCTCATGAGTCAGAGTGGGTGTATCACATGTAATTAGTCTAGATTGCTGTTCGTGTTGGGACAGCTACCTTGCACAACCATCTTTCATCAAGAAAAACTTGCCAACTGAATGACCTGCAGCAGATAGCCAGGTGACCTATTCCACTTGAGAGACTGCTGTGCAGTTTGATGCTTCTTGGATTAGGAAGTGTGACCACAGTAATTAGCAGGAAGTTTCTGGATCTGGATACAGCACATTAAATGCAATCTGGCCCTTGGAGAAATCTGACCTCGATAAATGAGAGAGGGCAGGCTGGGCTGGGGTGCAGAGATGAGATGGGCAGGAGAGGACGTGAGAGAGATGGATTTAATGTCACAGAGCTTGTCACAGGCTGACGCTGGACACGCTTTTTTCAGAGGCTGCAAAAAGAATTACTTGCAGCTCTGTGACAGAGAAAGGTACGAGTTAAAACAGATTGACTTTCCTCCCCCAGCGCACACGTGCTCCTTAAATACCAGGGGAGTACAAAGGGAGCAAGTCTTTAAAAAAAGATTTGTTCTGTAGACTGCAAAGATGTGCGATTATTAGCAGTTCTACAATTTGTGGGAGGCAAATGTGCATGTGGGGCTTTTATGATGTGCAAGTAAAGTAAGAAGATAGAGAGAAGGAAAAGGCATGCTCTCCAAATGCCCATCTTTTCTATCAACAAATGTTCCCTCAGAGGCAAAAGCTTGGGTGTTTCTTTTTCCCTTGGTGTTCTGTGTGCTTGTATTAGTCACACCCATTTATTTTTGGCATAATTCATGCACTATTTGAAACTTGGCAAGAGTAGGGATGTTATGGCCAACAGTCAGTCTTGCTTCAAGAGTTTCTATGAATATGAATGCCTGAAGTTCACATAAGCTTACTCTGTTGCTATAGCAACAGATTTGTTGTGAAATCCTTGTATTTTAAAGGCTAGATTCTGTAAATTAACTTCATCTTCACTATGTTTGATGCTAGTGATTTGTACATGTATTGTTTTCAGTGAAGTTGCAAATATTAGGGAAATGGATAAATTCGAGGATTTAATGAAATTAGGTTTAATCACAAACAATTCCAGCACTTAAGATCAAAGTAAACTAGTTTTATGTCCCATCCAGAGAGGGGCTGAATGCCCTCAGCTCAAGCAGAGTTCAGAAAGAGTTGAAGGTGCTGAATAACACAGCTCAAGGTGCCTCAGAATGGTGCCTTACACATGAATAGTGCAGACCCCGCCGAACATCCGACACCTACAGGGATGTGTTCAGTTGTAAAACAACAGGATAGGAAGTGTCTCATAGAAGCAGAATGGGGAAAACCCGCTGGACTTTTTTTTTTTTTTTTTTTTTTTTTTTTTAAAGGGGAATATTAAAATACGCTTTAGTTTTTCTGCTTGCTCAGGGATGTTTGAGTCTCAGTTGACAATGAGCCCTGTTTAGGCAAACCCCTGCACTGAAGTCCATATGTTCTGTGTGGAAACAGGGGTCATTGCAGGTTCAGGGTCTTACTGCCTCTTCATCAAGGGCCATCAAATACACATAATAAACTAACTTGGGAGTGGAGAGGAAGTAGGAGCTATTTTTTTTCCTTCCTGCTGTTTTCTTTCAGTGGACTAATCGTGGTGTAATGTAACTGTAATAAGTTAAACAACCCCAACACCCCACTCTTGCCCCCCCATTCCCCTGATGCAAAGGGGCTTTCCAGATAGATTAGATCTTTTTAAAAGAGATAGTGGAGCCTGATTTCCAGTTTGTAAGTCCTTGGGCCTCCCAGTGTTTGCAGTTGTTGGAGTAAATGGAACCCCATGCAGTGTGCAAAGCTAAATCAGTGTTTGAGTTTTTGCAGGATCCAGGTCCAGAAACAGCTAACACCAAACATCTAAAAAGGGAAATGAATGCCAAATTAATGACTTTTCTTACTCTTTGACTTGGGTGCCTTTGGTATTTCAAGGGCTTAGAGGTTTATGGGCTGTTGGGTCATTCCCATTCTGCCAACGGGAGCGTACTAGGGAAGGGGGCAAGACCCTGCAGGCCAAATGACCTTTTAGCAGTAGCTTAAGGGGATAATTCTCTTTATGGAAGTGGCCTAACTTGAAAAACTGTATTTTTATACATAGCTGGTTTTGGTTAGACCAATACATAAAAGTATCTGAAACACAAAACTTTGATTTTGTAGTTGCAGTCTTTAAATATTAAAAAATGACCAAAATATATTTAAGAATTGTTTAATCTTAACTTAAGAACTGTTCCCACAATTCATGTCAAGTTTTTACTTTTTATGATGATTCTGCAGTAAAGGATAAACTAAAGCTGTGAGATTTTGGGGTGGGAAAAAAGAGGATGCTGGTGGCAAGAGGAAAGGCTCAAGAGCCTCTGGAAACATTTGGTTTTTATGTTTATCTTTGCTGAAGGTTTTGCAATGACCATGTACAATAAGCAATGTACAGTCTTGCCAAAGGAATTATCTGATTTCCCTTTTAGAGCACAAAACGCACTTATTGGCATATTCAACAACAATCCAAATTGCCAATGACATTTTTTTCATTGCTGTAGTCTAGTACAGGATGGTGGGTTGGAATAACCTGTCTTTTGTAAGAATTGCTGCTTTTCTTTTAGTAAAGAATGGATATGAACTATATTTTAAGGACAATCAGAAGCTTTCTAAGAACAAGATGGGCACCTGATAATTAAAGAAATATATGAATGAAGCAAAGCACGTACAGTTCCTAATTCATACAAAGAAAGATTCCCAAGCAGTTTCACAGGGCACATTTGGAGATAGAGAGGGAAATTACAGATGAATCAGAGTCACTGATGATGGTTTTTCTTGTCATCTCTGAGATCAATGAATATGTATGTCTGTACTGCAGAACTACAGCGTAGTGCAGAGCCCGGAGCTGGCCTTAGGTACACACAGCTTCACCCTTGGACTCTCCTCCTTTCCTTCTGTCCATCTCCTCATCTTGTTAAGCTATGACCCATCATCTGGTAGAGTTATACTTCCTGGGCTTAGCAAGTATCAGGTTCACTTCTTACCTGGCCACTGCCTGCAGGGACTGTTCTACTGTTTTGTTACATCTTTCCCATGGAATGATTCATAGAATCATAGAATCATAGAGTTATAGAATCACAGAATCATAGAATGGCCTAGGTTGGAAGGGAACAAGATCATCTTGTTCCAACCCCTCTGCCATGTACAGGGACACCTCCTACTAGACCAGGTTGCTCAGAGCTCTATCCAGCCTGTCCTTGAACACATCTAGGGATGGGGCATCCATAACTTCTCTGGGGCAACCTGTTCCAGTGCCTCACTATGCTCAAAGTAAAGAATTTTTTCCTTATATCTAATCTAAACCCATTCTCAGTTTGAAGGTATTCCCCTTTGTCCTGTCACTCCATGCTCTTCTAAAAAGTCCCTCTTTATCTTTCTTGTAGGCTCCCCTTGGGCACTGGAAGGCTGCAATTAGGTCACTCCTAAGCCTTCTCTTTTCCAGGCTGAACCAATCCAATTCTTTCAGCCTTTTCTCACAGCAGAGGTGCTCCATCCCTCTAAATCATCTTGGTGGCTTACTCTGGACTCTCTCCAACAGGTTGATGTCCTTCCTGTGTTGGGGACCCCAGACCTAGATGCAGCACTGCAAGCGGGGTCTCACCAGAATGGAGCAGAGGGGCAGAATCACGTCCCTCACCTACTGCCCATGCTGCTTTGGATGCAGCTCAGGACACACTTGGCTTTCTGGGCTGTCAGTGCACATGGAGTGGTCATGTCCACCCTGTCATCCACCAGCACCCCCAAGTCCTTCCCAGCAGGGCTAATCTCAATCTGTTTGTCCCCCAGCCTGTGTTGATCCCAGGGGTTGCCCTAACCCAGGTGCAGCATCTTGCACTTGGTCTTGTTAAACCTTGTGAGATTCCCATGAATCCACTTCTCAAAGTTGTCCAGGCCCTTCTGGATGGCATCCCATCCTTCAGGTGTGTCAACCACACCACTCAGCTTGGTGTCATCTGCAAATTTGCTGAGAGGGCACTTGATCCCTTATCTACATCATTAATGAAGATATTAAACAACACCAGTCCCAATACAGACCCCTGAGAGATACCTCTTGTCACTGATATTCACTGGGACTCTGAGCTGTTGACCACGACCCTCTGGATGAGACTGTCCAACCACTTTCTTATCCATCTGACAGTCCATTCATCAAATCCGTCTCCCTCCAATTAACAGAGAAGGATGTTGTGGGGGATCATGTCAAAGGCTTTACAGAAGTCCAGATAAATGATATCTGCAATCCTTCCCTTGTCCACTGATGTAGTTACTCCATCATAGAAGGCTACTAGGTTGATCAGGCAGGACTTGCCCCTGGTGAAGCTCTGCCAGCTGTTCCAAACCACCTCCCTTTCCTCCCTGTGCCTTAGCGTAGCTTCTAGGTGGATCTGTTCCATAATCTTCTCAGGCACAGAGGTGAGGCTGGCAGGGTCCTTTTTTCTATCATTTTTAAAGATGGGTACAATGTTTCCCCTTTTCCAGTCACTTGGGACTTCGTCACAACCTTTCAAATATCATGGAGAGTGGCTTGACAACTCCACCCGTCAAGTCCCTCAGGACTCTGCGATGCATCACATCTGGTTCCATAGACACAATGATGTTTCCCTCCTTTTCCATTTGTGTGCAGTGAATCCATGCAGGAGACTGATCTGTCTCCAACTTAATCACTTCTATTTTCTCTCTTTGTTGGGGGTTATTTTCATCTGTGCTGGCTCTTTAAACTGGTCCACATGTACAACCATTAATCACAGTGCAAAGAAGGAGGCTGGATTATGTGACTTGTATTACAGAGGTGAAGATGGGATCAAAACAGGCTTGAACTCAAGCTTCTGTGGAACCTTCTCCTCAGGCTTGGATGCCTGAGAAGGGAGAGAATTTAGAAAAGGAAGGACAAGGTTGCAGACAGAGTTGAGATCTGCATGTAAAAGCATGGGGAATTTAAATCATACTGCAGAGACACAACCCACACATTGCTGGTGTCTTTTGTCAAGATAGACAGGTTATATTTTAGAAGCCGGAGCAGGGACTGAGGGTTTGTGAGGGCAACCTTGTTTCAGGCCGGCTCTGGCTGAAATACTGAACTGGTCAGTTCTCCTTAAGGTTACATTAGCTTGCACAGAGACCTGAGCTATCATTGTAGGGATTCTTGAACACCCAATGTGTGTAAGTCACAGTTCCCAGCCAGAAACATCCCCCAGAGTGCCAGAGAGATGGGCAAAATGCGAGGATTTCAATATTGTTCTTTTTTAAGTGGTGTCCAGTTGCTGTGTCCTTGGTGCACAAAAAAAGCTGGAGGTCAGGATGAGTCTAACATAGAAAGTCTTATACAAGCCTGTCTTCAGTCTGCCTGGGGTGTAGGTACCTGCCTCTGGGTACAGGAAGAAGGCAGATGCTAAAAATTGGAGATGCATCCCAGGGCATCCTTTGCAGTGCTTGCTGCTTGCTCAGTTGGCTGAGAGCTGTACCTTGCTGTGCTTCCAGAGCAGGAGCATTTGCTGCTTGGAGTCAATACCAGAGAGGATTAGTAGTTCAGCCCTTTGCTGGGACAGACTGTTTCACATTACACTGTGTCCATTAGGTTTCCACACAGACAAACTGTTGGCTTTCCCAGGTGCGGATATTGGCCTTCCCTTGAAATGTCTTGATAGGCAGCCTGGCCACATTTCCTCAAAGATGGGGGATGGCATGGGAGACTTCTGGCTCCCTTAAAGGAAACAAACACAATGGGGCTTCAGTACAATGACAAATTACTCTCAGGATCAGGAGGCAGGCAATGCTCTGCATGTTCTAATGTGGTGTAAGTAGCTCTACTGGCTCCTATCTCTGGCTTATTTTGACATTTTCTGGCAAAGCAGCAGCGTGTTCCCCCCCCTCCTTCTTCCCCTTCCCCATTATTTGTTTAGTATGTTTAATTGGCAAATTGGAGCAAGTGTGGAAGCTTGGAAGCTTGTTTAGCCTGGAGCTTGCCTTTCTAACAAACAGCTGGCCCCAGCTCCTGGTCCAGATAGTTTGTTCTGGGCACTTGAAGGAAATGCATACTTTGCAAGTGGTCCATTGAATGTCACTGTGATGCTCTGCAGAAATTCAGCTCTAATGAGGTTTGTCTGGTTGCAAACAAGATGAACAGAAAGCAGTTTGAAATTGTCTTTTTTTCTTTTCTTTTTTTTTTTTTTTTCCCCCTGGTTTGGGATGCTGAGCTCATCTCTTATTCTAACTTCATTTCTTAAGCACAGAGGTATCTTGTCTTCATTCACTCCTTTAGATGACCAGGGAAATAATACCAGTTTAAGGGGCTTGTTAGATTCAGCTTATTTGTTTCTCTGCTTTTATTTTGGGACAGAGAGAGCTCCATGGAAAGCTGAGTTACCTTAGGACTGTATTAATAGGAAAAGTACTGCTGGCTAACCTTTTTTAGGATATGCTATGTCTATAAAGAGTAGTATTACACAAGACTTGCTCTCACTGGACTTCAAGTATTATCCTTTATTATACTTAATTATCCTCTGTGAGAGAGCTGAAAAGGCTTCACTAAGGTTATGCAAAAAAAGAAGTAGTTGAGCAGTAAGAGGTTACTGCACCCCCTTGTGCTGCTGTCCTGCTCACTGAGCAAGATGAAGCAGCAGTATAAGGAGTAACTGAACAGAAGTGGTGATCAAGAGAAAATGGACTGCGAACACAATGCCTGTAATTAGTGAGACTAGTTGGGGTTTTTTTCCACATGACTGTTATTGCTAATGAGAAGAGTTATTTTCTCCAGTTCTTGAATTGCAAGTTTTAAGGGGGAGTAGAAGCAGCTAAAAAGTACTAATCAGTGAGCAAAGGGAGAGAGATGTTATCTCTCTTAGGCACAGGCTTATTTTTTTTCCGTGTTCAGACTTTCTGAATCAAGCTGGGGGCTGACACTGCTGGGGCAGAAGAGGTGTGCAAGGAAGAACAGAGTCAGCAGTTGAAGTAGCACAACCAGGAGTCAGCTCCCCATACCTGGCCTCTAAACACTGCAGGCAGGTGGCTGCAAGAGTTGTGGAGTCAGGAGTGTGACCTATGGAGATTCCAGGTAGAGCCACTGCTGCTCTCAGTTAAGAAACGTGCTATCCCAGGTGTCCCTTTGCAAGGTAGGTAGTTATGATTCCTGAAGGAGTCTCCCCTCTCAGCTTCCATCAGTTTGACACCTGTGGGCTCAATGATAGGGGTCTAACTCCTTTCCTTTCCTTCCCATTTGCTGCCTGAGCTGTACGTGTGGTCACTGCCTGAACTGGTGTAAGTCCAAACGAGCCCACTCAGATTTAGTCTTTGCAGTCCGGTTAAGTGATTGTTAACAAGCCTTGCCCTTTTACCTTGAGTTAGTCTTACTAGGACTTGCTGTTTGTTTATTTAGCTTGACTTGTTTAGAACAGCACTTAACTGTTGCTGTCTTGCTGTCTTACTGTCTTCTAGCAGAGGTAGAATGGTGGACAGTGACTGAGGTAGGTCTTCTGTGATTAGAAGAGAATGTATGAAAGCAGTAGCAGTTATACCATTGTTCATCTGTAAAAGTGTCACCACGAAGGGTGTATGTAGATTTACTTTTGTGAGTTTATGAAATAAATCCCACATCTAAAATAATTAAATCAAGACAAAGGGTGTCAACCAGGTTTGGGAATAATGCATTTAATCATATTGTCTGACCTGTGGTAAATATGCATGTACAAGCACTTAGTCCCTGAGCTGGTAATATACTTTGAGCATAGCTAATTTCTATTGCTGAAAGTGAATCTAATTCAGATCAGTTGAAGTCCTGCCTTAGACTCTGTGTCTGTGTGTGGGTAATTACCACAGCTGAGCCGATGCTGAATGTCCTGGAGGTGTCTGATGTCCAAGACTCACTCATCACACAAAAATTGGGAAAAATCTGTGGCAGGCAAGCTGTCTTTTTGCTTTGCTTAATAGCAGGCCTCAGTCCTAGTAGATAGTAGTTGATATCACAGGAATATGGAGACAGCACACCAAATCTCTTTGAAGTTCCATTTACAGTTCTCCTAGAAGCAAAGGGAGCCTCGACCATCAAAAACATCTAGTCCAGGGTGTATTTTGCAGAGCAAGAATATACTTCTTATCCTTGTAGAGCATTTCACTGTGCAAGGAGACAAGAATCCTGGTGACTACTCTTCTCCAGCCTATCCGATAACGCAGAAACCTGTTTCTCATCTGGAAGGACTGCTGGAAGACTTTCTGTCACAGGATTTCAAATTTCCCATTTGCCCAAGAGTGGAATCCCTCCAAATTCTTCACTGGTGAAACATAAGCCATGGTATGAGCAGGGAACTGTATCACTTGGAAATCTGATGCTCTGATGCTAGAGAAATCCATCTTTGACTAGCATACCTAGTAAGGAGTGGCCTGTGCTGTCATGTTCTGCACACAACCTTACAAAATAGCACTTAAAATTCTTTAAAACCTCAAGAGCACTTTGCAAGCATCAACTAATCCTGGAAGTGCCCCCTCCTGTTGTGAGATACTAAAATAGGTGGTATTATTCTCAACTTACAACTAAGAAGATGACCTTCACGTAGTTAAGTGAGTTAACTCCAGGCCACCCAATGCAGGTACAAACCTTGGCTCCTGCCTCTGTGTTTGACCACACCCTTAACGCTGGTATTTCAGCCTGCGGCTTGGAATGTGTCAGCACTGCAGGTGAGAGACCACGGCTCCAGGGAAAGTCAAAGCTCTGCAGGGGCCAGTTTGCAATACAAAACCAGTCACAGTCCCATTAAATACCTTCATGTCCTGGTTAGATCACAGGAAGCAAAGGTCTCCAACCAAGCCTGTGTCCATGACTAACTGCTTTGAAGAAGTAAAAGCGCACCGTATCCTGCTATATAATAAGCCTCTAGCTGGACTCTAATTAGGCAAATGCTATTACATATCAGCCCAGAAATTTGGGCTCAGCCTTGGAGTCAGTTCTTTTCCCATAGAAGCCAGATGAAGTAGCATCTCTGGCTTCAGGGTGGCTCAATTGCTGTGTCTTTTGGGTCTGAATCACAGTTTCAGTCATTATAAAAATTCTTTGACTGAAATTTTTCAGTGACACCATTTCTTTCTGGAATCACTATAAAATATAAGAGAAAATAAAACAACTTTGGCTCCTGATTAATTTTTTTTTCCTCCCGGAGAATGAAGGAATCTGGGCACATCAGCTGTCTGGCCTGGAAGCAGCTGGCAGTGTTTCAAGTACATGGACGTCTTTCCAGTTTTCGAAGAAGCTGTGTGTGGGTTGCCTCCAACTGATAGATGAGCTTTGGAAATTCTGCCCTTGTTTTTAGATATTTTCAAATATTTGGAGAACAATATTAAAATAAATGACTGACAAAATGCTGATTACACTTTTCAATATTTCCATGGTTGCACAATAAGGACAGCACATGAAGAAAGAGCTGAAAGTTACATTATCATTGTAGGAGCAGCAAAAATGTCAACATTGATTTAGGAACAAAGTCACACAGACGATTTTATTTGTTCCTGATCCTCCTCTGTGATACTTCAGTCTGTTTACACAGTGTTACCCAGACTGACATTTCCTATGTGTGTCCAAATTACTTTAATTTAAAATTGCAATGCATATTGACGACAGAGAATTACAGCTCATGTGCAGTAATCTTCCAGAAATTCACCATTGCTACTGATTAGCTTTTATTAACACCACTAACTACAGAATTCAGACAGAATATTATTTCAGATCACATTAAACTGATGATGAGTGCAACATTTCTATTGTTTGGAGCTGACACAGATCCACTGGAAAAATTATTCCTTGAGAGGTACAGATGGATTTTTCAGCAAATCAGAACACAAAATGCATTTGTTTTAGACTCAATATTCTAGACCAAGAAAATACCCTGAAATGTGTCACATTGTCTCTTAAAAAGGTATGTTTCCAAAATCAGGGGGGAAAAGTATTCTGGATAATAAATAAATCCTTTCAGCTTCAAAGAGTCCACTGTGGTAAGGATGAATGAAAACACAGAGTTTAGGAATATGAGGAAAGTGGTTTAAGTAACAAGACTGAATAGCAAAGCCCATCAAAGCCATTAAGGCATAAACCAACAGATTTTAAAAAGTGAGAGTTGAAGATTATTTAGCATGGTGTGGAGGCTTTGCAGAACCCATTTCAAATGAGGATGGAACAAAAGAATGAGCAATTGCAGCTTTAGGGGAGATTTATTTCAGTGGAAGGGAAAACACTTGCTCTCTGATACCAATTAACCAACAAGAGGACGGCGTCACAAGCCCCCGATATTAAAAATGTAAATCCCAAGCCCAAGGGTGCCTGAAATGCAGGTCATACAATTTGAGGAGAGAATGCATAAAGAGATAACGAGACTTGTATTCAGACCACATCGGCTGCCTGATTATCTCCTTGCCTTCTGCCTATTCTGCTCGCTCACAATAGGAGAGTGTCAGGAGAGAGGCGCAGGAGGCTCCACGGATGAACAGGATCACCTTGGGAAGTGGGCTGAAGTTGATCAACTGTGTGTCACAAAGGTTAGGAAAACAGAAGATTAAAACCTGATATGGTACTAGGAGGTAAACAGGTGAGGGAGAAGCAACATAAAGGAACTGTGGCATAGTTTTTGCGCTCTACGACCCTGGGGCTTTGTGTGGGGCTTTAAATCAGTGGTTCCCAACAGAGGGCATGACAGGAGTCCTTTGGAAACTCTCAGAGAGATAGGATGCATTTACTTACTTTCACAAGGGGTCATGAACTCAGCTGAGACCATGACATCCAGAAGCAGGGTTTCAGGGTGTCATGAGCAGCATGGGAATCCTGCTGCAGATGTGTGGTTTGCAGCTCAAAAGACAGCATGAGCCAGATGGAGCAGAGGGATTCTGGCTGGGAAACTTTGGACCGGCTGTGTGCCATGTTCAAGGAAGCTGAGAACTTGAGTGGGCTAGCGAAAAAGCTAAGCATCCTTATTAGCACTGATGCAATTAAAGGACCACATTGCACCCCTGAGGACCTGCCTGAACTGAAAGTCTGGGTCTGGAATCTCTCAGGCCTTGGGCTTGATTCCAAGAGGCAAAATAGGCTACTTTAATAATACCAGCTGCCAGGGCAAGAGGTGAACAGTGATGGCTAAGATGAGCTGAGGTTCTAGCACTGGGAGAATCATATCCTTATTCACCCCAGGTTACCAGGGTTTAGTGTTAAATATAAAAGACTTTTAATGTAGCTTCTGTGTAATTGCTGTGGCTGATAGTAACAGTCTGATGGTGGAGAAGAAGGGACAATATTGCAAGCTCCATAATGCAGCCTCAAACACAAGACTCCACTGCTATAAAAGAACCGTGGATCATGGAAATGCTATTTTTAATGGCTGTAGGTGTTTCTTCATTATATTAAGCAGACATGTTGCCACAGGACAGGGTTGCCTTTGATTTATGGTAAAGAGATTGTGATAGGAATTAAATGAAAACTCATAGGAAAATTAATCTAAATAAGAATAATTGAAGAGATTCATGGTTCATTTGCGCTTATATTCATCATACCTATTGTCTGAAGAAATACACTTATTTAAAGCCAAATGACAGATTATAATTTACTAATTTTGCATTCATGACATCACTGTATTGTCTATTCCATAATCAGAAATGCTAAGCCTGAACAGTAATTTTCACAAAATACTATTATAGAGTTATAAATGTCATTAAACAATAGACTGAGATAGTCCTTGTAACTTCAGTCTCTGGGTTAAGAAAGTATTCTGGGAATGAAAGTATTCCATTTAAAACCAAAGCCTTGGCACTGTCTGTTCCATTACTGCTATGCAGTAAGTAATTTAATTTACATCTATTTTCCACTTCTTTTAGGGTCTAATCTATAAATTTTATTTCTTCTTTGCATTTTAAAAGTCTTCTTCTCCAGTTTTGGTGGAACATAATTCAAAGGTCTACAGCCCTTTCTTGGGAAATGGGAAATGTTAGAAGTGGATTTACAGTGCTGCTGGGCAATCTGAAGTTTGTAAGAGCAGAAGCTGTAGTGGAAGAGGAAGCAGATACTTTGGATCAGAAAGCCTGGCTGATAAGACTGTGTTGGGTTATAACAATTGCATTTAATTTTCAAAAAAATTGGATATTTTTGCAGAGCCCATAGCAATTTAATTTCTAGGAGCGTAATTTTTACTGTTCTTGGACATTGACCATAACATACTACATAAAAGCTCACCAGACTTGGGATCCCCGCTGCTGGAATCACACCTCTCCCCCATCGAAAGTCACTCTGTGCATTAGCAGCGTGTCTCAAGGACACTTTGAGCATGTCAAAAACTGAAGCAGGTAGTGAGCAGCTCAAGGAGGCTTGTTAGAAGAAAATCAGATCCTTCAGTCCTGTTTCTTACATCCCCCCAGCATGATGGTGAGATGACAAAGGTTTGAGTGGCAGACCAAGTACTTTTGCAGTCTCTGGTTAAAGCCTGTCGTTTGTCTTTCTTTTCTAGAAGTGCTTCTCCTTCAGAAACATTTGGAGCGTTGCACGTGCCGCTGACGGCTTAGGTTATTCTCCATCGTGGCCACTAGAGAGAGCGAGTGGCCAAGGTAATGCTTTGCTTAAGTACTGCCAAATGTTACTCGAGTTGAAAAGAACACAGCCACCCCCCGGACCAGCCTATCAAGCGCCGTTAGCTGGCCTGTCCATTTTTACATCTTTTCTCTTTCTTAATACAGAGGTGCGGCTTGGAGCCTTCATCCCAAATAACTAAATCTTCCTATTTCACTGACCAAAGTTAAGCTATTGATATCAAGACATACTTTTCCCTCTGTTGAAGCCATAAATTTCGGTTGTTGCAATGCTCTTACTACGGCCCATTGTTCCTGTGTCACAGTAGCTCTTAGCAGTCTTGCTGGAGAGATGTGAGGATTTTTGCCAGTGGTCTGTAATTTTCCCCCAGACAGGGTAGAAGGAATGTCTATATTTCTGCCAGTGCTGGGGTAACATGTGTAAGTTTTTTAAGATTTCTGAAGTAGTTGTATTTGCTCATTTTATCACATATGTGACAAGCTATTATTGTTTACAGCCAATATTGGACAGGGGTTAAGAGGAACTCCTTTCAGTGGGGCTGATACGGTTCAGGGGTGGATGTTCTTGTTCTTACTGACAGGCCCCTAACTGAGAAGCTGAAGAAATGAGCTGGGAAGTTTAAGGGAAACCATCACTCATTGAGATCTTAACACACCCTTTAATGCCCAGTTGGGAACTCTGCTTATCTCAGAAACCACATTTTACAAATTATTTACCCTAGCAAATAACCAGGCAGGCATGTTAAGAATGGCCATAGCACCACACGAGAGTGGGCTGTGAAACAAAGGGACTTGCCAGAGCCTGAGATCCTGTCTCAAAATTGTAATTGCTTAGGGAAAGTGATTCTCTACTTCATAAAATGTTATGTACTGCAAAGTGAGTGACTCATCAATATGGGGATATTACCACTAACTCTTAATGCAACTCTCCCCTCTAAAGGGCAGAAAAGCTAGTGCCTGATTCTGTTTCCTTTAGAAATTATGTGAGTTTTGTAGATGATTTAAATGAAGACTGAATCAGACCTTCGTTATTTTTATGGGCTAAATGTCCTATGCATTCAGTGCTTATGCCATTACAAAGACTTATGTTTGTAATAAGAGACATATTGCTTTGGATATATATACAGCCATGAGTATCGAACACAAAAAAATATTTAAGCACATTGAGCCAAATTTGTCCCTGCTGTAACTCCAAAACCTTAACAGAAATACAAAAGGGATAGTATGGGAGTACAATAGCAATATAAATGACTGGTAACAAAATAAGCTTTTAATTGTCTTAATCTAACCCCTTGTCCCTCACTCCCAAATTTACTGGTAGCAAACACGAGTATTCAGAAAACCAGCCACCCCAGTTGCTGTGAAGGAAATACACTGGTATGACTATGACTAATATGATGTGATATGACAGAGGATTCCTTATGGGTCCTGATGCATGGGGAACCCAAAAATCAGTTGTTAGTAAATATGTGCATGTGTTTTAGAAGGGTTCCCCGTCACGTGTTTTGCAGTGTCCCAATTCCATTCCTACAGACTGAGCAGCCCTGTTTGCCCTCTTAAATACCCTTCGAAGTCCTGTGGTTCTTATTGTGCAAGTGAGGAATTTAAGCATAAAGAAACATAAGGATGAGGTTCACAGAGGACCTTACCCTAAAGATGTAAGTCCAGGGAGGAAAGTCCCAAAGCTTACATGAACTGCTGAACAGAAAGTCTGTTAGGGGCCATGTGCAGGAAAATCAAGGCATGGAGATGTAGTAGAATCTGGGTCAGCTGAATATGGTCTGTGTGAGTTCAGGCAGAGACAGGGGGACTGAGCCTGCCTGTTGTTTGGTGAACTCTAGAGCACAGCTCTGCCCAGTCCAACAGTGAAATTTTGTCAAATCTTTTGTCCTTAAACCTGAACAGCCTATGGATTTGAGGCCTTGGCATCGTCTGTGTAGAGGAATTGTTCTTAACTGTTTTTAAAGCAAATTGCCTTTGTTTTTTTTGCTGATCTATAAAGAAAATATGTGCCAGGAATTTAAAGCTGTATGTACAGAAAAGGTAAATCCTCACAGGGGTCATGAAAGTTAAGGTGCAGAGCGGCAGTTCTGAAATTTAAAAAAAGTCAGCCTATCTTATTTTGAGGGCTCAGTGGGGTTTGGGTATGACATCGATTTAGTTAAGCTGCTGTCTGCTCTCCCTGGAGGAAAATGTTATGTCTCCATCCAGATACTGGCATATCCTTATTTTTATGCCAGCTATGCCAGAGTTACAAAGTTTTAGTCAAGCATGATGAGACATGACAGGGCACACTTTATTGAATAATAATGCCTGCCTAAGTGCATTTTCCATCTTCATTTAAATGCAATGCATTTGAAGTAAAGCAGCAATTCCAAAACATGGTTTTGTGTATCTACAGGAATGAGTACCTTGTTACTGTTTATATGTTATGCAAATTAAGAAACAAGAAGCAAAAGTATTAATATCGGAAAAACACCTAAATACTGCAGAAATCAGTCCCCAGAAGAAACCATAATAACTTTATATTTGGATGGATTTTTTTTTCTCAGTGTTTTCCCTCCCTACTGTATTTTTAAAGCATTTATATTATTTAAAATGGATCTTTATACACTAGAGGTCTTTAGGAACCTGCAGGAGACGAAAGCCTGTAGCAGCCCTTCCGATGCTGACAGTTTAAACCTAAGAAGCTCTGACATTACTGGGAATCCTTTTGAAGTGCCTGCAGCTTGAGGAAAATCCATCTGTTCCAGAAAAGGAGACTTTTCAATTAAACAACATCTTCCTTTCGATCAAAGATAGATTTTTAAAGACTTTTAAATTGGCTTTACACTGTTGGTATTAAGCAAGGACTGGATTTCACCTCTTGCCTTTCAGGGCTGGAGAGCCGAGCCCCACTTGGGCTTTATGCCAGATGGTTAGCAGAGTGGAACCAGAGGGATGGGTTATTTCTTTTAATGGAGGAAAAGGAATTGGCAGCAGGAATGAGCTTATTAAATTGTCTCGGTCTGCTTTTATTAATGTGTGTGCAGAGTCGGCAGGTAGACTCACAACTGAGAGAATTTCACCAGCAAAACAGCCTGTTTCTGGTGTGGGCTCTCTCGTGGTGCTTCCAAGCTCCTGGCTGAGCTTAATATACCCTTCTTCATGCCAGGTACAGAGGCCCTTTTGTTTTCTGATCCCAAATTTTATTTCTGTCTTCCAACTTACTTTGAGCTCCGTGTGTGTTTTTCTGAGTTGTGAAACCATTAATGTTTCTACCGTAGGCACCTGAGCCAACTCCTATCTTACACATCCATTGTCTGTCAAGGCACCACTGGAAAAGAGGAAGTGCACCTTGGAGTTGGTATTTCCATATCTGCCTTGAAGGCATCTATGTAAATGTTACTGTAGAGGAGCATTTAAATTGAGCTTCTTCCTGGTATCTGAAGGACAGAAAGATTTTCTCCCCACTACTTACCCCCTATTTTGCTTAAGCCCATTTGTCTCCTTCCTTCTCTGCTGTGATACTTTTATTTCCCACCAAGCCTCTTAAGGAGACAGTACCAGGAGACCTTTCCTCCAGCCCCTCTCCTGAAAGGCAGAATTCATGCATGATAAGCAGCCAGAAAGGGAGGGCATAGGAGAAAGATGGGTTCCCCTACAGCTTAGGGCACTGAAATTAATAAACATCTTTTTTCTTTGCTGTTTTCCCTCTTTGCAGTAGCTTGAGGGTATTTGACTTGGAATGTACTGTGCAATGTTTCAGTGGTCAGCTGTTGAATTGGATGTAGCGGGGTTTAATGGTGACTGTGTGAGTAGTAGTAGTGACTAAATGATCCACTGAGCCTGAGTACTGACGTAGGCTACCCAGAAGGTCAGCTTGTTGTCATAAGCCTCTGCTAACAGCATCACATAACAGGATTTTCTGGGAAGATCAGATTCTGTTTCTCCTGTGCTTTGTGCTTGGCTTTTTATCTCCGAGTCTCCTCAGGGAGAGCTCATCCCACAAATGCTCTGCATCTGAAGAGTCGCTGCTGAACTGAATATGGAATTCTTTCTCCTGCCATGTAACGGAGGAACAGAGTCCTGCTTCCCTTCTGCCTTGCAGACTCCTAAGTCCAACAAAAGAGAAGCTATCAC
The DNA here is from genome assembly GCF_001604755.1 of Lepidothrix coronata. Taxonomy (NCBI): domain Eukaryota; kingdom Metazoa; phylum Chordata; class Aves; order Passeriformes; family Pipridae; genus Lepidothrix; species Lepidothrix coronata. Next base: position 2,788,123 of record NW_016690251.1, read on the forward strand.
TTTACAAGCAGACAGTGGCAGAACCCATTTTACAGCTCCATGTTACAGCTGAATCTGGGCTACTGGCCCTTTTAATTTGCAAAGAAGTTTGATGAACAGTTTGCTTAAGTATTCTTAAACTTGGACTCTTCAGCATTGTAGATAGTTTGTAGTTTTTTGGATAGTTTTGTGATCCTTGCATAAGGCATCAATAAATCATCTTGTAGGTCTTTCATTTTTCCCAATTATCCTTTGTGTTTTGCCTTCCTTCCTGTTAAATGGCCATTTTCCTAGCCCTTGGCTATAGGCACCTCACGTTCCTAAGCTTTGGTTCCCACACAGGAGCAGGCAGAGAAGAAATTCTCTGGAGAAATTCTAGGAAGTTACCTGTCCAGAACTGAATCAGGACCTTATTGATTTGAGAAAGATCTTTTCCCTCCTGTTAGAGGGAGATCAGGATCTCAGTTTTACAGCAGATCAGTTTTACAGTTTTACAGTTTGCACTGACGGAAGGATCTGGTGGCACTGGTATGCCCAGGGTACATCAGCAGTAGAACAGAACAGTGCTCTTGCAGAAATTAAGAATATGCTGAATTAAGAACATACTTTATTCCTGTTTTGTCTTAGCTGCAGACCATGGCAGAATGGTTTGTCAATGCACAGTTGCTGATATTTATTGCATCTGACTGCACTTCAATGAGCAGAGGACTTCCTGCTGTCCCTCCACCCCCCCACACTTCTCCCCATCCCCTGCCTTGTTGATCCCAGGGGTTTGAAGCTCATCTGTGGAACTAATTTTTTTTCTAGTGGGATGCTTGTCAGATCCTGTCAGCTACAAATTGCTCTACTGAAGGTGCAGAAATAGAAATCCTTACCTGTTACTTGTGGTAGTGGCTTTTTTCCCTTTCTGAATCCCAGGACACAATCTGAAGCAATTCTCCCAACAACTCTCAGTGTGATTTAACATACTGGGTGTTTTTCAGGTCTTTTATCTGCACCATCAGCTGGCATCAGCTGATTTGGAAAGTGTGCCTAGTGCATGGATAGCAGTGGAGTACACTCTTTAAAGTGGAAGACATCAGAGTGAAATGAGGAGAAAGACACAGAAACTTCATTACCATGGTAGGAGGGTTAATATTTTAAACAGTTTTCCACTCGATTTTTGTGTGTATTCTGTGTTCCAAGTGTATCTGGTCTTAGGACAAAAGAACAGAAAGAACTGTGCTATCTACTCATTTACTTTTCCCTGAGGTGAGTTTCAGCAGAGATAAAACCTGATGCAGCACATGCATGAAAGCCAGTTTGGTCAGCTTGCACAGAGATGTGAGTGGCACAAGGCCTCTGTGAGCACAGAGGAATCCTAAAGAAATGTGTTTGCTTACAGCCAATATACACAAATTCAAAGCCTACACTGTGGATTTGCAGCAGCCCATGAAGTGTCTGACACACCAAATGCATGTGCTAGAAATCCCCAGCCTTTTGCTCTTGCACACAATCCTGGCAGCAGAGCTGGCAATGCAGCTGGTATTTGTCTTACACGTGTAGAACTGTGAGGAGGGAGAGACAGAAGACTCTAGTGAGAGAAAAAAAAAAAGAAAAAAGGTTTTGGAAAAAAGTTACAATTATCCTTGTGTTGGATATTAAAAAAGATAGGGAAAAATTACTTCAGTTAGACTTATTCACAAGGGCATATTCCTTTTTGTAGGCTCTTATGATAAGTAAGAAATATATAAAAAAATTATGTAAAGACCATTCTAAAGACTTATATTGCTTTCAGGGACTTCTGTAGGTCTTCTTCCAAACAGATTTACTCTGGATTTTGCTTTGCTTCTCTTCAGTTCTCAGGTAACAGAAACACATCTGATTCAGATGTTAAGGCCTGGAAACTCATTCATAGGTAAAAATGCATCCTTGTTGACAAGGGTCCAACTTCAGCCCTTGTAGTGAGACTGTTGCTCACTTAATACTGCTGTTGTTGTCTCCAAGGCTTTGCAAGCAGCTGCAAGACCTGAAAACAATCCAGATTTTTTTTTTCCCCAGTGTTATAACTCTGCCTGCAAAAGGGATCATATACATTGTCCCTAATCTGTTAAAGGTAAAGCCAGGTTTGTTAACCAATGACCAGTTTATTGATTATTGGTTTAGCAAAGGATAATTGAAAATTAATCAGACCTGTTTGAAAGGCTCCTAGAGGAACAGATAGTAAAGTCTGAATTTACCGTTGGAGCAATAGCTTTGCTGCTTTGGTGTAGAGTTTTTGCAGGTACCACTAGAAGTTGTAAAGCCCTAACTAGCAGCAGATCCTGTTGTTCTTGTGCAAGTTGCTGCGGGGAGCTTGGGTACAAAGAAGTCTTCTGGTCTGCTAAGAGAAAGACAGAGTTGTTTCTGTTTCACCTTGAGAAGAAAGAAATCAGACAGATAAATAAAAGATAAAAAATTGGGCCTTTTACGGGCACATTTGCAGAAGTAAGGAGTGCAGGTCAGTGCATCCATTAATCAAAGGGCTGGACACCTCTCCTATGAAAAGATGAGAGAGTTGGGATTGTTCACCTGGGTGAAGAGAAGGCTCCCAGGAGACCTTATTGTGGCCTTTCAATACCTAAAGGGGCTTATGAGCAGGATGGGGACAAATTTTTGATAGTTGTATTAGGACAAAGGGTAATGGTTTTAAAGTAAAAGAGGGTAGACTTAGACTAGATAAAAGGAAGAATTTTTTATGACAAGGGTGATGAAACACTGGAACAGGTTATCCAGAGAGGTGATAGATACCCCAGCCCTGGAAACATTCAAACAAATACCAGAATGTTTACAGCAGAGTCAATAGAAATCTGCAGAATTATGCTTTTTGAAATTAATTACACTCCAACTAAATTGTGCTCTAACAGGCATTTCAGATCTCCTACAAACCCCACAACTATGAAAATCCTGGCTCATGAGTATGAAGAGGAAAGTCTCAGCCCTCAAATCCTGTCCTTATTTGGTACAGGTAACCATATCATCTGATGCAGTGTATTTCTGCTGTCCCTGCAGTCAGTGTTGCAGCTACCACTTACTGAAGCAGGGCACCAGCTCAGGATCTTCTTGAAAGGATGAGGCTGAAAGTTTCTTTCTAACATGTCTTTCAGGTCTCCCTTTGGACAAGCTGCCAGATCCCCAGCACCTCTGCCCTCACTTTTTGCATCCATGAAACCATACCAGAATACACTTTGGAGCATTCCCATAACTCATTAAATGAGCTAGAGAAAGGTTAATGGTGAAGGTGGAGCCAGGGAATTTTTGTGCACACTACCAGGTCACTGTTTCAGAATGGGAAGTGTGTTCACAGAGGTAACCCTAGTGTAGAGAATCCAAACTCTGTAAACAGGAATAGATCCTCATTCCAGGCACCTGACTTCAGTTTTTACCAGTTCATTGAAGGAATAAGTCTCCCTCTGTTGCCTGTAGAAGCTGGACAGAGAACTTTGTCTTCCTGAACTTGAAATTGTTCTTTCCAGAGGCTCCAGCACCCCCTCCTTTTCTGGAAACTGAGTAGGTAGACAGATTGCCAGGTAGATAAACTGCAAGCTAAGCAGCAACTTATGGGGCAAAATCAACACTATTGTACCTCTCTCGTGGAAACTTTCTGGCAGTCAGTGCAAATTATAGGAGAGGAATAATTTTCTTGGAAGCTTGCACATAACAATGGCACATTGCATCCTTCTCCCATTTCCAAGTGAGTTTAAGTGTAGCCTGGGGTTGGCATGTGCTCCATGCACATAAAGCAAGCTTACAGTGACTTGATGGAGGCAGGAATAATGGCAGTGAGGTTCGTGGCTGGTGAAACAGTTACAATTTTTCAGCCAAACATAATGAGGGAAAAAAAGGGAATAGTTGTTAGGAGCCTTGGAATAGCTGAAGAGCCATCAGAGCTGAAAGCTGCAGAGTATGAAGTACAGGAAAGATGAAGATACAGCCCTTGTTGTATTTTCTTAGTTTGCTTTGCTTCAGCTTTCTTTTGGATGAAATTCACCCTAAATAAGTGGGAGGGAGGAGAGTTTTTTTTCAGAACTAAGAGCTAAGGATTGGGAGGAGGAATTTGCTCTCCACACCCCAGTCAGCCTGAGGGGCTGACCTAGGGCTCAGTCCTAGAGGTGGAGATTATCTATACAAGTGGAAGTACCCACAGAGGGTTGGATCACAGATTTCTGGGAAGATCATCACAGAATCACAGTATATGCTGAGTTGGAAGGGACCCACAAGAATCACTGAGTCCAGCTCTTAGCCCTGCACAGGGCCATCCCCAAGAGTCACATCATGTACCTGAGAGTACCAAATGCTTCTTGAACTCTGTCAGGCTTGGTGCTGTGACCACTTCCCTGAGGAGCCTGTTCCAGTGCCCAACCACCCTCTGGGTGAAGAACCTTTTTTAATATCCAAACTTAGCCTCCCCCGACACAACTTCAGGCCATTCCCTAGGGTCCTGTCACTGGTCACCACAGAGAAGAGATCAGTGCCTGCCCCTCTTCTTCCCCTCATGAGGAAGTAGTAACTGCAATGAGGTCTCCCCTCGGTCCTTTCACATTGATTTCTTATTATACTCTTTTGCTTGTGGAGAAGCCAAAAATGTTTCCCTGCCCATGAAGCTGATCTACAAACTGTCTGTGTTATCCTTACCAATGGACATCAGGCAGGTCAGGTGTCCAAGGCCTACTTCTGAATTGAATTCCTTTAGGCTTCCTCTGTTCTACTCAGGTAAATATGGAAATGCTAAGAACAATGAAACACAATACTCTTAAATGCACTAGTAATGGATGAAAATAATGCATGTGTATGAAATTTTTAGAAGGCACAGCATCATGCTTTTATCCTTTCCCTTGTTGTATAATGGTGTTTGTGGTTACTTATTCAGCCATCACTCTGGTTTTTGCTTTGGGAATATAATCACCTACTAATGCACTTTATTGCCTTGTATATTTCTCTGCCAAGAACATTATCCCTTAAATAGAGGCTTTGTAATAATAACCTCTAATTTCCACAACTTCACTGCTAATTTCCACAATTTCTACCTCACAAGTATCAAAACTCTAAGTTCTCCACAAGTCCCTAGATTGTTGCAGCTTGATGACAGTGAATCCAGTGTTTTTCTTCCTGGAGATTTTAGTCCTTTAAAGGACATGAGTCCCGGTGTCCGTGCTCAGTGCCATCTGAGGTGCACTGCTGGGATCACTGGAGTCTTGCTGATGTGGAGTCTTGCTGATGATTACACTGCATACACGTTATTCTTTTCCACAATTCTCAGCCACTGCAAACTCCAAGGTTCTTAAGTGTTCCAGGAGCAAGACACCTCAGCAAGTGTTTATGTTGAGACCAGAGGGCTGAAGCAACCTGAGCAGTACAGGTATCTAGATCTTAGAGGGCTGACCTTGTGAACTTTTCCTGAGGAAATAAATTCCTCAATTTGTTTCTTCACCAGCGTTTGAGGATAAAGTTAAATAGGGAGCCTTCTTTAGTGACTTTTTCACATCTTGTCTCTACAATTGTTTTATCCTAGAATCCATTTATTTATTATCGCTTTCTATGCCAGAGCCAGAAAGGATGCCAGCCCAACTGTCCTCAGTTGTCCAGCCAACCTTGTTTTCCTGAATCACTCACGGGAGTTTGTTCTCTCTGTTTTTAAATATTGTTGTATTATTGTGTCTTTCTTGGTTTTTTTTTTCTGAGAAACCTCCTTTACAGGGTGAGGAAGTGAAATGCCTGCAGGATCTCCAAAACTTCCAGTGATTTCCTTCAATATTTTGACATTTCAGGTATTGCAACAGAAATGTTTTGCTCTTTGTCACAGCAGCCAGGTTGCATAAACAGGTTGGGATGCAGTCACAACCTCCGTGGTAGAAAAGCCATGTGGCAGGGAGTTTAAGGGATGTATGCCTCTCTCTTGGAATCACTATCTCACACAGACCTGCTGAAGGACTATTATTGTGAAGATTACAAAATGGAGATTCATCTTTTCCACTTTATTGCAGGTCTTGCTATTTTCAGAGAGGGAAGAATGGATGTTTGGTCTCCTGAAGAAATTCCAGCATATATTATTGCATTTTGTCTGTCTGCTGAAACCACAAAACTTTACGACTGGGAAAAGTTGCTAGTCCAGTCCTGAGAAACAAGTACAGTCATTCACTGGACATGAGTGACATGATATCTCTGATTACTAATATTTTAACCCCTTCTGGTGCCTGGGACAGGTCCCAGGTTAATGCTTCTGCCTGAAAAGAAAATTGGTCCACTGGACAATGTCCCACTGCCCAATAGTACTTGGGTAAATGGGCAGAAACAGCTGCCCATTTATATTCTGCCATTGGCAGAATATGGGACTAACAAGCTTTCTTTTTTTCAGCTAATTATCTTATTTAGTTTTACAGATGCCATTTGGCAACCTCATTCTCTCCTGAGCTGGCCTTGTTTCAGTGGGAGGGCTTCTGACCTGACTATGGGGTGTGCAGCTTGTAAACCATTTGTAGACCCTTCTCTGTGAAAGGCACTTTATGATACAAACCAGGGTTTTCTAAGCTGTGGTGTGCACAAAGTCATTTGTGCAGAGCAGCAGCTGCCATTACCAAATTTGTTACTTGCCACCACCGGTGGTCATGATATGCAGCAACCCCTGTACTGCTTCCCAGAAAAGAGCTCCCTAAAAAGGACAAAAATCCCACATCGGGGTCTTTTTGTAAGCCATCGATGTTTTCCCTGGATTACAGTTCAGGAGAATACTGTAAAAAAAATTAAAACCACAGTCTAATTGTTTTCTTCTTCAGTGCATCTCTTCAGGATCTGTCTTCTTTGCAACTGCTCAAAAAACTTGATTTTGTCCCAGTTTTATAGGTTGGTTATAACAATCAAAGTTCTGTCTTTTCTTTTAAAGTAGCACAATCTACTGGTCCAGGGCAACTGCATGGATAGAGATGAGGTTACTTCAGCTCATTTTCCCCCAGTGAGATTATAATTTATTTCTCTGCACCATGAGTTATTAATCTTCCTAAAAAATATTCCTTCTACTGTGCAAAAGGAAAAATAAAATGGAGTCAAAATATGCTGGATCATAGCAAAATTAATTGGAAATAATTTTCTTTTAAATAAGTTGCATATGTGTTTCCCTGTTTAGTATTCACAATGTACAGCAGAGATGCTTTCAGAAATGATCTCATTTTAAAAAGAGATAGATTTACACACACCACAATGAAAGCAGTCACTGGCAGTATTGTATACCATATCAAATCAGTGACTGTTGGTACATATTTGAAGTTAATTTGACACTGAAGTAAACAAATCAAAGTGTGTTTATAGAATAATTAGACCATATTCTCCGTATTGTGGCTACAAAATTTTGTCACTGCTATTGAAGTACTCTGTGGTTTTATTTGGTTTGCTTACAGAATTCCTTAGCAACACAAAGAAAACTGTCAGAATTACCTAAGTATAATTGTCATGGTAAAACCTGTCTTTGCATAATAGCCACAGACCAGCTATATAAATCATAACCAGAGGTGTTGCTTGGTTTCATATTTATGATTCTGGAAGCATAAGCAGATATATTTGTGAGTTAAAAAGAGTTTGAAGAAAAATTGCAAAGATTTATTTTACCCAACTGAAAATAGAAGAAAAACCCAAACAAAACAGCAAAAAGCTCAAACTTTTTGCCAATATTCTATGTATTTTTCTACAACATAGAAACATAATACTTTTACATAAATAATATATTACCACATACATTCTTTTCATTTGATGTTTTCCATTCATATTATTGTGTGGTTTTGCATCCCTCAGGATCACGTGACCTAAAGGCAGACTAAACTGATAGCAATGTAAAGTTTTTTTTTACATCCAACCTCTTCCTGAAAATAGCCATGTAACTGTGTTTGAAGAACAGACAAAAAGAGTCTAGACTATCCCAAAGCTGAGAATACACCTTTTTTTTAGGTTTCTAAGTCAGGCAAAGAGACCATCTGTTATTTTCACTCTCCTCTTTTATGGTTCATGTTATCATTTATCACTTTTGTTGCCTCTCTTGAATGCAAGGCAGCTGCTATTGGTTAAGTTGGGCCTGCAAAATGTATAGGTTAGTTTGGTTCAGCTTGAGGGTGCTTGGCTCTTCTCAGAAGCAGTTCTCAGAATTATAAACTGTCTTCTTCTTCTTATGCATGCACAGGAAAATACCAGTGCGTGAAAATAAGGATCCTTACCTGTATGGAAAGAACAGCTGTTAGGAGAAACAGAAGTAACAAAAGGAGGCAGAAGAGTAAAGAATTAGAGGTGAAGACTAAGCCTTTTTGAAACCAAGGAGAAGTTTGTCACTCACTTCAGTGGATTCACCCCCCCCTCACCCCCGCCCCAGAGTCTGCTCTGGGAATGGCTGCCTACCTTTATTGTATCCCTTTGATCAGGATGCCTTTTTGCCCTTTATTTTAGTGAAAGGATTCTCACAATAAATATATTTGCTGATGGGAGTTGTTCCTCTAAAATGACATAATTCTCCAGTAAATTATTCCAGAATCACATTCTTGAGTGCCTCAAGTGAAAAAAATGTTCAGCTGTTATTTTTTGTGCGTGAGTGGGGAAGCTTTATTTCGAATACAAATTTACTACCTGTGAATTTTCCCTCCTCCTGTGCCTGCCTTCTGCAGATCTGGGATCCCTTTGTCCCAAGAGTTTATTTTTTTTCAACGCTGGACTTTCTACTCCAGAAAATGATGCACTCAGCTGTTTGCTCAGGTTGCAGGGCTTCACATGTCGACAGTTGATGGTGCAATCTGGTGTCAGGCTGGGACTGGACTTTCTGCAAGTAGCCAGAATCATTCCCATTCCTTCACACAGTATTCTTCTCATGATGGGGCTGAACTCCAGGTGGCATCCCAGGGCACATCAGTGGATGGGATTGTTTATGCATTACAGGTCTGATTCTTGTTTACCCCAAAGCCCTTTCCCAGCTGTAGTCAGAGGAGGATCCATACATCCAGGTGACTGGTTTTGTGTTAGTGTTTCTCCCATCTGGATTCCTGGAGCCTAGCTTTGCTTCAGCTCTTCTCTTGCTAGGAGTTTTGGAAAGCGTGTCATGCAGTCTTCTTCTGGAGGTGGCAAGTTTCTAAGGTTACAAGGTAATAGATGAAGACAGTAATTAACAAATTACTTAAGTGTCTCCTAACCCTTTCCCTTTTTTGGAGAAGAGATGCTATAAAAACCAAACTGGAATCTCATGTGTTGTTTACTTTGTTTATCAAGATTATGTAAAAAAATCAATATCTAATTTTTCTATTATACTTTAGCACTGCATCTTCCTAGCCCTTCAGAATCATATCCTATTGATTCTACCTTTAATGACTTTGAAATTTTCAGTGATTTGTTTGTGGAGAATACTGTGCTTGATATAGATTTCCCCGTGTTGGTTTAAATGCTGGTAGTATACTTGGTGAATTAATGAAATAAAAATAGCTTTGTCAATAAGCAAAAGTGAAGCCACTTCCAACGTTTGTTCTGTAACCACTGCTTTCTGCAACTGCTGCCTACACAAAATTAGTTGGTGGGATTAAAGAATATATTCCTCTTTTATCCCATGTTTGAGTACTTGATCACAGAGGCATAGTTTAATCCAAACATCAATAGCATCTCATCAATTCAGTCAGATGCAGCTGTCAAAGTGGACTTTTGGTTTGTTTAGAGCTTTGAGATTTATCCTTTTTTAAGGTCATAGAATATTTTCTTTGATTTTTGATGCTGAAATCTTTCTTAATCTTCTAAACTTGAGAAACATCTGTTAAGATTTAATGGGGTGACTTTTGTCTTAAAATTGGAGTTTGTGTTGCAAATCTTTGGTTTTGAAAAATAGGAGAAAAGTACAAGCATATATTCTTTAACAGTTATAAGCCCTGCTTGGTCAACAGGCGATTAAACTAGTTAAAATGGAGCAGCAGGCAGTGCAGTTGTATTTAAGCAGTGTTTCAGTGGACTGTGATTTCAAATTTGTTTTATTTCACATTGGCATTAGCCATTTTCCTTTACCATGGCACTTAGCTGAGGATCTGAGTGGCAGATTTGTGAGAGCTTTCAAATAATGAGACAGTGATGTAACCGAGTGATGCAGAAGCAGAAAGAAATTTAACCTGCATTCTTAAGCTGTGGAGATTTGGAGCACTTCGGAAGAATGTAGTAGTTAATATGTTTGGAGATAAATGGCATCTAAAAATACATGCCCCTAAAAACATACAGACAGCTGTCACGTCTACTGCCTGAATATATTAGTCATTATCCTCATTAACAGATGCAAAATCATCCCTGTTTTCATAATGTAAGCATTTCGTATCAGGTAATTTGTAGTAATTTTTTTATGGGTCTGGTTTCTTCAGCTCCCATGTGAATTGGTGTTTTGAAGCAGGATTCAACCGAGAACTGCAAGATCAGGTCCAGACATCTTTCCTGTGCCTTGTTTCACTTTCTTACCTACTCCAGCCCAAGATCGTCTTTGCCAGGAATCTAGCACATGATTTTTTTTTTTTCCCCCCAAAGAATAATATTGCCTCATCAGCTTTCTGTGAAGCTGGTAGCCATGCATTGCTAATATGTTTGATGCGAAGTTTTGTCTGCTGTCTTCTTCACTTCCATTTCGGCAGCAGTATTACCTGGATGAAAAACACGGGATGTGGCTTTCTGAATATAAATGCTCTTTTTTTCTTTTTCAGCTCACAGAGAAGAACATGTTGTTCTGTAATTGCAGAGACAGCACTGGCACAACTTGTAAACCTCTGCAAAGTAGTGCAGAGCTGCCATTCATAAGTACCAAGATCTGAGTACAGCATGAAAAGCATGAGGGCCTGCCAAGTTTCTTGCCACTTCCTCCTACTTCTGACAAGGTTTTCAATTAGCAGCTTGTAAGGGCCCAGCCTGTGGTCCTATTTTCATGCAGTATGCATAACTTAATTCCCCAGAAGAGGCTGGAACTGCAGAGGAAAGGAAAATACACATAAATTTGTAATGTTATATATTGGAAGAAAATTGTTTATTAACAGTGTGATTCGGGGAAGAGGAAAGAAAGGGGGGCACTGGGAAGAGGAAGAAACGCTAGAGTGGGTCTTGAAAGTGATGAAATCTCCCTGATTTTTTTCCGTTAAAAAGCACACCAGCCCACCATGTTTCTTCCCTGCAAACCTTGTGTAGTCCTCGTGTAAGGTTAACCTTAAACAGCAGTACCTTGTGGAAGATAGATGCGCATTCCAAACGAAGCCCCGTGTCTGCCTAAGCACTCCACAGAGCAGAGATGCTAAATTAACACTGCTTTGTTACATTTGGCAATGTTTCCCAGTGTCTCCATTTGCTGCCATCACTGCAAAACAGAGGAATCCTCACCTATTGGGGCAAAAAAAGAATTGGCTTGAGCCCTTGCTGTACAGTCCTGTCTCCAGGTAGTAGTAACCTGTGTCTCAGAGCAGGGCAGGTCAGATGAAAGCAATTGTGTAATATGAGAACAAATACACCCCTTGAAAATTGGTGCAAAAAAGTGGGGCTGCTGTACTCTTTAGATTTTGCTTTCAGTAATCCAAGATGTGTCTGTGCACGGAGTACACTGTGGCAATATGTCAACAGACTGGTAAAAGCACAGGTAATGTTAAGGAGGTCCCCAATGCACAGCAGGACTCTTACGGCCAGGCAGGGAGGAAAAAAGCCCTTCTGAGTCCTGATGGCCACAAGAATGTCTTAAAACAGATGTCCATCTGTGAGCTCTCATAAAAACAGAGTGAGGGAGTGTGGCCATGGCAGGCTGTCCTTTGGGAGCTGCTACTCAGCGTGACTAGAGTGGATTGTTTTCTCAAAGCCCAGGGTGGAACCACAAGTGGGTTTCTCTGTGTTATGGCAGGATGATCCCAGTCTTTTACTACCCAGTGTACATAGAAGTACAAAGGCTTGTGAAAGACACATTTACCTTTCCCTCCTTGTCTCTTTTCCTCTGCTGAGAGCTCCAGTGGGAACAGATAAGCTGATTTATGGCAAGTGTATACACAGCTGCAGTGGAAGCCTTGAAGCAAAACTGGAATAACACAGCTACAGTGCTGAAAGTGCCAAGAAAGATATGAACTATGTGGACAAGAACTTATATCTGTGACATGTTGGTGTGGCTGCCCTGGTGAAAACTGGCCCAATCCCCAGTGATGCAGCAACCAAAGCTACAGACTTCACCCATTGCACTGCCATAAGACCCACCAGACAGCTTCACTCAAGCTGAACCATCTGCTACCTGGTCCAGTGAAAGAAGTCCTTGCCCATGGCAGGGAGTTTGAACTAGCCAATCTCTAAAGGTCCCTTCCAACCCAAGCCATTCCATTTGCTATATTCTGCAAAAAAAAGAATAAAAAAAAAAAACAGCCCTGAGGGTTGAGTATGATTCCCATTTACTGATTTTAAGGAGCCAACCACAACCGGTTTCCTTGTACAAATGTTGGAGAGGGAGGATGGATCCTCCACAGGGCAATTCAGAGCGTCTCTCCTCATCTCTTGCCTGAAGCTGGGCTCTGGAGGAGAGTGCTTCACACAGAGGGCTCAGTGAGGTGATCAGCATATTTCCTGAACTGCAGAAATGGGGCTCAGAACACTGGGCTCTCTCTGTGTCCCAGGGCAACATTCTCACCCCACTTACAGGGAGGGTGAGTTTTGGAGAGGTGCTGCTACAGGGAACAGTACGGTTTGGCGATAAGTTTGTGAGCACTTTCCCTGTAGTTCCTCTAGTAAAAGGAGGAGATGTTGTGAATTTCATACATAAAAGGAAAAGTATCACATTTTCCCCAAATTCTTCAGGAAATTACTCTCATATACAACCCCAGAATTTGGCTGCCTTACAGAGACAGAGTGTCATTTGCATGCCATTACCAGGCTGTAAAAGTCTCATGGTGACTGCCTACTATACATTTGCAATCTTTAGGGATCCTATGAGGGTCAGCCCTGAGGTCAGGTTTGTTTAGTCTGTTCCATAACGGTGTAAAGTGGACTTGAATGTGTACTCTGCTCAAATAATACACAATCTGATTGATACTTAAACATCAGTAAGTGTTGTATATATGTTGCAGTTTCTAATGTTCCAGGCAGAGGCGAACCATGTATTTGCTAACAAATTGTTTCTACAAACAACCTGATGTGGTTTTGAAAAGTGAGTCGAAATAGGGAATGAAATGTACCCTTAAAATTATGATAAGAAAATCTTAATTTTTTATTTTCCTTGAGAAAAGTTGTGGTGATTTCTTTTTTTTTTTTTTGAAATCCCCTCTGAGCCCTCCCTGTATTTGGAATTCTTCCTCCTGTTTACTTTTAATTCACTCACCATCCATTCACTGATTGCCTTGCAGTTCAAAAGCCGGGTTCCTTACCTTGCATTGTTCAAAGATAGCTTAATTAAAAATAGATCCCATCTTCTCTGTTGTGCCTAATAGGCATTGTGCTGATTGGCTTCGTAGAAGCCTGGATGATATTTCAGTCCTTTACAGATCTTTCAAAAGGAATAATAAAAAGACAGGGAGGAGCGAAAACCAATGTGAAATCTTTTTCATCCTTAATATGTCATGATTTTGTAGGCAAGAATTATTACTCGACACGGGCTTAGGAGAATGAAGAGGGAATAGAAAAATGTTGATATATGAGTGACTTTGCTCTATCTCTTTATTTTTAAAATACTGTAAAAGTATAATCTGTTGTGAAGACAAGCCTCACCGTATTTTTCTACTACTTCTCTTTCAACAAGACTTCCATGATGAAAATATAAATAAAAAGTGACATAAAATTATACGGCTCAGCACAAAACTGGTTGAGGAAAAATGTTCTTATTGCCATTTTTATGGCTACACCATAAAGTTATAAGCAATTAGTTATTAAGTTTTCTCCTTTTTTAATCCTGTGTCATGCACAAGGACTCAGAGAGGTATTCCCTGTCTCTCACACTTTGTTCATTTCTGGATCAATAATATGACTGTGATGCTATTTTTCATATGATTCTTTCTTGCATTAAGAGGTTTAATTGTTTTGCTCTATTTAGTGAAGAAATTGTTACTAGAGAACAAATATAAGAGCACTGTAGTTCTAGGTTAGACCTGGTCAGCATCCACCAGCAGTTTTGGCTTTTTTTTTTTTTTTTTTAAGCATCAACAATGTAAAATTAGCTATGCTGTAGTCCAACAAAGCTGACTATTGTGCTTTTGGAAGTGCTATTTGCAGATGCACCAGAAGAAGTGATGCTCCTGTGCTGGGAGCAGGATGACTAGCACTGCCTGATAGCTGAGGATCTTCCTTTCTCATGCAAGCAGGAGCCCAATGATTTGCTGTTCATCTGCTGCCCTTGACCACTCCCAGCTGGGCAGGGTCCACTCTGCAGGGCATAAAAACCCTCAGGGGGAGAAGTCTTAGTTCTGAAAGGGGGTTTTAGGCACTACCCTGTTGTGGAGGTTTGTGCCTCTTACTCAGGCTCACTGTGGTGTTGATGGGCTAAGGGAACACTTCCCGAGACTGCTGCTCTGCGGTGTGACTGTGCTCAACCTTTCTGTAAAGATAGCTCAGGTGTCTCTGAGCTGTGTGTTGTCCTGCAGTGCAGACACATTCTCTGGGAGAGGCTCTAATGGATCAGGTGAGCAGAATTGTGGTCAAGGCCTACTTTGAGAAAATCTAAGGCAACTTGACAGTTTTCTTGTCCCCTTGCGCCCCCTTGTCGTCCTCTCCTCCACCTAAAAATTTTGTCATCCAAAGAGGCAAAGCCCCTTTCTATCAGCCCTAGCTAGGTTTACCTCTGTTTAGCTCAACTCCAGCTTTTTTGCCTTTCTGTTTGTTTCTGGACATGGCCCTTTGTAGCCTTTATTCTTCCTGGGATCTGGTTCAGGAGGAGAAGGTTGGATTTGACTCTGAGCTGGCAAATTCTGACTTTTCAGTAACTTTCAAAGCATTCCTGCAGAAAGTGATGACATGGGGAGTCCTCTTGCCAAAATGTAATCATGCAGAAAATGCAAAATTGAGATCACCATATAGATTATTTTATAATGTGGTCACATGAGAGCAGATGGCATAGAAGCCAGAAACTGAACAGTCAGTGCAACAATCTCTAGATTGTTGTAATTTGATTCACGTAAGGGAATTGTGTTAGCTTTTTGGCTGTGGTCTTGATGTTCTGTTTGGAAATGTATGATGTCATTGTACCAAGCAAATCACAGCAAAAGGCTGCTTGTATTTGTGTTGGCTAAAGGTTTAACCAAGTGTACATGGCAAGCTTAATTTATTGCTACTTTAACTGTGTTTAGTCACTGAAGGGCTTTATTTATGCTGGTAAATTCAAATAGTGGCTAGCAGTGACCACACAGCTAAAGAAATGGCAAGAGTCATTATCACTAAATCACTTTGTTGCTGAGTTTCCTTAATTAAGCAGGGGGGGAAAAACATTGAATCCCTGGACATTCAATAGAGAACATGGTGGTAAAAGAGAGTGATTAATTGAGATATCAGTGCTTTCCTTAGGAAACTAAATTTCTGTACCCTACCATGGCAAAGCGAGAATGAAAATAAAACTCGAGCGTCATCTAAACTGCTGAATTAATTGAAGGCGTATTAAAAAGTTTTATAGATTCTCTATAAAGTAAAATAAATAGCGAGAAAGCTATATTCTTTATGCAAACATTTTTCATTACAGTACGTGTCGGTCCCTTGGTGAGAGCTCATTAACTTTTTAAAAATTACCTTTAATGGGCTACTCATTATCATCACCATCAAATGCTTCACTTGTCCGACATTCTAGCGTTTAGTGCAGATTAAAGCCAAAATTACCCTCTAGATACAGGGCATATTCAACTACACAGGAAAAAAAATAAAATCGTTCTGTAAAGTCATGGCTTATAAACAGTGAAAATTGGGAATGTTGAAAGCAGCTTTTTTTTTAAAGCTCAGAAATGTGTCTCAGTGTGGTAGCTGTGGTTTTGAGCAATACAAAAAAAAATGAAAAGGTTCCTCATTTTCAAGTCCCTCATTGAAAAGCTATTTGGTTAAACATAATTGTGAAGCAGGCATACTGAAGCCTGCTCTCCGGGGCTTGGGCATATCCTTGTTTCGCTGTTGGTTAACTAAAAGACTTGAGCAAATCAAGTCTTCCTTTGCTTGAATTAAAACCTGTTGCTAATAACGTCTCCTTTGCCAAGCACTGCGAACCTCTGCAAGAAAGCTGCTTTAGGAGATAAGTGTTCCATTGTTACTCATCCTGCAAGAGCTCTGTGTGATCTAAAAACCGCTCTAAGCAGGAGCAAAACCAGCAAAAGATCCAATTTTTTTAGCTTGTTTAAATTGGCTGAAACTTCTCAATTTCAGTGGAAGTTCACTCATTTGCACCAGCAGGGAAATTTTTTTTTTCCCCCCTAAGGGTGGTGTTTGAAGAGAGTGTAAGTTCAAAAGTGTTAATTAAGAATTACAGACATCCTGGCATGTTTTGATTTACTGGGGACTTCAGTGCTCAAATATGCTTGTTGTGATGAATAGCAAGGTTCATCAAGGTTGCTTTTAGCAAGGCAACCCCAAAAGGTTTTCTATGATGGCACCTTTATTTACGCTTTTGAAGAGAAAAACAATATATAAACAGTGCTCAGCCTTTAGCTGGTTGAAGTTTTCTAACTCTGAGGCTGATTCATGTCAGCCATGGTTTTGGACCTCCCTTCCCCTTTCCTTCCCCTGGGTTATCTGAACAAAAGAGCAGTTTACCTCTGTCACGAATATTCCAAGGTGCTCTTGGACTGGAGGCTGAGAAAATGGCACCACCCTTATGCAGAGGAGACAAGGTTCTTTGATTTAAGCATGCTATGGTGCCTTGCTATATTTCTGCTGGTTTTGGGGACATGTCCTGAGAATCCTTCCTTTGTCAGTAAGAAGAATCCTGGTACTGTTAAAATCATCTACCACTTCACCTTTTCATCTATTTCATCCAAGACTATAAGTTTATTTGTCAAAGCCATTGAACTGCAAACTATGGGGCTGCAATATACAGCCAGGCTCTTCTACCTGGCCAGGGGTTTGGTCAGATTCCTGTATCAACAGTCCTTTGTTTAAAATAAGGGTGTGCTGAAATTGTCTTGTCTACTCACAGTGTTCTTTTTAGCCCTTCATCTGAGAAGATTCTCCAGATATCTCTCTTTTGGCACCTTCATGTCTGATGGAGGAAATCTCTGAAGATGGGTGAAAAGCTGCAGACATCCTGGTGCAAAAATAAAAGAAACTTCAGAACATCTCAGTTGATGGAGCTGGACTGTTTTCCAGATATCCTGTAGGTGTTGCTGATAAGGTTAATTCAAAGCTCATCCCAAACAATATGACATTATATGCCCCTCTTATTTCTCATCTATTTAAGCCTGTAAGTTGTAGTATTGCACATATATTGGTAGGTCCTCATGGCATCCAGATTCAGATACTCTTCAGAGATCTGAAGCATTTTCCAACCATTGTTTCTTTTCAACTCACTACTTATTTGGCAATACACAGGCCAGCTGGATAATTTTTGAAAAGCAGACAAACATGTAATTTTTATCATGCTAGTACATTCTCTTGCTGCTGCATCTTTGCTGCACTTGGAAATGAAGACAGTGTAATTACCTAACAATTATCTTGTCAGCTTGTAGCAGAATGCGAAATTCGGATTGAGCTGCGGAATGAGAATGCATCTAAACACTGGGCTCTTGTGATATGGTGTGCATTTATTTTCCATGCTAATTCTGGGGTTGGGTAATGAGGTAGATGTGTGTGGTTAAGCTAAGAGGCCCAGAGTCACTGTCCAGAGCACAGGAGATTTGCTGGCCGCGTAAAACCTTGTTGTACCTAGAATCATAGAATCATAGAATCAGCTGGGCTGGAAGGGACCTCCGAGATCATCAAGTCCAACCCTTGATCCACTATCGCTGCGGTTGCTAGACCATGGCACTAAGTGCCACATCCAGTCTTATCTTAAAAACCTCCAGGGACGGAGAATCCACTACTTCCCTGGGCAGCCCATTCCAATGTCTGATCACCCTCTCTGTAAAGAAATTCTTTCTAATATCTAACCTGAACCTCCCCTGGCACAACTTGAGACCATGCCCTCTTGTCTTGCTGATAGTTGCCTGGGAAAAGAGACCAACCCCCCTCGTGCTGTAGGAGCGGGGACAGACCTCCTGCACTTCATCACTCTATTTTCCTGGTGCCAGGAATGGAGTGGCCACTGCCAGCATTTTCAGGTGGTTTGACAGCCATGGGAGGTGGGGTGAGATCGTGTTTTTGTCTGGTGGAAGAAAGAACAGTCTCTTTTCCACGGGGCTACTGAGGCAGCATGGCTCTAAGTGTATGCCCAGGGTGTCCATCCCTCTTCTCTGTCAATCCTGGTTATGTAGCAACATAAACAGGAGACAGTAGGACATGAAGAGCAGTTCCCATTTTTCAGCCATTCATATTTGATTCTTGCCTGCCTAGATGCCTGCTGGAGGCTCCCTTAAACACAGGGATGCCAGCTGAGGTAAATTATGATTATTTGCCATTGTAGACAGCCATGTTAAACTGAGAGGAATTGATTTTTGGAGAAACAGTATTTACAGGGTTTAAATCTCGGCAACATGAAACATCATTCCTTTCTGACTCAGAATATGCTGTTGGGCAAATCTTTGACTGATAGATGTTCTTCTCCTGTCTGTCAGGAAATACTCATCTCTTTCGTGGAGGGAGAGGGCTCTGGGAGTGTAACAGTCCTAAGCTACAATAGCACTTTTACAACCAGTATTGCCACAAATTCCAGCTGTTCTGCATTGGTAATACACAGCCATAAAGCAGACTTATTTTTCACTCTGATCAGTTTACAGCTTTTTTCTGTCCTGACTTTACACAGCTTGAGAGACATCTTAGCAAGTACACCAGTCAACACAGAGAGGAACATGAGAAGTGACTTTCGGCTGACAGAGTCTGATGGGCCCTGATCTGGTATCAATACACTTGAAGAGTTTTCAAAACAAATGCTGTTTCTGTCAATGCAACTCTGTTAACACTTTGGCATTTCAAGGTCTGAGCCTCCTGCCTTCAGTTGGTAGTGTGGGATTTTGGAGATTAGAAAGCATCATATTATGAGTTGCTAAGTGGTTTGCATTTCAAAGTCAGCTGCAAGTTGAGATATATCTTGGCAGAAGCATGTAGTAAATGGGCCAAGCTTTCAAATATAATACAGGCTCCTTGTTGCAAAGGACTTATCCTTCTGGTATAGGCAGTTACGTTGCACTGCTGAATGCTTTGCATGGCTAGAGTGGTATAAGAGTAGTCCAGGAGGTATTGAGAAGTGCTTCACAATTCTACTTACTTATGGTTTTTGTTTCACGTGGTGTGGTGAATATTGCACTGAAATTGTTTTGGTTTTGCACTGTTACGTAGGGATAAAACATTCTTCACCATTGCACATGTTCTTGAGGCCTTGACCTTTTATATTTGTTGTGAGTACTGTGAAGATTTGCTTTCTGAATAATTGCTAAGAAAAGAGAGTGAAGAATGCTGAGTGCAGTTTTCACTGATTGAAAAAAAAAAAATCATTGAATTGTGTCTTGAGAACAGGAATAGTATGTTGCCCTTCATCCAGTCCATGCTGGGGCAGGAAGCCTGGGGTTCAAAAGGAGTGGAAGAAACCCAATGAAAGGCAGAGAGCAGCAGCAAACTCTTATGCACACAACCTGACCCTCCTGCACTGCCCATACCCTCACCAAAGAGTTTGGGACAGATTGTAACATGTAACGTGACGAAAGCAAAGGCAGCTTACACTGGTAAGGGAGGAGGAAAGGTGTTTACTCAAGTGTTTAATTGCTTTTTTTCTTCTTTCTCATTATTCAAATCAGCAATTAGAAGTTTGAGTCAACTTGCAATAACTTAAGTCAAAATTCCCCCAGTGGAGGGTCTCTTGCTAGCAACAGTAAGTGTGCCCAGGACAGTAGCTCTTGGAAAATGCAGGCCAGGCCAGGCCTGGAATAATTTGAGTGACTCTGAGGCTCAGTAGGGAACCTTGGTTCTGGTATTGGGAATTTGGGCTGTAAGTGGTTCAGCAGTTACATCTTGGGGGTGTGTGTGTGGGGAATAGGTGTGAAAATGTGTAAGCAAGTGGAAAATAGAGTTTGAAGCTACTGAACAAGGTCCTTGAGGTTGGGAAGACGAATAGGAAGAGATGTGTATCAGCTTTATCACAGTCTGAATATATGTATTCTCCACAAACTTCAGCCCTCATCCCAGTGGGCTGGACTGTATGGGTTAACATTATTACAATCTGAATTCATGCTTTTAAAAACTTCACTCCTCCTCCTGCAACAAATATAACCAAGCCACAACAATTGGAATATATATGCATTACATCTGCCACCCCTTGCCACTGTGGACTGCATTATTTGGGTTAATGCAATCTGAGCACTTACTATGAATTTCATACCTTGTTCTTGCAAAACACAAAGCTAAGAACACAACAGGATTTTTAATTTATTTACTACACTCTAGCATGCAAGGCAGATGATGAAGATAGTACAAGTGAAGATAACCACCACTGTTGGGAGGTACCAGCAAAATAGGCTCAGGTAGGTTCATGAGTCAAATACCTCTAGGGCTTTTCCCAGACCTTAAATGTGTGGTGAACAGTGTTCTCTTGATGCAACACAGGCATTTCTCAACCTGGGCAATAAAATGGTGCACCAAATGGCTCAACTGTTCTGGATGTTGCTCCACATCCTGAACAATGTTAACTGAGCCCTCTGTTTTCCCTGCATCTGCAATTCCTTTTCAAAATTCTCAATTTTGAAGGACTTTCTGCCCCTCTTCATCCTTATCTGTCTCTGTTCTTTCAGGAACAGTCCCAATGTGGACTGTAAGTCCCAATGTGGCAGCAAAGAGAATTCTCAGAGTTTTTTGACACAATTTCCCACTTCGACTATACTACTGACCTTCACGCTTCCCTCATAGGATGAATACATATAGGTCACTTTTAGATCAAAAGAACTTCCCACCAGCTCATAGCAGAAGGGAATTAGTAATTAGAAGTAGCTTTGGTGGCTTTCAGGTAGCAGGTTGCCTGCAGGCCACAGGCCCTCAAAGGAGTTCCTGCTCTGGTGTGGGTCACCCATGGGCCACAGTCCCTTAAGGACACCCCTCAGGCATGGAGTGCCTCCTTCTCTGAGCAGGTCTCCCCCTGTGCATCAACACTGTTTTCTTTCCCTCCATGTGCCTGCTGCTCACCCTTAAATATCTCTGTGATGGGGCACTGTGGGCTCCTTTGAGGGCCTGTTATTTTGGGATGCCATGGGCAGTTACATCAGCTTCAGAGCCAGCTGCCACCTGTACAGAGTTGTTCACGGCCACCTCCCACTCTGGCCCTGCTGCAGCCTCTGCTGAAGCCTGCCATGTGTCAGTGCAGCACTCCTGAGACCATCATGCTCTCATGCACGCACTAATTGAGTGTTCATGCAGGAGTAAATCAGGTGCTTATGAGCTGTGTGGTCATGCACGAAATGGTCTGGTTGTCATGCGTGAATTCCGTGATCGTGTGTGACCTGGATGTGCGGTCAAGCGTGAGCTGATGAGGCATCTTGAACCAATTGGATGCCCATGTGTGAGCTAACTGGGTGCTCAAGCATGAATTAATTGTGCCCCCATGCAGGGAATAATTGGATAATCAAGTGTAAATTTTCAGGACACTCATGCGTGAATTCACTGGGCGCTCATGCACGAACTGCTTGGGTGGTCTGGCATAAATTAATTTGGCACTTGGATGTGAATTAATTGTACACCCACATTTAAGTTCCTTGGACACTCGAGGATGAACTGATTGGACCCTCATGCGTGACCTGATAGATCAGTAAGGTGTGAATTATTTGAGTGCTCATGCATAAACTGATTGAGCACTCATGCAAGTATTTATTGGGTGCTCATGCACGAGCTTATTGAACATTCAAGCGGGAATTGGCTGGGCTTCCTTATGTAGCTTCATGGGACACTCATGCATGAATGCAGTGAGCCCTGCAATGTATGCCCTCAGGGGCATAATAACACGTGTTCAGGATGAGTATTAATCCCTACAACATGATCCATGGGGAAGGGGCTTGAAGTCTGTGAAGAATACGTGTAGTCAGACAGTGATAAACGTTGACCCCAATAGTCCAGCCCACAGGGTCAAGGGGTAGAACTTGTAATAGATGGAAGTACAGACTGTGATGATGGTGATAACCCCTGTAGTTTGGCTCCCTGGGGGCAGGGGTAGAATTTTACTGAGTGCATATGCACTTTGTTATGATATTAACCCCTTACAGTCTGGTCCACCAGTGCAAAGGGTAAGAGTCTGTGATGAGTCAGGTGTTCTGACTGTAGGAATAAGGCTCAGGGACATGGTTTAGTGATGGACTTGGTAGTGTCAGGTAAATGGTTGGACTCAAGGATTTTGAGGGTCTTTTTCAATCTAAATGTTTCTATGATGTGAGCCACTGTAGTGCGATTTGTGGCTCAAGGAACAAAATTTTAAAGAACATGTGTACGGCAGTTAAACACTACTGTCCTGCAGGGAGGAAGAATGAAGTTCATAATTGCTGAATATACAGATTGTGAGGATGTTGAAAGTAGAGATAGTAATGTATGTGTGTTGAAATATCTCTTAAATATGTGTTTTGCAGAGGTAAGGGGTGAACAGCATTAAGATTAAATTGTGGGGTTTGCTACATGGGCACCTAATTAGCTCATGCATGAGTGCCAGTTTAGTCTGTGCATGGGATGGGCCCCCAACTAACTCATGCATGATCACCCTATTAGTTCATGCCTGATCACACAATTACTTCACGCATGGGTGTCCAATTAGTGCACGCTTTATTGCTCAAATAGTTCATGCATGAGCGCCCAATTAGCTCATGCTTGAGAGCCCAATCAAGTCACGCTTGAGAGAGCAATTATATCTGGATGAGCACCCAGTTTACTCATGCATGAATGCTCAATTAGTACATGCATGAGCACCCAGTGAGTTCAACCCCCAAGTGCACCATGAGTTCCCCCCAGTGCTGTACTGGACACACGTGGCAGGGTTTGGCATCCAGGGGTTCCAGCATAATCAGCGTGGGAGGTGGCCATGAACTGCCCTGTGCAGGTGGCAGCTGGCTCTGAAGCTGATATGCTGTCACAGAATGCCAGGCCCTTAGAGGCATCTCCCCACAGTGCAGACAGCATGGGGAGATGCTGGAGGGGACATACAGGCAGGAAGATGGCAGGGAAGACAACTGCCACAAACACATGAAGAGTGAGACAGAAGAAACTGTTGTGTACACAGCCCCCAACCTCCTGCATTGCCCGCTGGTTCAGTGAGATGACTGGGACAAACCAAGCGTAAGTTGTGGTGCAAACAAGAGAAGCTGAGATTAGAAAGGAATATTTAGCTGGAGTGGAGTCTAAGAAAGGAGGAGAAAAGGTGCTTTCTTAAGTGTTTCATTGCTTATATTTTATTCTCTCTCACTACTTGAGCCTGGTTAGAAAGAAGTTTGTATTAACGAGCACTAACTTAAGAAAAAGTTCCCCCCATAGAGGCGGTTTTGTGCACTACAGTAATTAGTGGAGAATGCAATTTGAGCAACTCTGAGGCTCAGGAAGGAGTCTTGATTGTGGTATTGGGACTTTGGGATGTTGTGTCCATCATGTCTGGAGGGGGTAGACGCAAACAGTGTGCAAGCAGGTGGGAAATGGAGATTTCAAGGCTAATGCAACAAGGTCCTGAGGGATGGGAAGGTACTGGGAATAGATAGCATGGGATCAGCTTCAAGCCCCTGCCCCAGTGGCCTGCAGCCAGGGGTTCAAAAGCACCTTCCTTGAAGAGTCAGTGTGTCTGGGAAAGCCCAGGAGAGCCACATGCTGCTGAGCTGTGGGATGAGGGGGACTGACTGTGTCCTTTAAGCAGGTCTCCAGAGAGCCCAAAAGCACTTGGCGGACCTGGGGAGTTGAGCTGAGGGTCTCTTATTTTACCATAAAAGAAGCCTGCTAAAAGAAGTGCTAACAAGTGCTCAGAGCAAAAGGGAGGCTCTTGTTTATTATGAGCAGCTTGTACTTCTGCGCTGGTCAGAGCGTGCACCACACAGTGCTTATTCCTCCTGCCTGGCCATGGTGTATATTAATATTGTGATGTTGTTGAAAGCAGAGTTTCTAATGGATTGATGCTGAAACAGTTCCTGTGTGTTTTTCACAGAAGTGAAGGGTTGAATGTACTGGGCATAAATTGCAGGGTTTTCTGTGTTCACATGTGTGCGCCCAACTTGTTCACGCATGAGGGCCCGAGGAGTTCATGCTTCAGTGCCCCTTCAGCTCACACTTGAGCACACAATTAGCTCCTGCTTGCAAGCCCAGTTAATTCATGCATGGGTGCCCAATCAATTCATGCATGAGAACCCAATTTCTTCACGCTTGCATGCCCAATTAATTTATGCATGAGTGCCCAATTGGGTTATGCATGAGTGCTCAATTAATTTGCTAAGAGTTCAGAGAAGTGGCACTTCTAGGAACCCTGAAACTGAAGCCAGATGCAAACTAAAGCCACACCCCTTAAAGGACCCCTGGATGACTTAATCTGGGCTGAAAACCAGTCCTGTGGTTTGTATTGAAGCAAAATGAAAACCAGCTCTCATTCTACACCTGGGTATAATTAGTACAACTTGAACTTGGATCCTTTTTTAGGAACCAGAGAGCAGCTGTGTGAGATGCTGACTTTCTCCACTCAGAGTTCTAACCTTTCTGTTGCCATATGGGGTTTTTGTTTTGAGCACTAATCATTAAAATGTAATTTCCCATCATATAGCTTCCTCATCCAGCATGAAATGCCCATGGAAGCAAAGATATTTAAAATGAAAGACCCCATTAAACCAGCAGAAAAATTCAGGAACACAGGGCAGTTCCCAGACTATTTCAGTACGAGGGAGCACAGTAATGCATTTTTACCTCCAATGGATGCTGTAAAAGAGGGTGCATTAGCAGTGCCTGGGTATGGTCTTTAGAAAACTAGATTATTTTTGTTAGCGAAGGCCTAGAGGAAGAGAACAAAAAAGTCTTTTGTATTATTTCTTAGGCTGTGTTATCCTTTTCATCTTTCATGACTTTTGTGATGATGACAATTCCATCACCTAATTTCCATTTCTTGGAGGAGATGTCTGTTCTCCCAGCATTGGCTCCTCTCTGCTGGATGGTGTAGTTCCTCCACTAATGTCGGAGCAGTGAAATTGCCTTTGGAGGTCAAAGTAGCAGCTGATAATAGTCCTGTTCCCTCAGCCAGCAGATGTTTGCCTTGGGAGTTGGGAGGCACTCAAGAGGGTGTTTTTTCTGTTTTTAGACTCAACTTGTTGATGCTTCTAAACTGACCTTTCTTATCTTGGTGGTATTCTTATGGAAGTTTTAACTAATGTCTGCAGGCTGCTTCTAGCAGCAACATGAAAGTGTTTCACCAACTCACACCACCTCTTGAATCTATTGCTCCTTAGAAATGGGCCAAATCTTGTGTCATATATGGCCAGATTGCAGCTTGGCACTCCAAAAGCTGCCAGCCTGGGATGGAAACCAAGCAGCTATCACTATGATTTGACTGGAAAATGAACAGAAGACTATAAGCTTGTCCATCTGCCACTTATACTTGCTCTCAAGTATATAATACCTGCTGGATGCAGAGAGTTATATATTTGGGTGGATAATTCAGTAGCTTTGTTACTGATTTTGAGTAATTTTTTTTAAAAGTGGAAGCCACTCTCTGTTTGATCTGATACCTGCTTTAGTAAAACAAAATCCCTGACGTGGCTCACTTGTAACTGATTTCAACATTTGTGTTATATCAGTTGGTTTTTTTCCCCAGTGATAGAGAAACTGATTGATTTTTTTTTTTTTTTAATGGTAGGCTAAGGGAAAAAATAGCAAAAATATCAGACGTGCTTGGGCATCTCCTGATGTGATTTAATATTGTGGTTTCTCCACATCAAATTGAAAGAATGACAAGATAGAGCTGTTTGGACTTGAAGATGCAGGGGATAAATCTCCCTTGGGGGCTAAGTTCTGCTGTTCTTACTTAGCTTGAACTCTCTGGCTGGTGTCCCTGATTTAGAGCATACTTAGCAGGTGCAACATACCTGGAATGAGGCAACATAACAAGTTATGTAGGAGGTAGAGAGGAGTCAGTGTTTTGAAAAGGAGGCACAAAACTGGTTACTGCACACGGAACAAAGTAGAGGCATTCACAGACTCTGCAGCTCTTTTGGAAAGTGTTTCTGGTATCCATTTTATTTCATTTTAATCTGGAAGCAAAGGGATATATTTGTGCATTTGTCCTCCTTCCCAAGTGGAAGGTCTTTACTTAAGCTGTCATAGGTCTCTTTTGAAATGTTTACTCACAACATGACCTAACTGTACCTCTGGTGATGCAGGCTTAGGGACACTGTTGAATTTAATGCTCTGCAGCATCACGCATGCTGCCAGCTCAGGGAACAGGGAGGAAAAGCTCTTACACTTCTTCAGGGACATGAGGACTCTGTGCACTGTTCATGCTGTGTCTGGCAGCTAACTAAGAAACTTCCCATCAGATTGCCAGAGCTGCACTACCCTCTTGGGCATTGAGTTAGTGCCAGCATAACTACATGGAAGGAAAAGATATTAACTAAGTATGAAGGACTCCAAGCCATTTTTTCATCTTGGGCTGATATGCCTTTGCTGCCTAAGATTAACGGTGCAATGTAGTGACTGGGTGGCAAAATGCTGTGCTGCCCACACACTGAACTGTGAGGTCATAGGAGAGAGTGTGGGAAGAAAAACTGAAGAGGGAGAAGTCTATTATAATTTCAGATAGTAAAAATTTTATTGCACCTTTTACACATTCCAGGGGATGCAAGGCATTTTAAAGTGGACTGTGTAAACTTCTGCCTCCTGAAGACAGGTGTGATGTTGGTGTAGTGTTTGGGTGTACCTTTTCCATGAAGGATGAAAGAACAAACTGACATTCAGTTTGGATCCACAGTTAGTTTTCTCCCTGTTCCCCCGAGTTAAAAAGGATGGAGGATGTATAGGTCTTAGAAGTCCTCCCTCTGCCTTTTGCTCTAGCTCCTCTTCCTGCACGGACTTAGGATGTAGATGAGCTGGCTTCTGAACACTAAAGAAAATAAAAATCTTTGGAACCTATGGTCACGGAGAAGAGACTGAACTTCAGAGGTTTGAGAACTTTGCTCAGCTGATGGGTGACCTTTGAACTTTGCTGTGACAGACACTGGTTTTGCCTTCAGCAATATTTCTTCTACCTCAGTCTTGCTGGAGTTCACAACGAGTAGTAATGGAGCAGACAACCTGGTCCATAAAACCCTCCTTTCTATCTCATGTTCTTTCCTTAGGATAGCACTGAGAGACAACTGATGCAGGGCCTGAGCCATCAAAGCTGTCAGGCCTGGGCACAGAACTCTTCTAGGAGTTTATCTGGCTAGGTTAGAGAGTTTAGCTGGTTGAGTCTAAGGTCAACTCCTTTACTGATAAGAGTTGTTGTGAAGAAAGCTAGAAGTGATGGCCTGCCCCTCTTTTCCTTTGGGAACTGCTTTGAAACTGAGGCTTTACTGCCAGCCCTACCTGTGCTCCATTGCAGCTTTGCAGCAGCTGTGTCTGCGATGGTGTCTTACTGCCACAACTCTGACCCAGATCTGGACCTGCTGAGTGGTCTTCCTGGCTTGACATCAGACCTGCCCCAGCACTGTGTGGTCACTGGACTATGACTGATCACTGTCTCTTGCTCTGATCCTGACCTGGACCTGCTGATTTCTGCCCCAGTTCTGTGTTGGTGACGTCAGTGCTTGCACCTTCTTTATTAGCCCTCTCTGTTCCCAGCTTCCTGTCCCTTGCAGAGAAGTCAGCCCTCACTGCTCCCTGAGAGTTAGCAAAAGTGGAGACCTGTTGTAAGACTTCAGGTTAAGAGTTGTTCCCAAGGGAAATGAGGGGCAGGTCCTTGCTTCTGGCTTTCTTCACAACAGCTCTTATCAGTGACGGAGCTGATCTTGGACTCAGCCAGCTAAACTCTTTAGCTTAGCCAACTAAATCCTAGGAGGGGGATGTATTCTGGTCCCTGAGAACAGTATCATACCTGGCTGAGCACCAGTACACCCCTCTGTCTTCTCTGGCACGTTCTGTCTGGATGGCCCAGATACACTTGCAAGACTCCATGTTCAATAATCCTGCTCCCTTGGTCTTTCACAGCTGCGTGTTCCTTGCTCCATGTCCAGCATTGTATACAGCTCTTCCTGTTACTAGAAGTTTTGTGGTCCCAGAGCCCCTCTTGCTCTTGTTTCAGCCCTTATTGAAAAGTTTAACAACCAATATAACACACTTTTAACTTTAATAACCCAGAATCGTCACGTGCTGCCAGAGAGATCCCACTGAATCCCAACCCCTAAGGCCTTTAAAATGACTCCCAGCCTGTGCCCCACTTGTGTGTGAGGGTTGGGGTAATTTGGTGAGTATACCCTTACTGAAGTGGAAGGTATTGTGTCCTGAATCTCCCCAAGGCATGAAGCACCAACTCTTGCAAGAGGCTCATGGCTGAAATGCTTATCCTCTGCTTCACTGCTGAAGCTGGGCTGAAGACTGTTTTTTTGGTCACTGGTTTTGGGTGATGGAGGGAAGAGACAGATAATCACCAGGTTTTTAATATAATCTGTGACTGGACCCGGTGCAGCCGTGTCTGGGGATGGGGAGTTCCTCTGACAAGTAAGGAGATAATTATCAGCCTGTTTTTTACTTGATGTTGTAAACCTGACACTATTCTCTTGAGACGTCCCATCAGCCCAGCAAAATAGCAACTGTCCTTATTTTTTAGTGGATACCCTATGAAATGTGGGTTATGCAGGTGGATAGAATTACTTAGTTCCAGTATCAATGATATTTTATTTCTCCTTTCTTGCTTAGTTGATGTGTTTACCTGACAGACAGCTCAAACCTTTTATCTTTTGTGGGGAAGAGTGCAAGTCCAAACAGAGGAAGGGGAGTAAGTCTAAACAGTATGTGTAAGGAAAGTAGATTTATTCTCACTCTTGTGGATGGGACATTGACAGAACATGAAGACAATGCTTTCATCTCTTTCTTTCACTTTCTACCACATCTCTTTAATACCACTCCTACTCTAGGTTATGTTCCTAAATGCCTCATTTTTCTTCATCATAACAGTTGTTTTATCATGACCTCATGTACCTTCTGATGCTCTCAAGACAAGGAGATGATGTTTTTCTTCTGAGACTTTTTTATGTGCATTTTTAGGCATTCAGGAAAAGTGAATTTGTCAGTCCTGTTAAGGCACAGTTTGAAATATATCTCAAAATGCAAAAGGATTGTTGAATTAGTACCAACAATTTTTTGGGGTTTTGAATCGTTATTTAGAAGTAGATGAGCCCAGTGAAAAGACTGGTGATGAAATATTGAGTATTTGGAAGTGAAGAGGCAAGGAGAGGGACGTAGTTGTAAGAAGGATGTGGGGAGTGAGTCTGTCAGGTAGACCTAGTTAAATCAGCTTTAAATGAATTAGGGGCAGCCAGGGTAAATTAGTCTGCACTGAGCTCCACACAGCCACATCCACAGCAGCACCTCAGCTGGTGAGTTCTGTAGCTAGCTCAGGTACCTCTGCACTACAGACATACCCTGAGGTAAAGAGAATATAAATAGGGTTGGAAGGCGAGGGACAGAGCAAGCAGCCAATCTGCAGAGGGCAGAGGAGCTGGGATCAAAACTGCTGCCGGTGCTTTGAAAGTCATGAAAAGCCAGAGCCCTAGTTTGCTCACACAGGCACAACTCCTCTGGGCTTCGGGGAGAAAGTGTCTGAGAGACTCTCAAAGTACGTGTGTGCAGAGCCAGCCTTGTTGTGCTAAAAAACAAGCTCTGATTAACCGTGCACGTGGCAGGAATTTTGCATTGCCGCTAAAGCAATGAAAAGTCCTGAAAGGTTTCCATGACATTAATTTTAGTTCATTTGAGATAATCCATGTGGGGCTTAAATAATACATGAGATTTATGCCATCGAAGATATGTGGTGTATCTCAGCCTTAGTGAAAAGAAATTTGCCTTCTTGACACCAACCAGGCAAACCAGGAGACAGGACAGAACTAGTTTTTCATCGGAGTATTGCTGCCTGTTTCTTCTCCTGGCTTTCATCTCTCTCTCCCTTCTTTTCCCGCCTCCCATTTTTTTGTTGATTGGTGTCACCTCACATGCTTAGGATGTCTGCCTGCCTGCTCAGAGTGTGAACACATTCCTCAGAATGCTGATTTGTTCGTTTCACGCCAGTGTCAAAATGACTTATTAAATTCGGCACCTCCTGATACTCAGTGCCTGATGTGTTGCTATCCAAACATTAAATGACAATAAGCATATGCAGCCGCTGGGCCTAGCAAACTCATTTACTTTGATAAAAATGTCATGGCAATATGCTTTAAATCACTGTCCTTTTCATCCTTGTTAATTGCTAGCTGTAGACCTCTTTCCTGTGCTTAGTGCAAGTGTTAGGATGCTGCTCCTTCTAGCCTGATTAAACATTTTTTTTTTTCCTAGCTGTAGAAATCTCTTTCAGTGGCAGTGTTATTTCATCAAGAGATGGATTTTGCTCTTAATTAGCCAACATGCCACCAGGGATACTTCAGTCATGGGTGTGAAAAAGCCTCCAGCAGAAGATCGTTCTCTGGGATTAAAAAAAATAACGTATCAGTGACTTGGGGATAATTGGCAGCTTCGGTGATGGTAAGTTGGCTCCGGCAGTGACAATATGTTCTGGTGTAATATCAGTACCTGCTTCTGTCTGCTTTCCAGTTGGCTCACTTCAAACTCAACAAGAGCAGTTCTGTGTATAACGATGTATGACATTAAATGCTGGGGGTGGGGAACCGTTCCCCACCTTTTTTTTGCCGCCACTGGTGAGCTGCACAGCTTTCACCAGGCATTGAAAACACAGGGTTTACCTTCTCTTCAGCAGAAATACACCTTCTTCTCTGCCCATCCATAGAGAGTTTACGAAGATAAAGAAATCCTCATACATTTAAAATCATCAGCAAAAACCTCTGCTCCCACCTTAAGCAGCTGATAAGAATCCAGTTGTCATATACTGTTCTCCCTGGAGGCAGGATCAGCTCTGCTAGTGATGCTCTGGAGGAAGCACTGTCCTCGAAGGCCATACTGGTAGAGCCTCTTCTCTTTCAGGCTGCAGCAATTTGTTCCCAAGTTTCTGTTCCCTAACCATTAGAGGGCTGCAGGTTCTCTACTCTTAGTGTTTTCCCCGAATCTTTTCTGTGGCAAGCTAAGCATTTAACTTCTTGATCTGGAAAAGGAGGACAGATTAGCACATTCTTTTTGGCAACAGTCTTCTTCACATTGACAGACTATTATCCCATCCACCTCAGTC
This sequence comes from Lepidothrix coronata, assembly GCF_001604755.1. Lineage (NCBI taxonomy): Eukaryota > Metazoa > Chordata > Aves > Passeriformes > Pipridae > Lepidothrix > Lepidothrix coronata. The sequence continues at coordinate 2,819,519 of NW_016690251.1, forward strand.
TGCTCTTCAGACTTGCCTGTCCACAGGTTTTTCTGCCTTTTCTTAAAACTGTCTTTTTTTTTTTTTTTTTTTTTTTTTTTTTTTTTGGTAGATGCTGAGTTTGAACTTGAATGTATCTGTTAATTTCTTGCTACTGGTCATATGCTTAATTTGGACTTTTGCTTTACTTTTGTCTTTAAGAGCTAGATGCTTCTGTGGTCAGAAAGGTTTGGCCTACTGAGTACTTGTCCATATTTTGCATGTCTAAAGCTGGCCTAATTTTCATTGCATGAAAGGGATTTCTGCCAAAAATAGGAGGAAAATATCTTTAAACAACAACAACAACATTGACTCCTCCTCTTTCTAGGTAATGTAAGGTTATTTGTTATGATACAGATGCTGTGAGAGAATAGAATTTCAGACATCTCTGTAAAGATACCAAGTTCACACTCCTGGGACGAATTTCAAATAAACTGTCTCAGAGCTTGACCAGAAGTAGTATCTGAAAGAATGGTTCAGCCAAGTGGAATTTAAAAATCTTGCATAGAAATAAGAATTTTTTTAATAAAATATTTTTGTATTTTAAAATCAAGTTCTAAAAAGGGGGCAGTTATATATGCGTGGGGAAGGAAACCCATCCTACTTAAGGTGTGGAAGTTTGAAATTATGAGAGTATGTAAGTCACACTGTGCTGCTACCTGAGCCTGTTGTAGCATTTACAGACTCAGACTTTAGATTTTATTTAGAAATCAAAACCAAACAGTCTCATTTGGTAAATACGTGCTTGATCTAAAGCTTGCTGAAATCAGTGACAAGTTTGGGGATGTGATTCTAATTGTCAAGAAGAACTTCTAATTACTTAGCACGTTTTCTCAAGAGAGAGGGAGAGAGAGATACGACTTCATCAGTCAAAGATGTTCTTTTTCAAATGGAATGAACTCTAACACATCCTTCACACTGTAAGCCTGTCAAATTGTAGTAGGAAGATATGTGATCACGCATTTGGAGGTGCCTGTCTTGTAACAGGGAAGCAGAGGCTGTTGCTCTGGTGTCAAATGAAACAAAGGGATGGTTGGACTTCACAGAGTCTATCTTCTCTAGATAAAAGGCCAGTGACCTTTTCACATTAAGCCTGGAGAGAAGGGTCTGGTTAAGGGTGATATGCAAAAGTGTTGGCAAGGGGGCTGGTTCATTAGGGCTGCACCTCCTTTCTCTCACCTTAGGGAAGTAATTTAAGATGTGTCCATCACATTGCTGTATCCTCACAAGGATGGTGGATTATTCTTTAAAAGCAGAAACACAAGGAAAAGCATTTTGAAATGCTGAAGTAATACTTTTCATTTAGAGAAGTGCAGAGTATTTTTCCTTGGATCTTTTGAATATTTTGAAAATATTCAAAAGATATATTTTAATTTCAAAATTAGCTGCCTTTAAGAAGGAATTAATCAAAAAGTGAAACAGAATAGTTGCAGTGAACTACGAAGTCTTGTACAGAGAAAAATTACTGGTAGTTATATTTTGATCTTTATTTTCCTTTGTCTAGCTGAAATCCAAAGAATTAAAAACCCTCAAATTGTTGTTTCCCTTCCCGTCTTCAGTTCAGTCACAAAATAAAAGACCTTGTTTATGTTATTGCTAGTAGGAACCCAGTTTTCTATAAACATTTTTGTGTGGTACTCCACGAGACAATGCTAGTTATAGGCCAGTCTTGTAGACCCTTCTGGATGTGTTAGAAAAGTAGAATTACTTCCTTACTAAGAGAAGAGGTTTCATCTGTGTGTACCCGATACAGTAATTATTTACACCTGAAGTGACAGAAACGAACCACTCATGCTCATCAACCATTTCAAACATCTTTCCTTTCTACAGGTAGTTTGTCTGTGCCAACAGGTTTTTCTTAGTAAGTCTTTGCACTTGCAGGTGCAAAGTTTGGTTTTGAATAAAGCACTGGGTGTCGTAATGCAAAGTAACTTTGATCAGTTTTTTACCAGTTGGTGTCAGCCTTGATAACCTCACTAGACTTGCACGGTGTGTGGGCAGGAGATTAGAATTTGCTAAGAGGTTGCATCTGTGTACCTGATACAGCTGTATTACTTACACCTGAAGTGGTGTGGAAAAGACCCACTCAGCATCAGCTTCTCTCATGCTCTAGTAATCCATTGTGGATTATTATTGAGATCACCTTGGAATGGTAATATTATTTTAACACTCCAGCGAAGAGTAGGAAAGAAAGGGAAAGGAGAAAGAAACTTCAGGCAGCAGTTGACATTCATCTTGTGATGTGAATGGTGAGTATTTTTCAGGCTCATGAAAAATCTTGTAAAAGGGAAGAATGAGCATGACAAAGGTCTGAAAGACAACAATAGGATGTTGCAGAAGATACATTAGTGTTTCTGGTGACAAAGAAGAATTTCGGAGCTTTTTTTTTTTGTGTATGTGACATTCACATAGCTTATTAATGCAAGTAATACTTTACTTTTGGTATTTTACAGGCCAGCCAGAGAAGAAACTGAATATATTGTTTGGAGAAAGAATGGAAGGTTCAGAGAAGACATCTAAGTCTGGTAGGATACTGAGATGAGGGTGCTTTTGGAAAAGCTACAGTGATCAATATGCTTGACTTAAACCAGAGCTGACTGCTGACTAAAGGACCCTGCCTTTTTTATGGAGAAAACTTAAGATTATCCTGTGTTTGTTTCTTCTCCGGTGTGCAATGGCAAGGCAGCATTGAAAGTCTTTTGTGATGGTACAAAAATACACGAGGGGCTCACAATCACTTTTAAGTTCCACTACTGCTTCCATAGTTTTTGATTTAATTCTTCTCATTCATCAAACTGTTTGGATGTGATATTTGAGTTGGTGGAGGCGAGCAGTAAAGTGGACTGAAAATACTCATATCAAAGAAGACACCGAAAAGATGTTGAAATTGGGCCGACTCAGGTTTCCATAGTTAGAATAAGAATCCCTCAAATAAACAAGCAGAAAATTGTTCTCATCTCTGGTGCCTGTGAGTCTGTTAAAGTCAAGTAGAACTGACAGAGCTATGCAGTGTCTCTGTTTGAGTTAACAGTGGTGCCATTCAGACAACAGACAGAAACTCTTCTGCATATTCACATGCGTATTTTTGGAAAGAACTCCTCACTTTTGCAGAACCATTATTAGGAAACTACCCCTAACAATTTGTTAATGATGTTGAAAATAACATAACTATAACCCTTTGCACTGCATATTGCTTTAGCTCAAAACACTTCTGATTGTTTCTGAAAGGGATCTTGGGAAAACTCTCCCACCCAAAGAAAGCACAGGGGGAGTTGGTGGCCACCAGTAAGAACGATTTGCTGGTTTGTTTGTGATGAATGGTAAAGAGTTAAGTGAAACTGGAAGATTGTTTGTTTGTGGCATTGCTGCTGTGTGCTGAATTCTGTTCAAAATCTGTTGTCACAGCTTTATCATCCATGTAATCAGGTGTGGTATTGGCTCTGTGTAGCCCCTCCTGCCTGCTTTCTCCCAGTTTACTCTGGGAAAAAGCAGAGTAGTAGGAGAATGAAAGGGAACAGAAGCATTTACTTGGTCTGAAGTGCTGTTAAAAGGACATCTATGGGCCTCGTGGTTCATACGATTTCGTTCTGTAAATGCCACTTGAACTAAAATATTCCCTTTCATCTTTCTGACAGAAATATGACACAGTAATTCTTTGTGAAAATGTAGATGATACGCTGCAGTAGTTACAGTGAGTTAGGATTAAGTGGCAAATGCCTACTCTTAAAGGCTTAATTAAAGACACAATAGCTCTGGGAGGTCATTATTGTAATTACAGTGCTGCCTATATTGTTGTAGCCAAGTACATGGTTGTAGTGTCATGTTATCTCTACATAGCATCCTGGTTTGATGAGGCAGCTATTGCATACATTCCATGGACTATGATTCGCATGAGCCTTTTACTACTCTGTTTAAGCTTGAAAATCTTATTCAGAGCTCAGTTTACTTTTACCAGTTTTATATGGGTATGATTCCATTAACATAAGTGTGACCACCTTAGATTTTTTTACCCCCCTGTGCTGGAGGAAAATCAGGCCTTCTGGCTTTGGTTACAATATTTAGAAATTAAAGAAAGGGCTGAAACATGGCAGTTCTCTTAATGTTTTGTGCCTATGTAGAGCTTAAGAAGAAATAATAGTTCTCATACTGACCAATCCTGACTAATTTGAAGAGTAGATCCACAAAAGAGGAAACCACTGGGCCTGTGTAAAATTAAATCATGATATTAAACCATGCAACAATCATTTTCACCAGTGTATTTGAGGGCTGTCCAACATACTTATCTTTCCTAGAGGTGAGATTTTTCCCTACAGTATCCTTCCAGTGCTTTGTCCAGTCTTGTATTTAAGTCTTCAAATAGTATAACTGTTGTTTACCGTGAGAGGAAACTCCACAACTGGCTAATCTCATGCCTAGAAGTATTTTAATCTGAGCATTTGGGAAGGGGATTACAGTGCTAGTAAACAAAGCAAAGTTAAAGATAGGGTGGGTACCAGTCCAAGTGTCGTGAAGGCAAGACAGTTCTAGGGGAGCTCTATCTGCCAGCAGGAGGCTTGTGTGGATTGCTGAAAGGACAACTTCTTTACTATTGTTTGTGGGATGAGATCCAAGTGAGCTTGGGTCATGGTGGAAAGGAGCTGGAATTCGTCCACTGAGATGTCTTCTCTGAGAGGACTGAAAAAAATATGAAACCAGGTGTCCAGCCTTTCAGTTGCCTTCTCTAAATGCTGATATTTATTTATTTATAAAATCTGACTATTCAAACAGGGCCTGCAAAATGGAATGGGGTCGACAGGATAGGTGGAGTTACCCCAGAAGACTGATGTTTTTGCTTTGGGATGTGGGAGGCTGAACTTCGGAACACCTCATGTAAAGGAAACTATTTGAATGCTTGCAGCATGTGGCAGTATCCTATCTCTGAGGTTATGGTCTAAGAGTTGGTCACAACACTTGCTTTCTTTAGCTTATATTGCAAGTGCCCAACAATAAAAACAAAAGTTCTTTTTACATTTTAATCTTGGGGTAGGATTTGCCTCCTTTCAGCTATCTTTAAAATGTGGGTTGCTGTTGAGAATAAATGAGACATGGATTTACTTTTATCCATTTTATCCATTTGTAGCTTGTGCAGGTTATAGTCTTATTATTTTAACTCCTTATTTAAAATAGAAGTCTCCTTAGTTCCCTGACCCCTTCTTTGTTCCTCCTTTTAATTAATAACTCTCCTCATAATATCACATCCACAAATTAATGTAATGATCCTGGATCTCAGCTGTGTAGCATGAGAATTACCAGCTTTGTGGTCTCTACTGGGATATTGTCTGCTACAAAATATTGGCTTGGCTTGTGTGCATGCAATAACATTACCTTTCCAACTCTGTGCTATCTATTGCTTTTGCTGAGATGGTCTAATTAGTCTTTCTTGAGTTTCTTCTCTCCTTGCTGCAAGTCATTTTTTAGGTTATGTTCCCTCCAAAGTCTTCAGCCTTACCTTGTCAAGGGGTAACAAGGTTTCTGACAAAGATCCACAGCAAGGAAGACATAAAATAAACATTTGCTTTTTTCAAGAGGTTTTTTTTTGAATGCATTGGCCTGTGTTTCTGTACTGGAAATAACTCTTTCGATAATGTCTTTTTTTCCCCTGTGTTTCTTTATTTCAGGGGTAAATCCATTCCTCAGTAGAAGTGGGAAGGTACTAAATTCTTGTGAAAGATGGGTTGGTTAAGGGTTGAAATAACAGCATCTATTGAAAGAGAGGTGTTGAGAGAATTATACATTTCTCTAATCAGCTCAGCTGAATCTGGTGCTCAGCTCTGTATACCTGAATTAATGAGTAAATTTCTAGCTGTGGTGTCCATTCAGGACATATCCATTTTAATGAGACTGCTGTGAAAGGAATTAAAGTTATGTGCCAGTGCTGGTAGGAAATCTGTCTGTACATGGTGTGGTAGGAGGTTGGCAGAGAAAATTTGGACATTATTCCACCGTTGTTATTTTTTTCTTCCTCTCTCTTTTTTTTTTTTTTTTTTGGGTGTCTTCTGTGTTACAAGTAGGTGAAAAGACAGGAACTCTCAGATTAAATGAAAAATAATAAGGTCTTTCTCATACCTTTAGTTTGTTATTACCCCTGACTATTGATATTGTTGGGCTATGCTAAAATTAAGTGATGCGCTTAAGGGTACAGTTTGTTCACTCAGAGAACTTGCAACCCTCTACTAAGTTTCTACTTTTATGTGGAGTGATTGTTTTTAAAGAAGTGCTCAAGCTACATGGGCTTTCAGCTCACAGCATCTCTTGCCAGTGCTGTCAGGATCCCTCAGGCTGATCTGGCTGCAGCCTGGCAAGCAGATCAATGGGAGAGGAGGTGACCACTGGCAGTGGTGTTTCATTTGAGCCTGGGAAGTATTAATTGCTCTGGCAATGCTTGGAACTTGGAAATTTGGAAAAAAGGTCTCATCTATTCTGCAAGTTATTTTGATTTTAATTCTCTGCCCCCCTGCCTTCCCCCACCCCCTAGCTTTTTCTGTCTTTTTTTCTTCTTTAGTGAAATGCTTTCAAGGCTTTTCAGCCTCTAAAAATCGGGGAGGGTGGAACTCTTTTACTTTTATTAGTTGTTGGAGGCAAAAGAGATGGAGGAGGAAAACAGAGGAACACAGGCTAGAAGACGAAAATACTAGTTTTTTTTTTTTTAATAAGGGAAATGCTGTCCCAAATCCCCATTAAACATATGTTTTTCATGGATAGGTATTTCATTAAGAAAACAAAAAGTTATTCGTTGAAAAAAAGCTAAGTTGGGAGAGCACTGAACAGCTCTAAGTGAGTGCTCCACTTGATTGCTGACATATGTTTGGGAGAATGAAGTACATGCTCCTGGCTGGCCAGGACAACCTCTCTCGTGCTAGCCAAAATCTAATGGGGCTACTGTTGTCTCTTGCTATTTTCATAACCAGAGAATAGGAAGTGGCCAAAAGAGCATTCTTGACTTCCAAAAAAACTGTATTTGCTGAACATATATGCAAACATACGAACCCTGAGGACATGGATATGACCATCACGATTGGCGTCTGGCAGTTCTTCAAAATGTAGGATGAGCACTAGTAGATGATCTGAAAGCTGTGGCAAAGAATCCTTCGTTTCTCTTCTTTATAGCGACTCCAGTTGTAAGTATATGGTAGGTATTTGCCAGGAGTCATTCTGTTGGATACAGTGCTTTTAATTCTTACAAAACTCCTAAAAAAACCTCTCTGTTCTTATGCTGGCACTGTATAAAAGTCAGGGCAGACCTTATCATTTTCTGTGCTCTGTGATGCTTTGTAGATCACACTGCGTTATTCAACTTGGCAGGAAAGGCAAATTCACTAGGAAGCAAGATTGAATATTTAGCTGGTGGCATGCCCATGCTACAATTTTTTTATTATTCAGATATTGCCTTGAAATGTAGTTTTTTGCAGACTGCCTAGGTCTAAATTCATCTTCTGGCTGTTCAACCTGTTTGAATTCAGAGTTTGCCATATTCTGGGTTGGTTTATGGGTTGTATAATTCATAAACCACAGATTGCATTGAGGTAGCATGTCTGAGTCTTTGATTTTTGTGGGGCAAAAAATGTGTCTGAGTGTTAGTTGTGGAAATATTTTTTTCCTCTCTTTGGAAATATGCCCATTTTACAGAATTCTCTGAGTAAACAGACTGGGAATTCACAGTAGCTTGAGGACATCCAAGATCCAGCTTTGTTTGAGGCTATAATGAGCCTGATTAAAAGATTTTTTTGGTGCTAAAAATGTAGGCAATTTTGCTGAATTCACTGAACAAAACTAATTGAGAAGTCAGCTGTTGTTTCAACCTCATATGTGTATCAGATGCTAGAGGAGAACAAAGTTGACATTCCCACAGAAGAGAGCTCCAGGGAGATCTCAAGGAAGTGTTGCCAAATACCAGGCTCCTTTGCTGAATGCTTCTACTCTGCCTCATGAATCCAGAGCATAACATTTGGATACACAAACACTTGTTTCATTTCATGACAAAAATCCCAAGCTTCTTCTAGAGCATTTACTCACATCAATGGCCTTTGAATTCCAAGTGCCATTGTGTGTTAGTATTCATGCTGTATCCTGTGGCTCTCCAGCTGCATGTAAGTCTTCCAGGGACAGTGAGAATTTGAATTTCTGGAGAAATTACTTTCAGGGGAAGTAAATCCTGTCCTCCAAATTGCTCCCCAGGGTCTGTTCCCCCTTAGTGCATCTTAGTAACTTCAATTGCTCAACTCTAAGTACAATTTTAAAAGTAAAAAGAATTAATGAAAACAATATATAGTCTGATGTTAATACCTCAAATCACCACTGCTAATGCCATTAGTTTGCATAAGAGGACTGTGAAATTCCAGGTATGCAAAATGAGGAGCTTCCTGTGCAAACAAAAGGCAATTGGAGCTGGACTATATGTTACCAAAGCCAGAGATTCCAAATAGATATCATTAGGTGAATCTTCACTTGCTTCCTTTATTGGGTGACTTTTTTTTCATCTTTGTCATCTGAGAACTTTCCATAAACATGTTTACCTGGCTAAGCTGTTCCACTGTGGCCCTGATGGGGCTGTGTTAGCTTCACTCCCTCATCCAAACTCTTCTTCTACTCTTCTATTGCCTTGTAGCCCTTCTATGGCTACAAGATGACTTGTTCCAGGTGTCTGTAGAAGCACTAGGATGGTGAGTTTATTCCTTTTTGTCTCTGACTCCAGAGTGTTTCAGGATTTGATACAAATCCTGAAACAAATACAAATAGTTTTGATTCAAATAGTTTCACTGCTTCTCCTCATGTCACCTCCTTATCTAATTATTTCTCCGGTGCCTTCCATGCCATTTTCCTCAGAAGGATGTTTCTTCCAGCAGGGCTAGACTTTGGACTCCTCCTTTTGAGTCTTATGTTTAGCTCAGCACTCCACCAGTTCAAATCCATTGTGATTTCTCTGTGAGATTTATTTTTTTTCCCCTTGTTTTCTTTTTCCCCTTAATTATTCCAAAGCAAACGCACACTTATGTTTGTTTCACATTCCAAGTATCTTAACTTTCTTAATTTAACCTGCTGTTTTCCAGGTAGCAAGCTCCCTGCTGCTGCCTCACCTAGGGACTCAGGCTGCTACTGATCTCTCCTGCATTCTTTCCAAAAGTCATTGTAGATCTAGGCTTTCTCAGGTAAAGAGTGAAAGTGGTCTAGTGCTGGGGAATGTTTTGCAGGGGTGTGCAGTTGTGGGCAAGTGTTATGTGGCTATGCAGGACTCTGACCCAGTGTTATAACTTTTAGTGCTGTCTTCCTATGGAAACACAGAATTTTTAACCATTATTTAGAGAAAAGCTACTCTGTATTCTGCTCACCCCTTTGATATTTGCTGTTAAAATAAGTACAAAGACTATTGGGCCGGCAATTTTCAGAGGATGCTACATAGGATTGTTTTATATGGCAAAATAAGAGATAACCCTCAGATTTTGCTGATCCCACCATTCTGTCCAAATGCTCATTATCACACTTTTTCAACTATGCCAAAAATTGCCCTGGGTATGAAGAGTCATTTCTGAAAACTCAGGATATCACAATTTACCCGTCAGGGCTAAATGAGGGGGTTTAATGAATTCCAACACAAAAATTCCTAGGGTGGTTGTACTAACAGCAAGTTGCTTTAAAAGGACTATTTTCCTCTACAGGGATTTCAGTAAAGAGACAATGTTTATTTTTTCAGTGGAAAATTGATTGTAACTAAGAGGATACTTGGCTTGAAAGTGGGGAATTATCATATCATATGATTAAATGAAAGCTTACCTTGTTATAAGGTAACTAGACATATCCCAATAGAATTGAGACAATGTTTGATTAAGCCAGATTTTCCTACTTTATATTCAAGGAACAAATTAAAGAATAATTGAGATCCTTTTCAGATCTTTTATAAGCTGAATATATAAAGCTGCAGCTCCAGGTGGCAAAGCAATTAGCTGATGAATAAAATCAACCACACTGTCATTCGTCAGATGTTTAAATTCTATAAGCCAGATAAATTAATGTGTTCCTTAAGCCAAATAAACGGTCACGCTCTTCATGTTACCACTGAGTTCCCCTGGGAATGGGCTCGGGAACATGTTGATAAAAAACCTAGGAACTGTCTCATCAGAAGGGTCATAATTAAGTTGCCTGGTTTTGCATGTCTAAAATAAATGTTCCCTTTCATTGAAAAGATGACTGTAATGATGTGCTGTGCTTTATCAAATGGGAGGATAAGAATGGGAGGATAAGAATTTGAAACCAAAGATTCATGCCTCTCTTGCTGGTGGTGGGATTTTGGCCTCTGTGCTTCCGGTTAAAGACTGGGAATGGCACAATCACAGTTTCCTTTGCTTGTGCTACTGCTCAGTTTGACGTTGTAAATGATATTGGGAAAATTGAGTGAGACTTATTAATCTGAAAGGACCTATTTATCTATCAGCAGCTGAACTGGAAATGTGTTTTTTAACCTTAGCCTTTTTACTGTTGAATTTAGAATGTGGGATTATAGTGTAAAATGTATTTCTCTTTATACTGAGGAGTCTATCTGAAATGGGCATGTAGCTGCTCAGTTTGTTTGATAGTCAGTGTCCAGCCAATACTTTTAAAGAGTGGGCTGGCAGAAATTCTCTCATATAGACCTGCTGTCATAAATGATTTTCCAAGTTTTGATTATTTTTGTGCTTGTTTCCTTCATTACAAACCTTGGGTAAGTTCTTCAGGTGATTAGTAACACAATACCAGGGAATGTGTGATAATTGGGTAAAGGTAGTCTTGCACTTTCACCTCTAGTGAAACACTGCTCCTCACAGTGATAACTCAGTACTGATGTGCCTGTTCAATGTAGTGTCGGGATTCTTGATATCTGGTTTGAGGCATGAACTGACTTTGGGGGTATATCTTCTTTCTCTGAGTGTTTTATAACCTGCCAACTGGTTTATAACTAACAGTGAATACTGCTGTTCCTTGAAACTCTTCCTTATTTTTGTCTTTAAAAAAACCCAAACAACTATATTAAAAAAAAGAATGCTTTGCAATGGAATATATATTCTGTTCCAAATGCTTGAATTTTGCTCAAGCACTGATTTTTTTCTCCCCCCTCTGACTGAATGTTCTTCCTTTTATGTAATGTGAGTTAGTTTTTAAATGCTTCTGATTTTCAGACTTTTGGAAACAAGAAATAATGAAAGTTATCCTCTGCCTAGGATTTAAGAAAACCTGGAAATGCACTAGTGAGTGCATGACTGCATGATGAAGCAGCTGTCATAACTCACTTCAGGCAGAATGGGTGGCCATTTGAAGGCCATTTAGGCTCAGCAGTGGTGACTTTGATTTGATCTTTTGGGTCTATCTGATGGACTTGAGTTCTTTAATGGTGAGCAAAGATCATTAATCCACATTGAAAATTGTGTTCTTTAACTTCTATTTAAACATTGAGTACTGCAGGCAGCTAAAAGTATCTGTAGGAGGTATTTATTTTGAGAATAGTAAGATGTTGGCAATCAGTGTAAAACAGCAAGTGTTGACAGACTTTATTTATGGATGTATTTCACAGAAATTTGGTAGAAATTTCAGTGAACTTGTCGGTTCAGCATCTGCTTTTGTGCAGCTTGCTGCAGCTCAGAGTGACACTGAAGTCTCAGAACTTGCAGTGGAAACATTTATGTCCTGTGACAGGGAGAAAAGGGAGATTAAAACCACTTGGGCTGGTCTGCAAAAGGAATGAGAAGCAGAAAATCTCTTGATGCAGAGATTACTTGAGTAGTCTACTCTTTTCTTTGTGGGCCTTTTATACAGAAACATTTATTCTGAGGCCTTCTGTAGGTTATTAGAGCAGCATGCATTGTTTAGAATTTCTGGTCAACTGAGAAAGAGGGAAGAGTTCTCAGGTCAAGCTCTTTTTGGTGCTCACCCCAGAGAAGTGACTATCCTGGGGGAACTGTTCCACCAGCCTGCCTGTAACATCTGACAAAAGGAAGGGACTTCTCATGCTGTAGAAGCTCTGATGAGTGGGGTCTTGCAACTTGTGTATCGTTATGGCAACAGTTTAGTCTGACCTGCACTGAACAGGAAGGAGAGGGAAAGAAATAAGGATTTGTAATGCTAGTGACACGGTTAGATTTTAGTGTCTGAAAAGAGAACTTTCTGTCCAGCATTTTTAAATAAACTAATACAAAATTAAAATAATAAAAATAAATAAATAAAAAATAATAGACCCCCTCCAAACAACAGCTAATTTCAGTGACCAACAATATTAAATCATCTATGCTATTAAGATGTATCATGATAAAAGTTCATGATCAGGAAACAGTTCTGTAGATGAGAGCAGTGAGAAACCCTTTTGAGTAATGAAAAGGGTGTCTGAGTGATGCTTGAGGGAGCCTTTACACTGGTTGATTTTTACATGTGTGTGTCACAGTTTTACTTGTATACTGAAGACAGCTAAGGCCTTTGTAGCCCTGTAACTTCAGACTACTTCCCTTTGAAGTAAAGGGGGGCTACTCACAGGCTTTATATTCTGCATATGCTGAAGTATCTGCTGCCCCAACATCTTTGTAACTGCTGGGATACTTCAGCTGGTGTGGTTGGTACTAACTGTGATGCTAAGATTAGACCAGGGCATCAGTGTGAATCAGTCTGTGCCCCAGAACCTGAAATAGAAAGTGAAGGGAAGGGAAAAATGGTGTGATGACTCAAGGTTACCCAAGAGGAAACAGGGAATGGGAGGCACACAGCAGCCCTTTCTGCTTGTCCTGCTCCTATTGGAATTTCATCAACTAAAAATGCATCTGGAATCTTGATCTTTATAGAGCATTTCCAACAGCAGGTACCTAGGACTGATATTCACATTACATTATGAATAGAGGCATGAGCTGGACCAGCTCTTGAATATACAGCTGTGATTTTGATTCTATTTTTGCCATCTAGGGTAAACTGAAAACACTTATTGTGAATAATGGCAACCACAACATAAGACCTTTACAAAGTAACTTTGTTTATGTTCAGTTTGGATTGTATGTGAAAGATGTTGTCTTACTTTCAGGTTTAAAAGGAGATTTTTTCGTAGAAAGCTTAGCTATGCTTGTAAGTAGATGAGAACACAGAACGTGGTCATCATCTCAGCACCGATAATCGCTGCAAAGAGCAAATCGGTGGTTTTAAAATTGGCACGAATGCGAAAACATTTGGCCAAATGTAAACAATTTCCTCTCACAGGACTTACTGAATTCAGGATAAAAGCATAAAAGAGTTTTCCTCCCTTCACAGGAGAGCAGTTATACAAAAAAGATTACTTTGAATTTCTTGTTCATAAAAACAAGCGAGTAGAAAAATCTTTGTTTGCCCAACGTGGCCGAGTGCAGTTGTGGATTTGTGGGTTTGAGAGAAAATGGATGATAGCCCCCATATTAGTGTTTACTCATTTTTCACATCTGCTCTCAGTCAGTTGAGTGATATTTATTAAAAAAATATTTTCAAGGCATGCCTAGCATGAATCTTCTGACTTCTTGCATACACGTTAGTTGAGATAATGTTCTTGCTTAACATTTAAGTAGTTCAGGTAGTTTACTGAATCTGAGCTTCCTTGTCTTTACAAAAAGAAATGGAAGCAGAATCCCGTTTCTCCACTTAGGCTACTAAGGAGCTGTGAAATGTTTTGATGCTGGATATTTATAATTTGACTGTGCAGGTCAGTAGCCTACTTCAAAGCTTGCAGTAAACACTTGCCCTTCCCTTAGAGAAAAGTTAATATAAAAGTCAATAAATGTAAAATCTTGCATGGTGTACACTAAAATGATTGTCTTCCTGTATTTATCTCCTTTTTTGCCTCCCATCTCCTTTACAGTCTCTGTAAGGGAAGTTATAAATGTTTGGCTTGCATGTAACTTGAGATGTACACAGAGCCAAAATCTGTTTTTCTTCCCCCAAATGAATGACCTAAACATCACCAAAAAGTTTTCCCACATTTTGCAAAAGTGCATCTTTTAAGCAATATTTTGATGACATTTTGGAGGCCAATTTAAGCCCCAAATGAAGATACATTTTTTTTTCTTCTCTGACTCCCTGAAAGTTTTCTGCTACTAGAAAATAGTTTAACAGAAGCTGCAGTGCAGCTGTTACCAACTGAGTATTAAAAAATGGCAAGAAAATGGGGCCCTGTGTTATCATATTAATAATATATTAGCATGAATGGAGGTAATAAATAGCATTGTTTTGGAAGGAGCAATTATATAGCTTATGAGTAGCAAAGCAAAGCAGGAATCTCAGGGTGGTCTTCTGTACTTCTTTACTGCATCTTCTGAGAGATGATGCAGTAAGTGGTTTGTATTCACCTTTGTATGCTATTTTTACATATGTCCTCTTTGCTTATTCCATGATTAAAAGTGTATCTGTGTGCCACAGGAATGATGCAGAAGACTGCAGTCATAATAGATTGAGTTATATGGTGTTTTGGGCAAATTGTTACAGTGTTAAAGGATCTTTCCTTTTACTGCCTCAAATATTTTGTGTATTGTATCCAACGGCAGAGTTGTTCCACAGCTGGTGGATTGTGGGGTTAGGCACACTTTACTTCCACTGAGGCAATGACCTCCTTCATAGTTCACTTTGTACCCCTGTCTTCAGGAAGAAAATACCATGGCAAGTTCAGTCAAAACTCATCAGCCTGATGTAGCCTAAATTAGTTTAATCTCAGCTTAGCTTTTCAGCAAATTGTTTATCATGGCTGAATTTGAGAGATCTAAAGAATAGTTTTAAATTATTTTTAGGCATTTCAAGCAATCTCTACCTCCACTATCCTTACTCACATTCTTTTAGAAAAGGCAAGGAGCTCCAATATTGAGATTAAATAAGTTTAAAATAGCTAGTTATGAGAATTTTGGCACAGGGAAGAAAGGAATAACTTCAGAAATACTGAATTCTGTTGATCTGTTACAGCTATTACATGTCAGCAGTTTTTTGTCAGAGAAAGGCTGATGAAGGCTAGATCTCTTCTCTGTGGGTTTTGCTCTTTGAGTTGGAACGAGCTGCTTGCTTAAGGTGCTATCCACCAAAGCAAGTGTGTCTCGAGTTAAAATATACACAAAGCTTTTGGAATAGGCAGCTGAGAGATTTGTGTGCTCATCCCAGAGGTCTGACAGGCACAGGGGAATGTCCTGCAGTTAATTGCCAGCTCTTGTGGATTTGGCTATTTGGCAGTGCAGCACTAAGGGTTGCTGAATATTCCAAGGGAGTCCTTCCCTTAGCTGGTACAGCTCTGAGTTTGTCTCTGCTTTAACTTCTACTTGCCCCTTTGTAGATGTAGAAGGATACAAAACCACTTCCCTGTGATCAGGTGGAAAGTTTGGTGACAGCGATACCCTGTACCAGAGGGAATGAAGGGATGCAGCTGTTCCTGTGTCCTTTGTGGGCATATTGCACTTAGAAGGAAAAGAACTCTTCTCCAGCTCTGTGCCAGTCAGCACACAGCTGGACCAGGGCAGGTGAGCAGCTGGGTTTTCCCAACAGGACACGTTTCCTACTGGTGGCTTTGTAACTCTCCCTGCTGCCCTGACTCCCTGCTCCTCCCCTTGTTGTGCCTTATCACAGTGTAAGGCCCTGGGTATCAAGACTGAAATTTGGCACAAGGAAAAGCAGTGGTCTCCAAATGATGAGTGTGTGCAGTTCCCATATAGCATCCTGCTTATCCTACTCACTAAACTGTATAACAAATAATCTGTGGTGGCAATGGGATTAACACATTTGACCCTTAATGGCTCTGAAGGAATAATCGTGATGTCTCGGGTCAATAACTGTGTGAACTAAGGAGGATTTGCTTGATGCACCATAACATCTTCTTCAGAGCCATTCATCCCTTTTGAGGGTCTATGAACCATTTGAACTTTTAAGTCTGTGTTCATTATGCTCTGTCCTCAGTGTGCATGTGGTTAAGACCTGGTATGCGTTAAAAGTAAACTCTCCAGAACGTTGACAGGTCCCCTGATTCAATTCTAAGATACCACATTTCTGTCTGATTCACAAATATCTTTTTTAATTGAAGTGAGGCCTGCAAGCAATCTGAGATGATACAGTAACAGGCTCTGGGATAGCTATTGCTTCTACAGTCCAATAGGAATTTCTGTTCTTTCTTGCCTTCTCCATGCTGAAATTGTCTGCTCTATTTATATGAGCTGTCAGTCTGCTGGTTTTCCATGGAAAGGGGAAGGAAAGGGGAAGGGGGGAGTTGGACAGAGTTAGCTTTTGGGTTTTGTTTGAGGTTTCTTCTGCAAAGCTTGTTTCTATAGTGAATTATTTCTTTTAGTTTTCTTTCACTCCCCCATCCCACCCCTTCTGTCTGTATATCCCCCAGATAAGAGCAAATATGTCTGCATGTCTCCCAAATAAGAGTAAGTTTGACTTTAAGGAAGACAAGCTTTTCTGATGGAACAGGTTAAAAAATACTTTTACTCTGAAAAATAACAGCTATTTTCTCTGTCTGTTTGCAGATATAGTTTGGGTATGAGAGAACAATTTAAATCAATGCGAAAAGAATCCATTGAATTAATGTAAAATTATCTGTGTAAAATTCAGGAAAATGTTATCTATTTACAGGAAATGCTGTTGGTCTTAACACATGTTGGAAGAACAAGTCTATCCAGCATAAAATTATTTTTCTACTCATTTTTCTGTTGTGGTTGGCATTAATGGTTCTGATTCCATAAATACCTGTGTCTGCCACCTCATTTGATGTATTGTGTATTTTGGATTAAATACTTTGCAAATGAGGGACCTGATCCTGGAATTGCTTTCTGCTGGGGTGGTATTTGGTCATCAATAGCATTTAACTTCTCAGATTTCTCAGGAGGGGAATATTTGTGCTCTTACTAGAGACATTTGCTGCATTTGGGATTGAACCCTCACAGGAGTCATTCCCACTATTTGATGTGTGAGCACAGCAGCCAAATGGCAAATGTTACCTGACACAGACCAGTGTCACCACCACTCTTGGGGTGGTCCTGTGCAGGGCCAGGATTTGGACCCTAATCCTTGTGGATCTCTTCCAACTCAGGATATCTTACAGTTCTATGCCTCCAGGTGCTGATGTACAGCATTTCCTGTGGAATCTCGCAGATTCTCGTGGGTCTCTCTCCTGTGGGTGAAGCAGACCAGACCTCTGATTTTAGTGTCTCGGGAGTTTTTCCTTTACTTCTGGTGTGAAACACTCAGCCACGTGCTAACAGCCAAGCGTGGAGCAGTGGGGTGTCTCACTACTCAAGGGAACTTTGTACTGGAACTGATATTACAGCAGATTAAAAAAAAAAAAATCCTCTGCTTGAAATTTGCCACTGTCACTTTTATTTTGTCTGGTGTCAAGAGAATGCACAGTGCCATCTAAGAAACATATGAAGTGCCTGATTTGTACAAGCTGGGGGTGAAGAATTTCTCAGTCGAACAGTGTCGTTTCAGCCCGTTCTGTTTTCCACAGAAACCACACGGGAGCAGTGTGGTCCAGCCTTTGAGAAAGGCACTGCTAGTCTTTCCTCTGATGACTGAACTTATCTGTCAGAGGATGTCTCAGTCTGAGATATAAGAACACAAAACTGATGACAAGCAAAATATTTCACAGAATATCCATCTTTCACTTTGCAAATACTCCTTTGTGAGAAATCAGATTGTCAGCAAGGGCTACTCAGAATACTCACTATATTGAATGAAATAAAGAATAAAGACTGTATTTTTGTGCTGATACATTCTGTGGTTGGATAATATGAAGTAAAAAAGAAGAATAAAAATCCTATGATTATGATGAGTCCATTAGCTATAATCAACTCACAAATGGAAGATACCAATATTTCATTACATGTCTCTGACAAGATGTAGCTACCAAGAAGAGGAAAAAAAAAAAACCCTTGGGAAAATGCTTCAGGAGCCTTCTGGGTGAAGATATAGGTGCAAATGTTTAAATGTTACAGGCTTTGTATATACTTATAATTTTGAAATTACTTGAGATTGAAAATCTCTGTGCAGGCTTTGCATTAAGATTAATAACTTCGCTTGTCAAAGCTGTGCACTGAATCCTTTCTGAAAGATCAGGTGTAAGTACAGCACAGAGGAAAAGGTCTTTGTAGTATCTGGCACTCCTAGGAAAAGAGAAGCAAAAGGTTGCTGTTGCATCTAGCCCCATCCTATGGGGTCATAAGATGGGGGCACCACAGTGTGCTGTAAGGGAAACTCCATTTCTAGATCCAGAAGCACTGATTGTTTGCCTGAGGCTTGTTACAGAGAATGAAAGATCTCTCCTGTCCAGTCAGCCCTGGGGCTATCCTTTTCTGTCTCTCTAGGTGTTGGCCTAGAGGGACTCAATGCTCAAACTCCTGGCAACACCTACACAGGCCTTCCAGAGGAAACCGGCCTACAAGCCAAAAATAAAGTGTAAAAAACAGACTTGAGGGTGGTTGCTGCTGTTCTCTCCCTTGCTAGAGGAAGGCAGACTAGAGCAGCGATCAAGACGATTTTCAATGGAAGAACTTGGGAGCAAATTTCAGGTCTGAGAAGGTGTGCAGGCACTTGCTGGTTTAGAGCCTTAGGGAACATTACGGAGAGAGTAGTGCAGGCATCAGATTTGATTTCCACCTGGACTGAAATTTCAGAGCCTTAGAGTATGTTTTTGTTTTTAGACTCAAAACCTTTTATCTTGTTAGTTGTTCCTCAAAGCCTGAAACAATAGCATAGATTGCCTGGGGTGCATCAGGCAAAGCATCACCAGCCAGCTGAGGGAGGGGATTGTCCTGTTCTGCTCCGTGCTGGTGCAGCCTCACCTTGAACATTGTGACAGTTTTGGGCTCTGCAATATAAGGAAGATATTAAGCCACTAGAGACCTCCAAAGGAGGGCCATGAGGATGGTGAAGGGCCTTGAGGGGAAGCCCTGTGAGGAGTGGCTGAGGGCACTTGGTCTGTTCAGCCCGGAGGAGGTTGAGGGGAGACCTCATTGCAGTTACAATTCCTCGTGAGGGCAAGAGGAGGGGCAGGCACTGATCTCCTCTATCTGGTGACCAGTAATAGGACCCAAGGGAACGGCCTGAAGCTGAGTCAGGGGAGGTTTAGGTTGTATACCAGGAAGTGGTTTTTCACCCAGAGGTTGGTTGGGCACTGGAACAGGCTCCCCAGGGAAGTTGTCACAGCCCTAAGTCTGTCTAAGTTCAAGAAGTATTTGGACAATGCTCTCAGGCATATAGTGTGATTCTTGGGACTGTCCTGTGCAGGGCCAGGAATGGGACTTTGATCCTTGTGGGCTCCTTCCAACTGAGGACATTCTATGATTCTATGAGTGAAATTCATGTTTAGCTACTCTAATTTATGCCTCATCAAGATCACCTGATCCTGAGCGCTTGTCAAATACCACAATTAACATAACAGAGCACTTTATTCTTGCTATATTTGCCTCCTCCCAAAAGTAGTGAACAAGGTCAATGATTCTTTACTGACACAAGTGATTTTTACATCAGTGATCCTTAATCCCTCTTTGTTTATGTGTAGAAGGAAAGACCTCCTATTGTTTTGATATGACTCCTAAGTTCACTTTTTGGGCTGGTTGTATTTGGCTAATGATAAAAAGGGCTGTGAAATCTGGTGTTTGGTATTTTCCAGGAAGCCCCATCTCCTGGAGTCAAGGGTGGAGATGTTTTGTTTTGGATACCCTCTTTATTCCAAAAAATGAAATTCCAAGGGGAGGATTTTGGTTTCTATAGATTTAGGGGTGAACTACCAAAAACTTGAAGGAAAATGACTGAGCATTAAAAAAAAATGGAAAGCAAATCAAGAACTGTCAGTCCTCTTAGAACCTGCCCCCCCTCCCAGGATAACATTGCAAAGATCATCTCCTCTGACCACAGCAATAAATAACTTCTGTCAAAGCACTAGATCCTAGTTCAGCACTTTCACTGGGGCTGGTTAAATTCTGATGTGCAAAGTACATCAGGGAATTTGCAGCATCTTTTCTTGCTTCCAAAACGTTGAGGAAATACCAACATATTTCTGAAACAAGCCACCAAATACATTTATTGTATTTGCAAAAGCAGCAATGGTGGCGTACAAAGGAGTTATGGTGTTGACAGTTCTAAATCAGGAGATTCTGAACAAGATTCTAAATGAGAATATTCAGAATTCGGCCTTCTCCTGATTTAGGAGAAACTTTATACTAAAGAAGGTGGTTTTAGGTTATATCCTCATGTTGCCCCTGTTCAGAAAAGGACTTGTGCGAAAGTCTGGTTGGAATAGGGATCTTGTGATCATTATTTGGAATGCCTGTTTGCAATAAATGTACTTGCAATAGTCAGGAATGCTACCTGCAGTGGTTCAGCTTGCCTGCAATACTGGCCAGTTTTTGACAGGTTCTCACAAAGCTTTTTTTCAGTAACACCCCCCCCCCGTTTTTGTTTTTTTTAATTAAATCTTTCACTACTTTTTTTTTGCTAATGTTTTCAAAGTGCACATCTCTTGCAAAACAACAATCTCAGCAGTCTGACACTTAAAGCAGTGTAAGGTGCACTGTGTTGACTAAATTTTTGCTGCTGGACAGCTATTTTGTGGTTCAAAAACTCCCTGATAGTTTGACTCTAATTAAAAATGGAGCAGACCCTCAAGGCATATAACAAGATCACTGGGAGAGAGCAGGAGTTTCTTCAAGGAAGGGGGCCTCTGTAATTTCAAAAGTACAATATTTTCTTAAGAATGATTAAAAAAAAGGATACGATCAAGGAGAATGCACAGGAGAGATGATGTTTCATTAAAGGTAGATTACAGTGATCTTTGTCACCTTACTTTTAAAAAGCAAGGCGGGAATCAGCACATAGTAATTTAATAAAGATAGTGTGAAATTCTTAGTGTGTGACCTCATCGGCTCATTTCTGGGGTAAAGCTCAAGTTGTTGGGGCAGGTACTTGACTGGGACCATACTATTCTTCCACTCCAATTTGTAAGTATTGCACCAGTGTCAAGTGCAAATCAACTTGTCCAGCATTTGTACGATCTCCATTAATTTCCTTCCATTTGAAAATATCTCACTCAAGTTTTAATTAGATGAAAAGCATGTTAGATAATTTATTAAGAATATGGAAGATGTGCAAAACATATGAACTTGATATTTTAAGGGTTGAATCTTCACTTTGAAATTGGCATAAATCCACCAAAAATTGATGGAGGTAGCTAGATTTACACCAGCTGAAAGGATCTGTTCTCAATTTTCCTCACAGCTTTTATGGCTTTTTTTTTTCCCAGCCTGGAAACAAATACTGAAAAATAATATACTGCAGCGTTATTAGACTGCATATATCTCAGTCAGCATCAAGAAAATAGTTGCATAACCGCACATAATACAGGTGTGATAATCAAAGGTGAGAAGGGAGAAGGTGTCCCTGTGTACCTTATTAATTCTGACTGTGGCTCTGAAGTCTCAGTGCGTGGCTCAATATCACGCTTTGAGCAGGATGCACAGGCCAAACAGCATATGGCTAATGCAGCTCCCCAGGCAGAGGGTCTGGCTTTCATTCAAGTGGGATCCCTTGAGGACAGTGGGAGAGTTGAAGGCAAGGGAAATCAATCCAGCTGAGTCTGCTGGCAGAGAAGGTGTTTGGAGCTCTGAAACTTCCCCAGAAGTGGAGCAAAGCCATTGAGTGCTAATGCTGCGTTTTGAGCTTCAAAGGTTGTGGGAGAAGGGGAAGGGATCTTGGAGGCACATGCAGAGATGAAGAAATTGTGGGCGGGAAGGAGGAATGGAGGGATACGCTTCGGTAACAGGTTTGTTTGTCACTTTAAGATCAGCTTAGCAAGAAGGAAACCGTCTGGAGAGGGAGACAGTGTGTGAGTCCCAGGAGACAATACGAATAAGGGAAGAGGTTCTTGATGTGAGATGACTTGACCTATGCCTGAATAGTGTCAGAGACACAGGAATATGTACAGGTGTGAATTGTTTTGCCAGAGTCTCTAGATAAAGCAAAGAGGCACACACAAATGAGTGTGTCTAATCACTTGGGCTGGACATTCCTTGGGACATTAGCTGTTCAGCTGGAGCATCTTTGAGGTTGGGAAAGAACATTCCTCTACTGATGAGACATCAGGGGTGTCAGCACTGGTGTGAGGAGCAGAAAGCAGCTGGATTTTATGGCCCTATGTCTTTGACAGGATTACAGATGCCTGTCCACAAAGTGCTTCAGAAAGAACACTTGTTGCAGCCAGCTCAGATGAAGGGAAGTGAAAAGCACACAGGGCTGTGTGGGATGGGGCCAAGGTGCAGCAACCTCAAAGGAACTTAGTGATGAAAGTCTTCCAAGGCTGTGTGGGAAATGATCAGCTATGGTTCAGGGAATGGACAAAGATGTGAGAAACCTGCGTTCGGTTCCTGGTTTAGATCCTCTTCAACAAGTCATTCCATTCTGGCTGTGGTGTGTTCTTCTCCACCTGGAGCCTGAAGGTAAATGCTTTTCTCCTGCTCCTTTATTTGGGTTGCAAGTTCTTTTCTTCCTTTACAATGAGTGTTAGGTCCCATGGCTCCACAGCTGATCCCTCAGTCTTAGTGTCATACAAATCATTAATACCAGTTGTTGGGATCAGTTGTAATGTCAACTGCAGGGAATAAGCCTTTGGAACAGGTACTTCTGTGTTGGACCTGCCTTGCACCCTTTCTAATCCTGAACTGGCTTGTGCCCCTTCCCCTCCCTCTCCCCCATGCTGGTCCAATGCAGTGGAAAACAAGGATCCATCATGTTTGTGAGTCACCTGCATTTCTTTCATAGGGTTAGACTCTTGACAGGAAAGGATATGACAATGAACTGGCAGAGTACTGAAGACCTTTGAAATGCTTTACTTCTTGTGTTTGTTTCACCTCAGCAGCAGGAGTCTTCCTAAATATAAATTCCAGCTGAAACTTGGTCTCCTTCTCTCTTTTCAAATCTGTCTGTTTAGATCACACTATTTCAAGAAACAGCAGATGAAGTTTTGCTGTTTTAGATACTGGAGAAATGTATGCAAAACAAAGTGGCAAGACAGACTGGAATATGTCTTTTCATAGGGAAAATTCTTCACATCATGTCGTTTTAGAGGTAAAATAGGACTCATGAGAAGATCCTGAGGATCCCTAAGAGGTTGTAGCACTGACATACCACGCTTTATTTAAAGCTTATTTCCAAAAGTAGGAAGCCTAGCTGGAAATGAGCAATTGCATGTAGTTGTGTTGCTGGCCTTAGTGAAGTCTGCTGAGAAAAACAGCATTTCTCAGTAATGTGTCATTTACTTAGTCTTTTTACTCCTCTTACTCCCTTCTGTAGCATATCACAGTCTGTTTCAGCAGGTATTTTCTTCTGTTAGATACCTATATTAAGCTGCTTCTAAAGTAATCCTCTTGGTGTGGAAATTAGTATAATTCCTTGGTATGAGTAATTGAAATCTGGTAGTACAAGTTTTAATGACTTTAAATGGATCTATTTACATAGATTTGTCTCTGTGTGTGCAAGTGCATACATGTAAAATCACACTTTTACATGGCTAAAATCTTAAGTGTACTTAATAAATGGGGAAAAACATTTAATGCTTTATTTTCGTCAGTGGCTTCATCTGAAACAGATTATCATTAGTTTTGTGATTTTAATTGGATTGAGACTCCTTTTATAACCTATTGTTTTATCGCATTAGCCCATGAACCTGTGGGCCATGGAGCAGCAGTGGAAAGCCTATTCTTCTTTCTATCCCAAATAATTTGACTATCGTGTTCATTGTAGGTTTCAGGTTTTTCAAATCACTGGAGTCTAATGTGAAGCTTTTTTCTCTTAAACTTCAGAGGCTATGAAAACCTGACTCCCAGACCTTCTGTTAGCCTGAAATCTTTTTTGGTTTGAAAGATTCAGAGTGGCAAAAGAGCTTCAGAAACTACATTTGGTGCTGAGTATCTGTGGCCACATGGCTTTGATCTGGGTAGAACAGTTGTGAAGGGGCTGTGTTTTTTTGCTTAGGATTTCGAGCACGTTACCATTAATCAAATATTCTGACAGGGCTCTATGAGGAGGCTGATACATGCTCTGCTTTTTAAAATGTACATCTGGCACACTCCTGTCATGGCCCAAGATGTGGAGATGTTCATCAGTGGCTTTTCTGGTGGCTGTGCATGGAAAGCTCTTGGACATCACAAGTAACAAAGACAGTTTAGGTAAAAAGAGAAGTGATAGGCCAGCTAAACAGAAGGTTTTGTCAGCTTCCTAGAAATATTGCAACACTTGCAACAGGAACTAGGAATTCCTGATGCTTGTTTTTCACTCTGGGTAAACTGTAGTTTAGAGACCCCAGCTTCCTATTGGGATTGTAAGGACCTCAGATCTTAAAATGGAGAGGAGCAGACAGGGACAGACTTTCACACTTGATTTCTATCTGCATGTTGAGAATGTTTTCATTTAGATCACACTATTTTTAAGCTCCAAACTAGCATATCACAAGAAAACATACTTCCCTGAGCAGACACAAGCAGATAGGTCAAGGTGGTCCTGCTCTGTCCTTACTGGAGTTGTGTGTGGTGATTCTGAGGGAGATGGTTCCTGTGTCAGTGGACGAGAAGAACGACCTCTGTATCAAATGCCATCCAGCAAACCAGTGGAGGAGGGTTGAGAGGGCATGTAAGTCTACAAAACCAACACAGCTGAGCAGAAATGCAAATGTCTCATCTTCTTTTTTGGATTAACCAGGTGCAAATAGCAGCAACTTGGAGTTATAACTAATGTAGCAGGGTGCAGCCCCAGCATGGGCAACTTGGCAGGACTCCAGCATTTCAAAGGACATGATTGCTCTCCCCCCTTCTCTGTCATGCACCTCTTGAATGTTGAGTTAATAGAAATGCCTGCCCTGCCGGGAATACCTGGAGGCTACAAGGTCTGGCCATTGGTCTGCAGTGGTTCTGTAGTGGGTGTTTGAAGGAGGAAGTACAGCCTGGGGCATTGTAACATCTGGTCATAGAAGAGCATCTCCCTCCTTTGTGGTATGGCTGTGAAAAGGCTGAGTGGGCTTTGTGAGGAGGGTAAAGCAATTGATAAAGCAGCTACTGCCAACTATGCTGTGTAGTTGGAGGGAAAGAGCACTCCCCAGCTGGGAAGCTGTTGGAATCTTATAAACAGGGGGTGGTTTGCTGCAAGTTAGCAGCAGTGCTGTGGAGAGGGCTTGGGGTTAGGCATGCAGTGTTAAAGGTCTGAGGGAGGAAGGGGGCAAATGTAGCTGTGATTTGTCACTGCCCTGTGACAGCTGCCTGGGGATCATGTCAGCCCCCTACAACAAGGTGGAGCAGCTTGAACAATTCCAGCCTGTTCTTTGCCTTCACAATTGTCCTCTTCCACGAAGGAGCACTTTTGACCCTTTCATATCCCAGAGTTGTACAAAGGGGATGTCCCCTGTACTAGGTTTTGCCCTGCTGGTTCAGTACTTCCAAATCCTTCCAAAATATTTAATTTCCTTGTCTCGTGCTAGAGTATTTGATAGCAATAAAGTCTTTTAAAAAAATGTTAGAGGTTTCATCTTGATTATGAGGGTCATCTGAATATTGCACCCTGACCCAAACCTGGCTGCTTTCTTGGTGTCACTACAAATCTACTTTTACTTTGTTTTCTTAGATGCTCAGGAAAGCTATAACTTAATAAGCTTAAAGCAAACTAAGGCTGTTCCAAAGTAGAGGTACTAGAATGAGGCTATATTTATACTGAAGTTTGTTTGGACCTGATGCCTTAACTCCATCAAACTTGACTGCCATTCTAATCAGGGCGAAGCCAGAAATGGCTATAATCATAGTGTCTGACCATCCTCCTTGAAATTTTCTAAAGCCCTGCTCTAAAGTTATAGGGAAGGGAATATTGTGAGGCTGCTTAAGAGGATTTATAAACCCTCCTGAGCCTATTCTTTCTTTTTGCTTTTTTATTTCAAAGCCATGGCATTTGCCTTTTTTTTTTTTTTTCAGGTCAGAATAAGTATTTCTTTCTCTATAGCAGACTTCTTAGCAGAGCTTCAGCATTTAGAGGCCAATCCTGTGTTTGCTGGAGCCACTGATTTCTAGGTATGTAGAAGGGAGTCCTTCATGCCTGTCTTTGCCTTCTCTGCTCTGAACTTAACTCTTTAAACACAGTACTCAAACTTCAGTCTGAGTTATCCAGCCACTGTTTGCTCAAGGCACTTACCTCATCATCAAGGGATTTTACACCTCTCAGTCTAGGAATTTTTATGCCTCCAGCACTTTGTTTGAAGGGGGGAAGCACAGTTATCTCTGTATTACACAGGGATAGCCAGTGTACAGGGAGAGTAAGTGACTTGCCCAACATTCCTCACCTGCTCAGGGACTGGGAAGAGTGGAACCTTTGGTATCTCACTGTGACTGTCCCCATCCCTGTCTGCTGTTCCCCTCCCTGCCCTGTACTTGTGGGAATAAATACTCTGAGGGGGGCACTTTGTATCTTGGTAGAAGTGAGTGGTTGTTTCCAGCAATATGAGAAACAGGCCTTCCAATGCACCCTTGTGAAGTACCATCATTCTGGCATATTGGATAATTTGGATAATTTGCATTGAATGCTGCTGTTGAGGAAAGAAAGTTGTCATTGAGGATATTACAGTATTGCACACACGATGAGGGGAAAAAAGGCTAGTGGTAAATAATGAAGCCACCTGGTAGGAAAAGTATGAAACAGAATATTCATTTTTCTTTGATGGGAATAACAGATGACAAAAGTGAGGCTATCTTCAGATTGTTTGTTTACAGAAGATTCATATCCACTGAGGCTGTATGTTAAATTCACTCTCTGATGTTACTGTTTGCCGGATGCATGTTGGCCACTAGAGTATGTTCTTATGATCTTACCATTTATTTACCTTGATACAAAACTCCAATTACTGTCAGAGATGCTTCTTGTTAAATATGGTAAGATCTCTAGCTTCTAAGAGAGTGAATATGTATTCTTTACTCTGGGGCCACACTGATCATGATGCTAAGGAATGAAAATACTGGGGACTTTGGTGCAAATTAATTAAGTATCTAAAGATAACAGTGTAATGAAAATAGTTTGAAAAGTTTGGGGATTAGAGACAGATGAAATTTGGAAGAGAAAATAATAAAGTTCAGTGTTTATCTTTCTATTTAGGAAGCCTTTTTAAAGCTTTGGTTTTTCTTTTATGTATGTGTAAAGTCTGGTGCTTCCAAAAGCTGAGGACCTATCACTTTTATTAGAGTTAATTCTTAGTAATTTAACAAATGCCCGGGGTAGTTGTTGCTGTGGTCCCTGTAGACACATGGAGTGCTTGGAAACTTTATGTTGGAAAAGTCCCCAGCTTTCAGTTGTCATTGTGATCTGAGAAGAAATCAGAGAAACTGTAACATGAGAGGTGAAGAAACTTGAATAGAAAGGTCTTTAAGGCAAAAGTCTCATAGCTCAGTTGTGGGGTGGACCTGAAGACTTTGTGTCGTTATCCTCATGTGAGACATTAAATCACATCCCTCAATAGTAGTCTGAGCTAAAAATCTTGCTGGCAACCCTGAATGCCTTCCTTTAAATCCTGACTGGTAATGACAAATTATTTCTGAGAGGACTCTGTACTATTGGAACATCTAGACTTCAGGAATTCCAGTGTCATACTGCCTCAAAAAACTGTCAGTTGGCTTAAGAGTAGTGATGAAGATGGATCAATTCATGAACAAACACTGAGATGAGCAGGAGTTGGGGACATACAAGTATCTACATAGATTTATTTTTTTTTTAATTGACTGGAGATGGTTCTGAGCATCCCAAATTCCAGACTCAGTAATAATCAAAGAAAGAATATTTAGATAAGAAGGAAGAATGAAAAAGGGAAATATACCTTTCCCAAAACTATTTCATGTAAGTCTCTTTGGATTAATTCCTCTTTATAATTGATTTTTCAAGCAAAAGGAATTAGTTAGATCTGCTGTATTGCATCATCAGAGGTCTCTGTGATGTTACATAGGCAATTCTTAATATAAAATGTTAAGGAGGCAGCTACTAGAAGCATAATGTGGGGTGGAACTGGTAAAAGAGAAAACAGTTACACTAAAATACTACCATGCTGAAAGCAAGTTGCAAAAGGAAGGTCTTCTGAGTGAGTTTTGGCACTGGATTTGGTTGAAGATTTTTCTTTAATGATGCTGGCATGAAAATTGGAGCACGCTCGCCTTGATAGGGAAAAATGAGATGCACTGGCAGTACAGAGGAGGCCTTAAATCTCCCATGGGAAAATTAAGATAACCGTGAGAAAGCAAGTGGAAGAAAAGGAATTAAATGCACTAGTGAAAAATGTAAAGCTACACTCATAAATATCCTGTTTCCATTGGAAACTCATAATTTAGAAGTAGGTAAGTAGGAGGGGGACTGGAATGTAATAATTACTATAAGATGATTGAAAAATGTGAAGTATGTCCATAAATGGTGTTCTTGGATGAGAAGAAGTTCTACCCTCTGTAAACATCCCCATGTGCTAATACAAACCAAACGTGTTCAACAAGAGGAATTTGAAGAAGAGTTCCTGGGATACTCAGAGTTTATCTCTTGTGGGAGTATAGTTTGTTTAGCCTGGAAAAAACAAGGCTGAAAGGGAACAATATTGTTCTAAAGGCATGAATAAAAGGTAGGAAAATGCTACGTATGAAGTGAGAGTAAAAAAACCCACCACCACGAAACAAACTTGGAAGAACTTAAAAATATGGGTTTAAATACCCAAGGGAAGGTGAACAGACATAGAATACGTTTAGTCTGGAAGCTACAAGGTGGTTACTAGTTATGAGAAAGGACAGTCTCTGAAACAGGTTTAGCAAGAGCAGGATGTGTTTTCGTGGCCCTGTGCCTGCTTCAGGGCCTCCAGTACCATCTCTAAGAATGAAATTCCAATGTTCATGTAGCCCAGTCTTTGAAAACAATGTAGTGCTTTCATCTTTTTCAGCTAAAAAGCTAATAAATAGCTAAATTCGGCTCCATCTGGTTATTGCAGGTGTCTTGAATCCTGCTTCTGGAATGATGTAATCCCAAATGATGACATTTATGTTCATGAATGGTCTAGTCTTGGCTATTGGCTGACATTTTATGGTCCTGTGGCTGGGTCAACTGTTCCTGTTGCCACTACTGGATTTGAAGCTGCCTTTTTACTATTGAGTTGTACAAAGATTTTTGAGATGGTGCTTTTTATTAATTTCAAAAAAAACCCCCAAGAAGCCTGAAACAGTTGTAATAACTAATTTAATTTTATTAATCTTTCCAACAATGTTTTTTTTTTTTTTTGGTCTCATTCACCTTGCTCATCACCTTTCTTAAAAGGCTAGTGTGTTTGTGTGACAACTGGAACTCCAGCAACATGCTGTTGCACATCCTCTTTATACCAGAGGCAACTGACTCCCTCTCCAGCTTTCTGCCTTGCCTGGGAAAGATCAGTACCTGGATGAAGGCCAGTCAGTTGTAACTGAATCCCTTCCACAAGAGATAAAAATGCCCGGGAATTTGTCCATCCACAGAGCAAAAAAGCAAGATTTGCTGGCTTTCCCACAATCAGCCAAGCTGCCATAAGTGGGTGGACAGAGAGAAACTCTTATGCTTAGTGCAAGAGTGATAGTTTCCTGGATAATGTGGTGATAAACACAGCACTGATACCTAGAGCTGAAATTTTTACAAAGCCTGTCATTCTGGCTTCTACCTCTCCAGGCAATGGGAGAAACTGTGTAGGTTTCAGGGCAAGCAGAGGTTAAGTAAATTCCAAGTTATTTTGAAAAATTCCAGCCAAGGTTGAAATAAAACCTTAGATTTGGTTAAAAGTTTTTTTCCTTGGGTATTCAAGGAGTAGGAAAAGCTTTTCTCTCCATGGTGAATAAAATAGTTCTGTAAGGTGACAGGTAAGAAAAATACCAAATTGTTTCTAATAATAATTAAAGCAGTCACTAAGCTTTACTGATTTATTTTGTTGGCCTGAGCTGTATTTGTGCATTTGTTTTATTTATCACAGAATACTGTAATAACAATATCAAAAGAATTTACAGTGGGGTATGCTACTTTACTTTCATCAAAAAAAGCTACAGCAGATGCTTTGAATTTACTGCAGATGGTGGCAAATATTTGCCTTATTATAAGGTTACACTACTAGAGTGTCATGACTGTTATTATAAGGTTACACTACTAGAGTGTCATGACTGTTATTTAGTAAATCAGCTCATGATTCAGGTGGTAATATCTATTAGCTGTGGCTGGCAAGGCTCAAGTGAAATAGCAAATAAGCCAAATACTCAGCCAGTTCTTGCTTTTGAAGCAAGTGTTTTTTCTTTGGAGAAACAAGATTTTTTTTTTTTTTGTTAACTCTCTCATATCCCCCTTCCCTACTTGATTGTGAGAATTCCTGTAGCACTGCAGGACTCCCACCTCCCCAGAAGTGATGCCTCAGCATGAGCAGGACTGTTAATGTGTGCTCCTTGGGGTCCCCCGTCAGAGGGCTCTAAGGGGTGATGTTTAACAAGAGCTTTGCCGAATCCAGTGCTGCCTTCTGCTCCCAACTGGCACCTGTATGGATTTGTCCAGTGCAGGAGCACTGAGCCAGTGCTTGAGAGGCTGGGCAACACAGCAGGATTTTTTTCTTGGGACCTCAACAGAGCTGAGCTTTCTTCTTGAACAGTAGTGTGAGTTAGGGGATATAGGCACCTGCACATGAGGGCTCTCTATACATGAATTTGACATGGAGGTGCAGGGACATGGCTTTGTCCCCTGGGACTGAGGAAATGATGGTTTTGTGGGAGACCCATCACTACAGTCTCAGAGAAAACTGCATTTTGGTTGCCAGGGCTCCGAGCACACTATCAGCCCTTAATAGTCAGCATCACCTGGGGCCTCCACCACACCCCCATCCCAGGTGTGTTATTTAAGGTCTGTCCCTGTGTAAGCTGAGCTTTGTTGGAGTAGTGTTGGTCTCTAGTTCAGCTGCAGCTATGCCCCTCTCTGGCTGTGGATACCCTTGATCTACTGGCTAACTTGCTGCCTTGGGCCTGTCTTGTCATCATGAACATCCCTGGTGACCCCTGCGTAGAGTCTGACCTCGTTGCCCTCAGCAGATCTGATCCTGGCTCTGACTTGTGCTCCCAGCCTTGGTCCTGCCTCATCAACAAGAGCTCTGGGATGACCCTGGCTGACCATGACTGCCTTGCCCACCTTGCCCAGGTATAGTGGGGCTGGATTTTTGCTGTTGAGGCCTCATCTGTGGGATCCCCCTCAGATCCTGGTTCTCTGTCCCCTGGGGAGAAGCTGACCCATATGGTGCTCTGGTGTTGGTCCAATTAGTCCTGTCCATTAAAAATGTCACGTATATCTAAGCCCTTCTGTATCCGTGAACACAAAATAGGAAATATGAATGGGGTAGGTTCACGTGTTTTCCTCCCGCCTTTATTTTTTTTATTTTTTTTTATTTCCCCCCCCAAGATATGTGGGAGGAAGCCAAACACGAAGAAAGTTGCTTTTATTCTCTCTTATCAGCAGAGCTGTTGCACCTGGTGCCGAGCTTAACACATGAAAGGACATTGCTACATCCTGTGTGAAATGACGTGAGTGCCAGCCCATGAGGTAATTCCAAGAGGATTGGGAGCAGGAAGCACAGGCCCTCTCCTCAGATATCTAACTCCCCGGGCAGGCTGTAGAGGTTTGAGCAGGCTCAGATAAGTATTTAAAGTTTTTCATGCTTTTATCCCAGCTGATTGGAACATATAAATCTCTTGGGCGTACAGAAGGCATAAAAGATCTGCTTGAGGTCGTTGAGTTTGTCCCCCGAAAGGTGCGATGGTTTTCCCTGGTGGGAAGTGCATCCACACAGCCCAAGGATGAATAAAATATTTGCTCATTGTGGAGCTTCATGTCATAACTGTTGAAAATCACAAAATCTTTTAATTCAGACACTTCAATGGGGTAAAAACTGTCTTATTTTGCTAGTTTGATCTTCTGTGTGAGATAATTGATAATATCTGGTGTGCCAGAATAGGTGGTAGGGAACAGAGGGAATAAGAGGGGACTAGAATACGTTTAGGATAAGATCAGAGAAAATACTCCTACTTTAAATTAATAACTGCATAATTTGAGATACTGGAGCATTTGCAGCCATTTGCAGCCATTGAGCTCCTTTTGGGAGTAAGGGAATATGTAAGAGTTAATCCAGTTCCACAAAAGGTAATCTTGTTATAAGTTAATGCTAGCAATTTCTAGGTTAATGAATATCCATGAGGAATTGTCCGATGTTTATGCTATCTAATGCATGTCTACATTATGAGGGGAGTGGGATTCACTACTCTTGCATATTTTTTAACAGAACAATTGCCATTAAAAAAATATATACTTTAGAGAGTTTTAATTATGTTAATTATCACATATTTTGTTAATAACATTTTCTTTTGAAGATGCCCATTAGAGGTTTTAAAGTGTTAATTTACTAGAAAATCAAATGAGAATGCTGTTTGAAATTTCCTTTTAAATTAACTTTACTTACTTTTATGTCCTAATTAAGTGGAGATAACAGTATTGATGGAAATATTACAGAACTAGAAATTAGTGCTTAGATATTTTACTTAATACCAAGACTTTAATCTTAATGTAATGTATCTTTTGTTCTAATCAACATATAGCCTTTGCATTTAATTTACTGATGTGTTTTGATCAAAACATCTAAATAGGAACATTGAAGCAAAGTAAAACTATCTTAACAGATAACCCTCTGATACTCTTGGGTTCCTTCTGAGAAATAGATTCCCCCCCCCAGCAGCTGTAATCTCTGCTGGAAAAAGTGTTGAGGGTTTTTTAGTATTTTAGCATTACCTCATCATGTATTAGGTAATACACAGTGATCCCACTTAAAACAAACTTTCCATAGTGTTTGCAAATCGGTCTGGGATGTGTAACTCCCTTCAAGTTTGAGTGCTTTAGTGCCAGGTCCTACAAAAGCATAGAATTTGCCTATTGCATAGATCTTTACATTGATGCACAGATACATTGTATTGATACAACTGTTTCTCTGCAGTAAAAGGAATGACATTTCTATGTATCATGGTTTTTATAGCAACAGAACTGCACTAATAGTAAGAGGTATACGGAAAAAAAAAAGAAAAAAGTAAAAAACTTACTATCTAAGCAGTTATATTCCTGCAGTGTCAGTGTGTGGATCAGACCTCAGGGAAAGCTGTAATCCAGCAGAATGAAATGAGAGTTCTGCCCTGATACAATGGAGTCAGACTTTGCTGCATATCCCAACCTGTCCTGAAGGGATTTGGCAGGGTTTTTTCCCATTGTTCAGTACAAAACAGAGAGGAAGAAGTGGTGGATTCCTGCTTAGCACAGGGACAGTGACACTTGTGGGGTGCCCAGCAGGAGAACTGGACAGATTTTTGTGAAGTTCATGCTTCCTGTAGCGTGAATGCTGATGGCATCTGTTCATTGAGTTCTACCTCTGTGTTCACTTAAAAGAGAAAAGGGCCCTTCTGCAATGCTTGATCTTTGTGTGACTTTGTTCCTCTAAAG
Source organism: Lepidothrix coronata (assembly GCF_001604755.1). Taxonomy (NCBI): domain Eukaryota; kingdom Metazoa; phylum Chordata; class Aves; order Passeriformes; family Pipridae; genus Lepidothrix; species Lepidothrix coronata. The sequence continues at coordinate 2,853,086 of NW_016690251.1, forward strand.
TCCATGCCTGACAGCCTTATACAGGGGTAGAACTGATCTGAAACTTTGGAAAACCCATTCCGTGTTTCCCTGTTCTTCATTTATCACTATATTTTTACCATGGCAGGATATGTTAATGTACTGATAGTTGGGCTTGTGGCTTGTAAAGCTGTTGCACCATGTGATGTCTATGACAGGCTGAAGAAGATCCAAGCAGAGCAACATGAAGGGTTGGTGACCAAAGGGGGGTACTTGTCGTACAAGCAGTGCAAGCTATGTAAACCAAATATCCAATTTGCTCAGAAGGGGTAATTTAAGTTACTTTTGAATAGTTAGCTTTTATGGTCAATTGGGTACTGCCACATTACTAGTAATAAGCCATAAATCTATTTGGTATAATATGAAATCATTTTTTAAGACTCTCAGACTGAATTTTCAGGTAAAGAGGAGAAATTGAAATTTATAATCCATACCATTTTTTGTGTAATTGTTATTAATAAATTAGCAAGAAAGAGGCAGCAGATGGAATGAATTGTTGTAGTTCATTAATTTTATGATGGCTTTCTTTGCATGAGCCAATTACGTCTGTCATTGTATCTCTAAACTGCAGTAGTGCCCAAAGGAAAGGGCACAGAGACAGGGACAAATCATCTAGGGGATTTCCTGCTTTCTGAGGTGGCCAGGGAAAATTCAGTCTCTATTCTCACTAACAGCTTTGTTAGAGATAACAGGCCCCAAAAGCTGTTGCAAATGCAGTCCTTAATCCTACCTTCAAAGGCTAGGTGAAGAGATGATTAGTCTTATTGAGTGTACACAAAACTGGGATCCTCTGTCTGAATAATTATCAACTTATGATGATGATGGCAACAAATCCTGAGTTGAGTCTTGGTGTGCCTTCAGGTTCTCAGGATGTGTTCAGGAATGCTTTCCAAAGCTGCCATGCTGGAAGTTGCAGAAACAAGTGCCTATGTGGTTAAGGACAATAGGAAAGAAAATTATGCTTGTGGTGCCTGTGGCTCAAGAAAGCTTCCTTTATATATGGCATTGTGACCTCTTTAATTAGAAAACACTCTGCTATCTCCTGAGCCCCCCTGTGGTAATATGCTGATAAAGTTTCATGTGGAATATAGGTTGATTTGCTTTACCTTCAGACCTTGTATTCTCAACTTGGAGATGGTGGTTGTTTTTCTGTCGGATGTACGCTTCACCTAACGACTGTAGTTTATTACCCGATAGGTCATATCCTGTATATATTTTAAGAACAAACACCTCTGAGATTGTGACTTGGTGGAAGGAGGTGACATGTGTCATTGCTGTTGTTTTCACTACAGCCTTGTGGAGAAACTAATTACCTTTTCATCTTGGTAAATTCAGAGGTCAGTTTACCACTACTATATCACAACATGACAGGGAACATGGGTAATTAGGTAGGCTGTGTAACCTGGATATTCCATGGATCTCATTACATCTTATTTAGAAAGGCTATAATTTGATTGGTGGAAAATTAAGGCATCTCCTCATGGGTCATTTTATCTTTCTGCAATAATAATTCTTGGCTTGATTAAAAATTGATCCAGTGTCTTAAAGTGAATTTATTATTGCTGCAATCTATCACCCACAGACAGATAATCTGGTTCCCATCTTTATCTGATTTGAAAAATCTGTCACTTATTATGTGTTGTTTTTTTCCCAATCATTTAAATTGATGGTTTGCTGAGGCAAGGCGTGCTACCACAGGCTTCTTGGAGAAAGCATGTATGAGACTTTAAGCCAGCATTTTTTACTGCAAGGAATCTGATGCTATGTCAAGTATCGATTGCAACTGTGTTGTGGCATCATTTTCTCTGGGGAAAAAAAGAAAAAACAGCAGAAATTTTGGATGCAGAGCAATAAGAAGGGCAGGCGAGTCTTCTTGTTGGAGAAAATGGTCTGTGTTCCAAGTGCCTGGGTGAATTTCTGCCTCGTGTGCTGCAGCTCCTGCTTGAACACAGATCTTAAATTACTGAGCTTACATAGAGGCTTGTCCCAACCTGCTGCCTTTAGGGAGTCCTGAAACCACCTTAGCCATGGAGTTGTGTGCCCAAACCCTGACCTGTTCAGACCAAATAAGCAGAAAGAAGCAAAAGTTAGATGCATGAGCAGCCTCACCAGAATCAGAGTTATAGGAAATATTTTTCCCTCCGTTGTCTGCTTGAGCTTTGATGGATCTTCTTTGGGCTTCAGTTTTCATCTAATTTGCTATTGTAAAAGCAGAGTGTGAAATTCTGATCAGGGAAGAGGGATCTTCAAATCATTTAAAAATCGTCTTGGCAGAAGAAATGTTGCAGTAAACATTGCATTAAGAATACTAAAAGGATTTGACACACACCCATCTTTAAAAACAACAACATTTATAAACCAGATGGAGTTATTGGAAAAACACTGTATTTGTGGTATAATCATTAGAGAATCACAATGATTCATAGGCAAGTTTTAACACACTTTCTTTCCAGTTGTCCAAAATATTTTAAAAAACAGGGTCACATTTGTTTCTGCCCAGAACCCTAGCAGATCCAGTGTACCCATACCTATACTTATAAGTGAACACTGGCAACTATGACATATGGTCTGATTCCTGCAGCTACCCTGGAGAAAAAGAGGATGAAAGAGGATTGTGCAGTCAGCCAGTCAAGAGGTGGGTGTATGAGGGAAGGAAAGGTTATTAGCAGTCCTGTTTTATGGCTTAGACTGAGGCAAAAAATGCAAAAAAAATAGAGGCACACAATTTTTGGTTGAATTTCTTGAAGCAGAGTAAAGCCTGAGGCAGCTGTTTCTCTCAGCCAATTTCCTATGACTTAAACATGGTGGCTCTTATCAGATAAACTGATGGAGTTCAGTTCTGGAAGTTTGCATAGTTCGGTATGGAAGATGGTCTATAAATTTAGACTGAAAACAAATAGTAGAAAATTATTGATGTGATAAACCTTTGGTTATGGAATAGAAGGTGGCTGATGTTCTACCCTTTGGGAAGTTCAATGGGAATTTTGCTGCTGACTTTTTTAAGACTGAAATTTCACTTTGTGTACATTATAAAGTGTGTTCTTTCTATCCTAGCATAGGTTGACTCCTGCCAAACATTAGTACCTTGATAATCCAGGATTCTAAAATGTTGACTTTTTTTGGTCAAAACAAAGGACTAAGTAATTGACAAATTAGCATAATTAAAAAGAAAATCACTTTTTTCCTTCAAAGCAGGCTTCAGGGCACTCCAGACTTTTTTGGAGGGAACAAGTTTTTTTTTTTAAATTAAGACGTTTTAAATGTGATCTGCAAAATTGAATTGGTTCTGTTATGTTGAACAAGTATATTTGGCTCCCTTTCCAGGCCTGCAAAGAGTGCTTGTAACCTGTGATTCCAGATACTAATCAGAACAAGAGGTGGAACTTGCAGAAGTGGGGGGAATAAGCTCTGTAAATGAAAATTTCCTGCTTAGGGTTGCTTTCTGCATTTGTACAGTCTTGATGTCCTGCTTCAGTTTGGGAAGGGACTGCTCTGAAATGTGGTCTTTGTAACTTGTACTGATTTGTTGTGAGGTCCCACCGTCCAGAGATGTGTAGTCTTTGGAAGGGCATTGTGACAGGTTGTGATTTTCTCTGTTTTGAGATGAAGCTTGAAGCTGGGACCTCAGGGCAGGGCAGGAATTGGTCCTTCATGGAGCAGAATTTTACTCTAAGTGTTACCCTGGGCCTTGGTGCAGTATCTTGCCTTTGGGGAAAGCGGCAGCTCCTGGAGTTTGGAAGTGGGAGCCTCGAGATGGTGTGAGCTGCCTCTCCACGGTGTTAATTTTGCACTAATCCTGCTCCCAGCTCTTGGCTTTTTCATGAGGTGTTTGAAATCTGCCTCCAGTGAGTGACAAGCTGCTGACCTTTGGCCTGGGTAATGACTGAGAGTAAGGGAGAAGGTTGTCTGAAGAAGAGGCTTCCTGTTGCATGATCCCTCATCGATTTGCTCTTGTCGTGCTTTCCCCAGAGACCGCATGTTCATTGCTTATTGCTTGTCCATATTGCCTTTAATTAGACTCGACTACAGGATTGGAATGTGGATAAAAGCAATAAGGTGTTACTTACTCTGTAACATGCTACTAGCAATATATGAAAAACCATCCAAAGGGTAAAGCTGAGTGTCATCTCAAAACAGAAGAGATCAAGCTCATAGACGTGGGGTAGGTTTCTCCTATTGTGTTTCACTGAGGGTAGCAATAATACATGCTGTTTGTTTGGTCTCCTCAAAAAACAAATTTCAGCCTAAGCTATGCTTAACTTTCATAATTAATCAAGATTTTTCTGGAGGCAGAGGATTCTTATATATACTAATAGATTTATATTTGGACTAAACATCCCTAGTGCCTAAAAAGCTGTTAACATCCATAGTAAGTGGAATGTTATCTTGTTGTTTTAATACGGATTTGGTATCTCCACCCAGGAAGTAACACCAGTAGAAAATAGGGTCAACAGCATGGTATGAGTAAGGATAATTGAATAAAACAAAATTGTGTAAAAAAACCCCCCAACAATAACCTCAATTGGATTTTAGTGTCCACATCAGCATTAGAGTCCATAATACGTGTTGGAAGTTCAGGCCGTAGTTCTGCATCTCCTTTTGAATTATTAATGAATTTTTCTGCTGCCAACTTATTATAGAAGGATTTTTTTGCACTTTGTGCCATTTGGGCTGAATCTGGATTTTTCTGACACTTAATGCAAGTATGTGTCTGGAGCTAAGGAGTCTTGCGCCAACACTTGAGATTCCCAAGGCAGAGCTGACATGCTTAAAGGTTCTTCTCAGTCACCTCTTGCCCTGCAGGCTGCTCAGGGCCTTGTTCCCATGGACCAGCAGCCTGGGTTTAGGGTGCTGCAGAGGAGTTCTGCTTATGGTGTTTAAAAATGTGTTTCACATTAGAAATAATAAAATTACATTTTGTTAAATCCAGCTTTTTACGTGAGATTGTCTTGGGTTTTCTTCCTCAGTAAAGGTAACACCGGCTTTAATCTTCCTATAAAAGTGCTTGTGCTCACTCCTAGCAAATCTACAGTGTGCTGTGTTGTTTCCAAAGTGTGCAGGCTTGCCTTGTGGGTGTGGGCACTTGGAAGAAGTCAAAGGGCTTTGGTGTAAGATTGCTGTGCTCACACTCTCCTGAACACAGAGTTACTCAGCTTCCCAAACTCACTTGCAGGCTCTTGGGAAATTGCTTTAGAAGATGTTGGTCTGCATTTTTGCTTTCCTCTCCCATATCTTGTGATTTCCTCACTGAAGAAATACCCAAGGACATCCATCTCCTGTCTTGTCTAATTAGACGAGCCTTCTCAATCATTGTGGGGTCATTTGGCCCATTCATTTCTTCTCACAAGCGACAAACGAGGAAGGTTCCTGATATATTCGCTGCCAGCAGTGATACCAATGAAGGAGAGAGAAAGGAAAATGGTTGACAGGGTATTGGCACAAATGCTAGCACTGAACACTGTGTTGTATCTGAAACCAAATGGTTCTTTTTCTTTACCCTTCCCTTTATTTATAAAGTACTCTCCTTCTCTTTATTTATAACTCTGTTTACAAAGTGTGAGAACTAATTGCCATGTTGTGTAGTTTCATTTACTCATCCCTCACATATAAAGTATTTTCTGTGCTCAGAAAGTGCCCAGTTGCGGTAAAATCCAGTAATCTATGTACAAACAAAGTGATCCGAGCACAGATGTACAGTGTGTCAGAGGCTGTGTGTGCTACCAACATTCCTGCCTGAGCAGAGGCAATTGCACCGGGGCATTTGTAAAGTTGACTGTTTTTTCCATGCAATATTGAATACTGGAAGAGATGCCAACTAATTTGAGGTAAAATGAAGTCAGTGCTGGTGATCTTAAGTTGTTTAATATATCAGATGTAAGTTGGGGGTTTTTTGAGGGAAGGCAGGAGGGAAAGAAAAGAAAGGGAAGACTTTGTTAATTAGAAAATGAAACATGGGAATTTGTAACCTGTAGTTTCACAGGATATTCAGTTATTTTTTTGAGGAACAGCTATTATAAACCCCATATAACCATCCTGAAATACCAAAATAAATGTTCTGTTGGATCAGCAGGTGTTCTGAGGAGTCTGATACACACAAGGAAAAACTTTGCATCTCCAGAGTCCTCGGAAACATCTCTTTGGCACAGTACACCACCTGATGTGTCTTGCTGCGATCCTTTGAAGCCTTTTGTAGGTGTTCTCTGGGATCCTTCTGGGATGCATATAAACTAGTAAACAGTGATTTTGTGTATATACAGCTTCGTTCCAAGTGTTAGATGGGACAGAAGATATTCTTGTTGGAGAGACATTCAACATGTGCATGTTGGTTGTGGATTTTTTCCTTTCTCATATGGTTCTTCAAGAATAATTTCGGTAATACAGTCAAACACGAGTACAGTGTGTCAGGATGTAGCAGGCAGCTGGACTGTACAGGAGGCACAAATGAGGGTTCAGTGTCTTTCTCCTTGTCAGTTTAAGCTCTGCCTCTTCTATGATGTTTGGCTCTAATAACTTAACACTATTTTGTGTGTACCTCAGAAGGTGTGCTGCAACTCCATAGCAGAAGTGGAATACTGTATGAAAAAGATGTTGGAAGAGAATGCTGTCTATCATCTGGATTAGCTTTTCCATGGCCTTGTGAAACTGAGTCTTGACTGTTTCCAGCAAGGGAGATTCCACCTGGGCAACCATATTTCAATGTGTAATTGTTCTCATTGTGAAGAATATATATATGTATTTGTATAAAATTTGCCCTGGAGAAACTCAGTTCTCTGCACAGGATTTGGTGTGCTCTTTGTCACTGTGACTGAAGGGTCATTTTATAAACTACTTAGATCTGTTTGAAGAGAAGTATGTATATTATAAATTAACACATGTAATTGGAAATGCATATTTTAAATGAACATTCAGGAAATCTTTGAGAATGAAAACAGGCTTGACCATGATGTGAAATTATATCCAGGTCAGCAAAAATGCCTATTCCTAAAGCAACCAAGTTCAGTTTCATTTACTAACCATGGCAATGATGGAATGATATTGCCTTCTGTGTTACAAAGCTTTGATTCACCTGTTGATACCAATAGAAATATTAACACTGTTTTGTGGGCCTTCCTTCCTTAGCACAATGCAGACTCATTTTGTGTACATGCTCTCCTGTCAAAGGCATCATGACAGTTGTTAAATCTAAATCTGTTCTTCTGTATTGCTTTGAGTTAAGAGACATAGGCAAAGATAGAAAGAATAGAAGGGAAAGTTGAGCACTCAGGGAGAGAAATGAAAGCCATTCTGGGGAGCAGAGGATACAGAATGGGAGATTCACAGCAGCGGGGAAGAGATTTGTCTGAGGGAACAGGCAATAAAACCACATAAGAAAAGTGTGGGGAGTGGGGCAGAAGAAGAAATGGACAAAGGCAACTGTAAATTGATTCCTTGGCTTCCTGGAGATGTGCAATCTGGGTGATTAACTGCAAAATCTGTGATTTGATAGATCTGGTGCGATAGAAGAAAGATCGCATCCCACTAATGAAGAAATGCATGGTTTGATTAATTATTTTTTTTCCCCTTGTAAGTTTTGATTTTTGTCTAAATACATCACTGCCAAACTCTGCGTTCGCAGGACTAGGTCATTTTGGATGTGTAATCCTTGCCATTGCAAGGTGCTGGAAGGCACAGTGTCTTTCTAGTTATAGTGTTCCCTTTTTTTATACATTTGTGAAAGGCTAATGTGATTGCATCAACTGCAAAAGAACTGTTAAACTTGATTTTAAAATATGTCAGGAAGGAGTATTTGTTTAGAATTAGATGACATTTGATCAAAATACTGCGGGTATAGCAAGGTAGAAAATGGTTTATATTCTAGGCCTTTATAATGAGGATATGCTCCATCATATTGTAGGGGATTTTTTAACTTTACAACAGAAGACAGGATTTCTACCTTCCCTGAAATGTGAAGAAGAAAATGTATTTCTGTTCTCCCTGGGGAGAAATGGATGGCTACTCAGTTGGAGATGTGCTATTACTTTCCTCTTCTTTTTCCCAAGGAAACTGGGTATTTAATAACTGTTTTCATACAAGTCCTGACTCTGGTTAGTAAGAAACAAGTGGTTGCATGACACGAGCCCTGCTTCAGAATGCTGCTAAAGTCCATGACTGAATTTCTGGGTTGGGTTTCACATGAGTTTCCATGTGATGCACATCACCAGCACAACTGAGTACCTCTCAGTGGTGTATTAAAGCAACATGTTCAGTATTTCTCCCTCAGGGAGAGAAGAGATGATATGAAATATAGTCACAGAGTCACGGGACTGTTGTTCAGGTCTGGGTGCTTATTCCCTGGGGAGCACCAGGGAATGAGAGCCTTGTATTTGTCATAGAAAGTCTTGCTTGCACCAGATAAGTTCTTAACCAGAGAAGTCATCCATGATATTTTGTCCTACATGGCAGTGAAGGCCTTGGTGATAAGCACCAAGTAGTAAGTATAAAACCCAGTTGTCTGTGAGAGTAGCAAGAAGCAAAGCTGCTCGGATGGACTCTCCAGATCAGTGTTTCTGGCTCAGGGCTGCAGTCTGTTGCACTGGCTGGTCTTTCCAGAGTGTTTAAGGCATCATGTCTTTGCACTGCTTTGAAATCAGTGTCTCAGCTGTTTACAAAAGCCTTACATTTTTCGTTTTTTGCGGAAGAGAATTTCATGGGGATAAACTTGCCTGAATTGGCAGAGTCACACAGCAGCTTGTATCCGTAATGGAAATACAAAACAATTTTTGGCAATCTGGTGCTTAACTTCCTGACCTTTGGCTTCAGATTAGTTTGTACTGAGCTTGTCATACAGTTGTGGTTTTCTGTTCAAACTGTGATTTGAGTGACTCCCCTCCCCCAGCCTTAATGAAGATGTTTACCAGAGTTGCATCTGTCTGGTGTGACTTGCAGACTTGGTTTAGTGGAGGAAGGCCCAAGGCTGGCCTGCCAGAGGTGAGATAAATTGGGACTGAAATCCCCTGGGAGAGCCTGAGGTGTGAAAGCTGTTTTGCTGTGACTAGCTCTCATCAGTAATGATAACCCCTCAATTTTGTGCCACCTAAATTCACCCAAAATTATATGCTAAATATAAATATTCATTTTATAAATATGCATGTTAATTAAATATACATTTATTTTAAATGCATGTGTTAATTATACATGTTACATCAGATCACAATTAAGTCAATAGAAATTGGAGATTTGCATATAATCATCCTTGTATACTAATCAGTTGTCAGTCTAGAAAGCCATTTCCTGCATCTAGATAGAATATAGACCTTGGACCAGTGATCAGTTCAAAGATTGTTTAGCAGCGCCAGTTCTTTTGTTTTTATGGATTTTCTTCCTAGAAAAGAACAGGAAGAAACGTGACTCCTCCTTCTCAGTGCATAAAGGATGCCCTGTAGTTTTGTCATGTTTTACATTTCTACTTCCAGGTGCCCTGTAGAGTCCAGATTTTGGCTGGATGAGGTTACTCCTCTGATGTGTCAAAACCGTCGTAAACCTGCCACAGCAATTTTGTTTGATGTTTGATGCAAATTCAACCATTTTTCTTCTGCTGAGCTAATTAAATGTAACTTTGACCCTAGATCTTCTGGGAAAAACATGAGAAATTCCCCATGATGTACTTGGATAGTCATTGCCTTGTCCTGCCTGTTGATTTCTGCTGGCTCTGAGAGTTGGGGTGCATATTGCATTTACTGTATTAAAAGCCATTTAAGATCACCATGACTTTGATTCTATATCCATGTAAGTGAATCTGGACATTTATCCTGTTCATAAATGAATATATAAGCATCCCTGAGAAAACACTTGAGGGCTGAACTGTTCAGAAATCGGTGTTACTCTGCGAGTCTGGTTTCCCTGAAGCGTTTCTCTAATGGAAGCAGATGACATTTAGGACTCAGTTTTGCACAGGTGTATTCACTGGTACCAAACTTTACCACAGCAGTTGGTGTGTATCCAAGGCCATCCTTGTTCAGCAGTGCACTTCAGTCACCACACTGTACAGTGCCATCCAAGCCAAAGGAATCAAGTGGATGTGTTCTGGTCAAGGAATTTCTTCCTGACCTGAGATTCAGACATCAAAGAGGAGATGAACATCCAGCTCCTCATGGCTTTGGCAGTGGAACATGGCAGCATGTTATTTGGGAATAAGGACCCCACCCAGAGGAGCAGTTAGACTTGTTTTGAGCACCACCAAGGAACTTGGTTCATGGAAAGGAGTATATCCTAAGTCAAGATGGCTTTTGTGTCAGAACAGTTTTGTAACTCCTTTTGGGGGGTAATATGAGAAAGTGTTGTGGTGCTTTTTACCCCAGCATTCTCCTCACATGCTCACACCCTCTGGTCAGTGTCACAGATGGAACTGTGGTCAGTGCAGTGTCTCTGTGTGCTGTCACTGTCTTGTTGACTTTTCCTCCGAAGCTTTAAATTCACTTTTCCTTAGAAGCATTATCATTATAGAGTGCTATTCACTCTGAATATTTTTCAGATTAAAACCCATCAAGGTATTAAAACAAACCCTGTGAAAAGTAGCTATTTCAACAGTCATTTTAATCTTTAAAATATTCACTTTCAGGTATCCAGGACACCATTGATTGCTTGCTATATTATGTAAATTTACAGAATAAAATAGGTCAGTCTTCAAATTGTCTTCTTGTAAGGATGTAATTAAGCTGCATTAAGACAATTACTGTATTTTAAGTATCTACTGAATTTTTAAAAAAACAATGTAGTTTTAGGTTTTGACAGGGATATAATTTCCTATTTATTATGTTTTAATTAAAAACACTGGTAAATAGGATTAAAGCCAATTGTATGGTAATTTGACATAACTACTGCAATTCTGAAGTAACACAGTTAGTCTACAGTACAGCAGTAATAGAAGGGGGGATAGGGAAAGAAAAACTCAGCTGATTATTCAAATAAAAATTCTGGTAAATAGGAAGCCTGAATCAGATACCTCTGGATTCTGCTCATATTTGGGTCTGAATCTCTTCCCCATTAAAGGAATGGTGAGCTTGGTCTTAACTTTCAGAGTTCCGGAGATTTTGTAAGTGCTGGTGTAAATTTTTGAAGGTTGACTGTAGTTTTGATGCCAGAGGTGTGATTTTCATCTCAGTGTGTCCTAATGTGTTCTGGTCAAGGAATTTCTTCCTGACCTGAGATTCAGACATCAAAGAGGAGATGAACATCCAGCTCCTCATGGCTTTGGCAGTGGAACATGGCAGCATGTTATTTGGGAATAAGGACCCCACACAGTGTGTCTTTGTTTTGGCTTTTTGCAAATGTAAAAAGTCAGATGAACTGAAAAACTCAAGGACTAGAAGATGGAATCAACTTCAAGGTGACTCCTAAAGGTTCAAAAAGCATCTAGAACTTATACCCACCTTTCAGAAAGTCGTAGGTAGAAGTTGGTTACCTTGGCATGTCCAAAAGGTTAGGAAAGAGTAAGAGGAAAATCAAGAAAGCATGACACAAGTGTGGGTTGAAATGTTGTTCAGCATAGACACCACCAGCACTGTGGCAATAGAAGGAACAGACAAAAAATTTGCAAGATATCAAGTAAATTTTGGCCTTCCAAGGGTGTGTCAAATCCGTGGTCTTCAGCTGTATGATGACATGAAAAGGAGCTTCCCAATCTGTTCCATGCAAATTCCCAATACAATTATAAGTTTTTTTATGTCTAATTTAAGACCACTCTTTCTCTGTCCTAAGACCAGAAGCTGTGGAGAATAGATGATTCCTTCAGAATCAGCCCTTCAATGATACGCTTCTTGTGAGACCTCAGATTATCCTCCCTTTGGACAATTAGATTATATTTGTAAATATTGCTCATGTTTGCACAAGACCAACCTCATATCTTGTGGTGGCAACTTTTATTTTAAGGAAGGAAATACAATAGGCAAATTTGAAAGTTCCTTTGAAGCTCAAGGTGTTGTGGCTGCAAAGGAATTTACTCAAGTGAAGTGAAAGGGGATTAAAGCAACTGTAACCTGGCCAAAGAGAAGGCTGAAAAGGTTAAGGTGAAAGGGAGCTGCTTGGCTGGAGGGAACCCTTTAGATGTTATCCTCAGGGAGGGAATTTTTGGTTTGGTCATGTTTAATGTTTTCTTCAGAAGCTATAGGGTACAAACTGTCAAAACCTATTTTTGAAATTGCAAAGATAGAAGATGCACATCTCATCATAAAGAACTGGAGAACTTTGTAATTGAGGAAGGAGAAAAATGGGATAGTACTGTTGCATCAAATTTTAAGTCATGAGTATAAGAGGTAAAATAAACTTCTGCCACAAACAGGAGATGCTGCATTTGGACATACTGGTGGAATCAGACCTACATGTATTAAGTGTTCTTCTGATCACAAATTTATGGCCATTATTAATGGTTGTGTTTAACACAAGCCTGGGAAGTGTCATGTGAAATTTTTTGCTGTGGGAAAAACATGGGTGAAAACTTGTGTACTTACTGTTCGCTGTATTTGGTCATCCATGTTCAGGAAGGAAGAATTCAAACAGGAACACATGCAGAGAGGTGAAGGAGGAGAAGGAGAAGATTCCTTTTACATGGAAAAGCTACAACAGCCTATGTAGTTAGTCCAGTTAAAATCAAGGACATCTGACCACTTCATAACAAATAAGGTGAAGATTCAGGATAGGGAAAGAACTATTTATTATATAGGATAATAAGTATTAAGAATGAATAGCTGTTAATAGGCTAGGAATATGGTTTTTTCCTCCATGAAGTCTTCATGAAACATTTGCTCACCATGGGGCTCTGACAGGTGAAATGTCTTCTGAAATTTCCCATCTCCTCAAGGCTGCTGTGAGGAGTCAGCAGCTTTCTGCATCCACTTCCAGGTTCTAGACTTTTGGATGGGGGCATCCACTTGGAGCCCATTACCCTCTGCAAAGGGATTAAGTGACACATAAAACTGAAAGCAGCACCTGGAACTGAATTTGGCATTACACCAGAAAAGTGTTGTTCCCCCACATCTGATCTGCCAGCTCTGAGGACAGGCAGGTTCTAACCTGGTCACTGGGATGACCACTGGAACAGTGGAAGAAATTCTCTTCCCAGAAAGCCCTTACCTAAAGCATTTGCAGGATGAGCTGCAAAGAAGGGATTTAAGGGAAGCAAAACCTGAATACTGCTTGTCTGTCAATTTTACCCAATTTGCACTCATGAATACAGATTTTTTCTTTCCTTTTCTTGCAGCACAGGTGCACCCCTGCTGCACCAGGCATATTATTTCAGGCTGCTGTGAAGATGTGGCTGCCAGGATAAGGTCTTACAGTTAAATTGTACATCTCTATTGTACAACATACTTAATGTTCATATCTGCAGATATTCCTTTTTAATAATTATATACAGAATTATATGTACGTATTTACATTTAAAAAAAAAAAAAATCCAGCCAACTGCCCACTGTGTGTTTTGCCATTTTTGTCCTCTCCTGTCCTTCATTCCAAACATCCCCAGGACTCCAAGACAACATTTTAAAATAAACATTGGGCATTTAAGTAAGACTTCTCTGTAAGGAAAGGTATTGTGACTCTTACAATCTTAACACACTAATCCCTCACTGCGCCTTCCTGGAATAAACTAACTCTGTTTATTAATCTGAAATAAACAGCAGCAACATCTCTGGCACCATTGAAAAAATGAATGCTGCACGCTTTATTTTAAATGTAGTCAGTGGAAATTTTGCTATTTACCTAAACCCAGATCAGGTGAATAATTTAAGCATGAAGATGTGAGTTAATTGGTGGGTTTTTTTTTCTCCCATCTTAGTTTTACTTCATGGATATGGCTCATAAATTTGTATCCAGGTATGGAGTGAGATATATTTTGTTTAAACTTGTATTCCAGGCGTGTCCGTGGAGGTACCAAGTACCCTGTAATCATCTGGCATGTGTGGGAGTTGCAAGAGTTCAGTGCTGAGCAGAAAATCAGGCTCTTTGTGTTTTGAGACTGCTAATCCATTGCTAGGGTTTCCTTTTAAACCGAAAATAAACACAATGTGTGTGCTGTTAACTTAGACAGGTGCTAGAGCCGACAGCTCGAGGTTTAAGGGCAGGGGTCAAGCAATCAAAAGTGGTCCTCTCTTGCACAGATCATCAAACAGGGAGTGCATCAATGGGCTCAGTGGCCAAGGCTGGAAATTAATCAGCTCAGCCCTCAGTGTTTAGCCATGCTGATTATACACCGGCAAAGTGAGCAGGAGCTGACAGGCCAGGGGAGCCAATGTAATAGGACTTCGTTCCCAACAAAGGCAGGGAAGAAAGATCAATTTGCAATATTCTTTTCTGTACCCATGCAACAAAGCAGAAACATGAAAGCAGAACATTAAGGGATGCTCCCTATGAACTGGACAAATCAATAAACATCAGTGGTAAGGGGAGAAAAAAAAGTTTCTCGTTCTGTTGTGTACCCTGAGGCCTCTTCTGTCTTTGTGAAGCGCTGGGTAGCAGTGGCCTCTGTCATGTTTTCTTTCACCTACATGATGTCATCTGCTTCAGTCTCAAGGTGAGTGCTGGTTTGCACAATCAGAGCGAGTGTTTAAGGTAATTATTCCATCTCTTTGGGAAGAGAAGATAGGAAGTAGTACTCAGCAGAAGTTGCAGTGGCTGCTCCATACGTAGCTCCATTTCTGCATTAGAGCTGGGGCTAAAAACTGGGATTTGGTGCTTGCACCAGGTGAAAGGTTTCAGCAGTTTCAAAGATTTCAATTCAGAGCTCTTGAATAAGTACCAGTTGCCTTCATATGGAGAACCATATGCAAAATCTAGTTTGATGTATAGGAGTTTAACTTTTCTTGGAAAATTAATTCCCACAATCAGTAGTTGGAATAATCTTAGTAATCTGGGGAAGAAATAGAGAAAGATGGATCCAGTTGAGGACACAAATATTGAGTTCTAGTAGCATTTGGGAAAGGGAACTACAACTGAAAAGAAAAATGTTTAGTGCAGCCACAGCCAAATCTGGTGTTTGGCCAGTTATTTTATCATCTTAAATATTTGTCTGTGAGAGCCAAGCCTGTAAATGACAGTATTACCAGCAGTGTTACAGCTTTGCACTGACCACTTCCACCTGTATGTGAAATACCTTTTAGATGCATATTCAGTGTGTGCTGGTGGTGAAAGAATAGTTTTATTTTGGCTTCCTGGTGGCTTTGGTGGAGGAGTCCTGGCTGTCTTGGTACTTCGTTTTTAAAAGCAGATTGTGTAGAATTCTAAAGCACTCATGCAAGCATGTGATTCCTCCCTTTACAATAAAGCATGTGCTTTGGAGTGCACATTGTATGAACAGGCTGCTACCTGCTGGCAGGGAACTGGTGCTGACTGCAGGGCAGGTGAGGGCCTTGTCAACCTGGGTACAGCCTCCTTCCACCCAAGCAGGACAGATCTTATCTGAGGATAGTATCCATGGTGGGATCCAGCCCAGGTGCTGGTGGTGACAGTGGTAGCTGCAAAGTGTTTTGCTGATGAATGATGATAAACTATGAAACACTTTGGATTCAAGAAGATATTTGTGTTTGTCAGCAATTTTATTAAGTTAGTCTGTTATTTAAGAACTGTTTTCCCGAATTCCCAAATAGGGTAAGCCAACCTGACAGGTCCAGGCAGGAGGAATGCAGAGTGTGCCTTTTTAACACTACCCCCAAAACTCAGCAGATGCTAAAACTGAGCATTGGCAGCTCCTGCAAACAGGCTGTTTACTTGCAGAGCCAAAGCAGGTCATCACCAAGTTATATGTGATATTGTATGTCATGGCTAAGGCATGGGTGGGAAGTAGATATTCTTTTGGCTGACTATTTTCTGGCAGATTCACAGGGTGAATAAATTCAGAAAAGGTTATGAGAAGCCATTAGTTTCTGTCTCTTATCTGTGATTATGAAGTCCAGCAAAGGGGATGGGGGAGGAGTGGATACAGTTGCAGAAGCCAAACTTGTGCATTGGATGAGTGTCTGGTGAAGTACTAGAGACTCAAGGAGAGGTGCCTGGTGCTTGCGGGCTGGTGCTCGGGAATATAAATTGATGCGAGTTTTGTAGAACAGATCATCTTTATGTAAGCAAAGGAGCCACATGCTGAACTCAAATCTCTGGTATCCTGGTAAACAAGACAAAAGTTGTGTCGTTGCTGTGTTCCCTGAGGGAGCCCTGGGCTGCCTGGTCTTCCTGGGCGTTACTGTGGAGAGGCTGAGAAGAAACAACGACCTACAAAATGTAGCGAGTCTGGAAAATGATAAATCACTTAATAAATATTAGGGAAGGGGCTACTGAGAGAGGTGCAGGGGCGGGTGGGGTTCTTTTGTCATGCTGATGATCTCTTTATCATCAGCAGTGCTTAATCACAATGCTCCAGGGCTTGTTAGTCTTTTAAAAGATTCGATTCTAAGCAAGTTACTTTTGCACTCTTCAGAGACTATGCTGAGGTTCACATGGACTTCATACACAGGAAAATCCTTGTATTGTAACCTCTTTTGTTTCTCTGCGATGAGATTTCATGAGCCCAAGGGCTTTCAAGTAATCAGAGGACTACTGAGGACTTAAAATATTTAAGTTTGTTCAAGAAATATTATATTAAGATGTAAGAAATCATGCAAAATGAGCATATCCCAGGAAACAAATCTGCCTTGGGCATTGATTCTGGTTAGAGAATTGAAGTGTGGAGTTTTTTATTTATTTCTCTTGAGCATTCCATTTTGTGCCACCTGACTTAGTGCTTGTGATGATTATTTTTCTTGGGATAGCACACAGACACAGTATTTTGACATTTGTTGAGGGAGAATGTGAAGTGTTCAAAGGTTAGGTGGGATAGTTGAGGTGCCACCGCTGTAAGCAGAAAGCATGCAAGAGGCTTATGGCAGCAGGACCTTTCTGCTAAAATAATTAGCAACAGAATAATTAAACTTAAGATTTTTTTTTTAATATATTGTCATCTTCAAGGTTTAAGTGTCTGGAACGGAAAACCAGAGCTGCCATATGTGTTCTTCTTTAGGGACATCTTCACCATGAGAATGGTAGATGTTTTCTGTATTTAAATAAAATAAGTTTTCCTTTAAGGTAGCTTCAGGAGTTCTGTTTATTTTTCCAACTTGATTAAAGCTGGATAGAGGAAAAAAATATTACATAAATTTCCCCAGTTTTAGTTTGTATAAGCTAAAAAGTTTTAAGTCATATCTGAATACAGGTGTTGAAAACTTAATGTCACCTGGATGGACTTGAAAATGCTACCTTGTCTTTTCAAATAATGAAAATCTTGTCAATTGACAAGAACATTTTGGATGTGCATGTAGGTAAAAATGGAACAGGAATAACAGCTGATCTGTCTGACCTAACAAAAGTGTTCAGAATTTTTAAACAGATATATGTTACCAACAGTTTCCATTGTGCAACAACCACAGCCTACTGAAAAATCTGTATTTCTTGTCATCAGAAAGACCATTATTTCATTATTTAATTTCAATTAAATATTGCTGGTTTACCCTTGGAGTGCTATTCCACTTTGGGCAGATATCTAGAGGCTTGTAGATATTTTGGCTGTTAGAATGGTGATGGAACTGAGATTAAATTTGAGGAGAGGATGTTAGCGACTGCAGAGGAGGGACTGCAGAGGAGGGAAAGGGTCTAGAAAGAAATGAGAGGAAATGGACTAAAAGTCAGTGGTTTCTGCTACCTGAGTTCATCATGCTCAATCATTTCCTGAATTAGCATCCTTCCTGCTAAACTTCTCCTAAATTAAGATATGGAAAAGAAATGACTGCAGGAGGAAATGCCTCAAAGGGTATGAATGGCCACCTGCCTCCTCCAAAAGTCAGAGGTGGTGCTGGGGATTCTGTGTCCCCTTTATGTGGATGCTGCTCCTCACTTATCTGGGGTTGTCACACTGACAATCTGTATAAGATCTGGTTTGAAATTGATGTTGTGGTTTTTTTTTGTTTTTTTTTTTTCTCCTTTCTGTTCTCTGGTGTAAACCTAAAGTGTGCCATGAGTTTTGAAAATCCTATGGAACATAAGAAACTTTCTGCTCAACACACTTGATTTTCTTAAGTTGTGTGTGGAATTTGTTGTTGTTATTGTGGGTATGGGTTTTTTGTTGAGTTTTTTTGCCTCTCAGAGTTAAAGTTGGTCATTGTATTTTCTGTGGAATGCTGTAACATTTGCATTTGGTCATCAAGAAATGCTTTGTGAGTGTTTTTGTTGAGTATTCATTCTGGGTCTTGCGAATATACCAATGCTAAATGCTGAAATATCAACAAAAGTTGGAAAGCAAATCTGATCTAGCTGATGTTAAATGACATACACTTTCTTTTCCAGATTGTTTTAATTTCTTGTAGTTGATTTTCATGGTATCCTGTCTTTTATGACTGAGAGTTTTGAGGATTGTTGCAACTGTGTTTCAGCGTTACACCCCACTGTTGGGACCATCAAATTTTGACACTCTTCCAGGCACTGCTCTGTCTCTGAAATGCTCAGAAGAGACTTTATCTTCACTTGAGCATTCCCCAGAAGTTCTGGTTTTCACAACCCCTAATGTTTCACAATTTCCTAATGTTTCAGGATGTACTTTGTGATATATCTGAGATCTGCCTGTATTCTGTTCCTCTCTACTATTACATCGGGTTAGCTTTTTTAAGGGAAGTTGTGGGTAGTTTGTGGTGTGATAGGAAACTTTACATGTGATTATACTGGCTCTTCTGACTTCAGGAATGTTAGGACTCTGGACAAAATCTGGATGATTTTTCTCTTTGGTCTGTGGTAAGAGAAGCTGCAATTTAGAGCTTGTTACAAGAAAATCAAATTCTTGGAAACAATCATTTTCATTCTGTATGTGAATGAAAGCACAGATGAAAAGAGAAAGGAGATTTATTGGAAAGCAACTTGAGTTATTTTGTTTTGAATTATTTCTTAAAGTGAAAAGTTGAATCAAAACATCTCAGATGAGTAAAATCCAGAATTTAAACATCACAGAAAAATTAAAAAAAAAACATATTATTTTTTTCCCCTACAGAAAACATAATCAAAGTCAACAGCTTTGCAGAGTAGGGTTTAAAAGTTGCATTTTGTCACTGGGTTCCAGACTTTGGGATTTGTTTTTTGGTTTTCTTGGGGTTGCTCTGTGGTGACTCCTTCTGCCCTTATTCTGATCTCTGCCTTTGGAAATTGCTCAGAGGTAATAGTTACTTGTCTTGTCACTATTGCCAAACCTTATCAGTCCTGTTAGCTTGCTGCTTATCACTGAAAGAAGCAGAAGTTTGCTCTGTCATCTACTAGCTGCCAAGTATCATTCACAAGCTTTTTTTTCTGCTGCAAGATGGACATGAAACACCTGCTCATTTCAGACTGGTTAGTAAATCCCTTTGGACCCTTTACAGGAGGCTGTACACAGCCTGTTCCTTCAGTCCCCAGCCAAAATGTGGGAGTGTTTTCAAAAGCTGAGAGTGATTTCTCTGTGACCTGCATCCACACTTAGTGGCCCAACCTTTGGGACTGCAAAGTGAACTTCATTTTCCAGGATTTCTGTGGATCCCTCTGTGAAACTCATCTCTGTTATCGTGCCATGTCCTACACTGTGTTTAAAAATAATTATGTATTAAGCAATGAAGATCCCAGGTTGGCAGGCTTTTAAGAAGTGAAAATGGACTGGTTTTTTTGAGTAGCATTGCAATTAGCATGCCAGTTGTTGCTGACTATTCAGAATCAATCCCTCCAAGTTTTGAGGGAGTCCTGCCTGTTGTTAACGCTCCTGCTGAGGCTACAGTGGCTATCTGCTGAGATTCACTGGTACAACCAACATATCTGCGAGCTCTCCGCGGACATTCTTGGCAGCTGCAGGACATAATTACCACATTTGAGAATATTTTTTAGGCATTTGGATCTACGGCTGGCTTTTTAGATTGCTCCCCTACTAACGAATGTGTTACTGGTTTGACACAATTGACAGCTGGCTGTGCTGGTGGCTGAAGAACTGCCTCTGGGGCTGTTTCAGAATGAGGTTAATGATGGGCTAGATGAGTTCCCTGCATTTCCTATACATCATTTACCTGGAATTGTGCTCTTCGCTGGGCTCTTCCACGATGACAAGGCATCTGACCAAATGGCCATTTGTACTAAATGGTGCAGCTATTCCACTGGGCCAAATTTTGGCTTATTTACTGTTTTTTTTGAAGTAGTGACAACGGGAGCAAAAAAATGTCTGCTCTGAAAACGCACTGCTTTAATAAAGGGAAGGACTGTCAAACATCCATTTGGGGCTGGATTCAGACTTGTTAACTGTCTGAGCATCCCTTTTCTCTCTCAGGTTATTACGATCCACAAAGGAGCATTTGTACTTCAGTGTACTTTTGGTTTTCTTGCTTCCTCCCTACAGGGCTTCTGGAGACCATGACTAATGATGGATTTGTGAAGCTTCTATGTAGATCCCATGTCTATAAATGCCTCACACATGGAAGCTTAATAGCTATTTTTCTTGTGAGACTTCATTTGTGGTCAGCTGTGCAAGGTGAAGAGCAATCATAATGTTGATATGCGGTGCTGATGTTTCAAACAGAGCCACAGAAAAATAATTATTCTATTTGGGGAGGACGGCACTAAAGGGATTTTTTTTTCCCCTTAAAGCTTTTCCTTCTTTCTGAGATGGTTGAAATAGTTAAGTCATTTTAAAAACAAATTCCCATCCTCCCTGATTTAAGATCTACTCCTGCAGTATATATGGAGTGGGGGAGATACTGTAGCATTTTTACGAGGAGATAAAATATTGGCTTAATGATGATTTGGCAAAGTTTCAAGATATCCGAGAAGACTTCCTGGAAATTAAAAACAACTCAAATGTAAGAGAAAATTAAGCTAGTGACCCCAAGTACAAAAGGGGATGAGTTCAGACATCCATTCTTCCTTGCTCCTTGATTTATCCTGTCTCTCTCTCTTTCTTTTTCTTTCTTTTTTTTTTTTTAATCCCCTCTTTCTATTCAGCTCCCCTTGTCCCTGGCTGCTCTCATTCCAAGGTGGAAGGATAGTTTGGTGTAAATCTGCTATCACTATATCAGCAAATTTATAATTTTCCAGGGATTTTGTTTTTTGAGGATGGTGAAACTTAAGGTGAAGCTTTCCAAGTCGAGCAAATATATCTGATTGGGCTCACTGAGACCAAACCCCTTTTCTGTTTGCTGAGGAGGGAGACACTTGGTTCTTTGGGGAAATTAAATTCTTCCCTATACTTGAGCTATTTGCACCATTTTTCTACAGGAAAATATGTAAATATCTGGACAAGTGCAGGATGTCACAGAGACTATTTTGGTCTTCCTATTGCTGCTGCCTATATGGCTGTGTCTGAGCAGATTTCTCAGTGCTATTCCCTCTTAGAGACCTGAGCTGATCCTCCTGGACATCCTCAGATGAAGATCTTATTTTTAGGATCTATATGAGATTTTTTTCTCAGACGGAACATACACACTCAGATTCACTAGATCTCATGAGGAGTAATTCCTTCTTATCTCTTGAGCTTCTGACTTCATTGCTGGGAAAAGTGGAAGGTGGAGACAAGTTTGTTGGTTTGGTTTTTCAGGGGGGTTGGAAAGAAGTTTTGACATTTGAACATGCAGAGCCAGACACACCACTGGCATGTTTCATTTAATCACATCAGTCAGATAGTGATAACATTTGATTCCTTCACAACGGACAAACCATGAGAACGAATTGTGCAGAGGTTGAACACCTTATTTTAATCCCTTATATTATTTAGCCTTTTAGAAAATTGCCACTTTTTAACACCTTCATTCTGTTCTCTTCTCTGTATTGCTGGGAAAGACTGAACTGGGATGGAGCATGTGACACAGAAGCTTGTGAAACCTGAGAAAGCAAGGGAATGGATATCAAGAAGCGGGAATCAGAGTAACATTTGAAGAGGGTGTTGAAATGTGTGTATGGGAAAAGCCTCCAGCCTTTATAGCTGCAGGACACTGTGGATGGCACCTAAATGTAGTGGATGCCTGAGTCTGCAGGCAAACTGAACCTGTAGCTGTTGGGGTCTGCCCCACTGCATTGGTTTAAGCTCTAAAATTCACTGTTGCTCATTCGAGTGATTTGCTGTGGTATGGAGCACAGAGAAGGCTAGTGGACTGTGCTTAGAGCCCCGACTAGTTTTGACTTTGTCTTGGGAAAGGCAGCTGGTCCCGCAAAAAGCTCTGGAAATGTTGTCCCTGAAGGTCAGAGCCGTGTTGCTGTAATCCATCAGCCTGAGGTCTCCTGCCACCGTCTGTAAATCCCGCAGATGTCAGCAGTTCAAGTGCTGATGGAGTCCAGCCTTTTAGAGCCGTCATTCACAGCCTTGACCCTGGTCCCTGGTAAAAGTCAGCACTGGCTTTCAGGTTTCTTCCCTTTATTTATTTATTTTATTTACATGCTAACCCCTTAAAAGCAGAGGTCCAAGCCTTGCACTCTGACCTATTGTTGCTTGCTGTTCCCATTCCAGGCCTCTTAGCTTATGTTCTGCCTGTCATCTGTGTGCTCCAGAACCTTTTTGGACGGCTGCTGTAATTACCTCAGAGAGCCTGTGGAGCTGATTTCTTGTCAAAGCTCAAGCAGTGAAACTCTTTTTTTTTTTTTCCTTTTTTTCAGATGCAAATTGCAAAAACTTAAGAGAGAAGCTCTTAATTCTTCCCCATTTCTTCCTCTGTCTCTGCCTTAGATATTTTCTTTCATGGCCTGCCTTTAAAACAATTCCATGTTCAACTGTCTGCTCGGGGTATGTCTTGAAGAACAGGGGTCACTGAGAAGAAGCTTAGAGAGGATGTTGGCTACTGCTTTGACCCTACAGCAAAATACTTCTGGAGCAGGATGCTCTGGATAGGCCAGCTGTGTCTGCTCCATGACTCTTGAGTTGCTTCTGGGCGGCAATGGTAGGATAATGTTAGCGGAAATCTTTAGGAATAAATAGGCTTTGGTGCAAGCCAGTTGAAATGTAAAGGAAGGTTCAGAAAATCTACAATAGAAAGGTGAAATTTCATGATGTGTCTCCCTAGATGTCTGGGCATTACCTTTGTGCTTGCTAGCTACTTGGAGAGACATCAAGAATTGGTTATGTCCATCACTCCATTTTTGGCATCAGCAAGATCCAAGCAGAGGCTGTTGGGGTATTTACACCAGTAACTGCCCCTTACTGTACTTGTTTCAGAGAAAAACTGAGCTGATGGTTCAGTTGCCAAGACAAACCATCTAACTTTGGATTTTTTGATTTCTTCCTACCAATCCATCTCTAGGACTACAAGATCTATAAAGCTTTCCTCCCTTTAAAATAAGGATACCAGCATGCTCAGCCTCAAAAAGAGACTTTAGTCTACATTCTATCTCTACATTCTTATGTTTACAATTGTTCAAAAAAAGGGTTGAACTGGGGAAGAGATGGAACCTAAAGACATTAGTGCAATTTCAAGGTCTGGATGACTGTCTGTTTTTTTTTCCCCAAGGAAATTGTCCAGGGAACCAACTCTACGTCTAAATTGGCAAGGTCTGTGAAATTTTGGATAATCTCTAAAAATGTGTGTCAGCTACATAAAAAGATCTTGCTTGTGGGATTCAAGTAATTAGGTTATAAGTAATTAGTAATTAAGGAATTAAACAATATTGTGGGATTTCAAAGACTATTTTGGGAGACTGAATGGGTGTTTCTGTGTGTGTTTTGTTTGCAACACTCCTGTTTTTACAGTGTGTAGCTCAAATATTACTTGTGCCTGTTTAGGGCCTGTTTAGGCATGAACTTTGGGGGGGGTGAGGGGACAGAGGGCTTGTCCCAGGTGTGCTGAATGTGTTCCCTGTTAGCACTGGCTGATGGATCTGTGTGCCTATGTGTCACATGATGTGCTTCCCCATGCAACACACAGTCCTCTTGAAACTGTTCTCTCATTTAGTGCCAAGGGTAAAGATTGCAAATGTCCTTCTCCTATTGCAAAAGGACAATTTCTTTCAAGGACTCAACTTCCTTGACCTGAGGAATCCAGGTGAAGCATCGGAGAACCTCAAATGCCTGGCAGCTGCTGAAAATTTGGCTTTGTGTCTGCATTGTTTGCTCTGAGTTGTGGATCTTCAGAGGGCTGCTGTGCTGGCTTAGCTGGGGATGTCTCCAAAAGGTGAACAGAAATTCCTCTCATCTTGAAAAAGTGAGGGGAGATGTGGTCATATACAACTTTACAGACCTGAGCATCACTTGCTGATGCTATTTAATTAAAAGGGAAAAGCATATGACTGGGTTGGTTTATTTTTTTTTAATTGCAGCACTAGAGATTCAAGATAACAGTCAGGGATTTCATGAGAAGGCTGATGACTGGGGAATAAAAAAGCTAGAAGAAGGAGGTAGACTTTTTCTCACTAGACTCCCTATGAATTATACTCTTGACAAGAATGTGCATTACAGATACACAGAGTATAGTTTTGTATCCAGAGAATGACACCAGAGACTTCAGGTTTCAAAGACTTTAGACGTTTATCTGTTGTAAATGTAATTGTATCTAGAAGTAAATAAGACTCTGCAATTTATAGGCACTTTAATCTTGCAGTATTTATGGACATAGGATTGCTTAGAATAATGCTGCCTTATTTTATACTGATGGCATTGTATTTTTACCACTGTAGTAAGGGTTGTTTCAGCTGTGAACCTTTATCAGAGTCTGCATGTTTCTAGAGGGTTATAAACTGGCTCGTGTTGTCTCTGAAGTAACATGAACTCTCAGGCTTGGAAGAGCGTAGTTAAAAATTTAGGATCCGTCAGTGTACCAAATATTTATGCTTATGGATAAATATAGAGGATTCTTTCCAAGCACGGGTGGGTGTGCTTGTATGAATGTTCTGAAGAGAGAGTTAAAATTAACAGCAGTTTATCTGATTCTGCTGTTTGTTATGTAAAGAGAGAGGGTGTGCACACAGAGCTAAACAGAAATACTTCTACATTCAGCGAAAGTTGCCGTAAATAGACCAAACCCCCTTCCTTCTTCTGGGAACTGGTCCATAAGCAGTGCTATTCTCTCTCACCAGGGCAAGGTGGATGTGTTATTGCCCAGCTAAATACATTTCTGGCAGGCCCTTAGAAATGTCCAGGCAGGAGGGTGCCTGCAGGTGTAATATTTTAGTAAAAAGGAAGGTTTAAATTTCTAGCACAGAAATGGGCTGGTAGAAGCAATGTTAACACAAGAGAGAGTGTACCTCCTTTCTAATTCTAATATGCTGGCTTTTAACCAGCAGTGGTTTGACGTCTGCTGCTGAATAACACTGAAAAAAGAGAGTTGCAGAATCAGGGCCCAAGTTTCTTAGCCATTGTATCCTGGGACAAAAGAGACACGTCAGGTCACTTTAGAGTAAACAGTGGGGTTGGAAAGTGAGGTGAAACGGAGAAAATGTTTTGGATCTTCATCAACCCACAGAAAAATCTCAGCTGTTGAGTCAGCAGCCGAGATGTTTGTACCAACTTTAGCCCTTTTATCCTTCCTGCCCTGCTGGCACAGCTGCATTTGGATGTACTCCTGAGGCTTCTCTCAAATGTGGGGTTTGTGCAAGTCTCTCAGATTTGTCTACTTACTTTCTTCTACTACTGCCTCTTATTCCCTTAAACAATAACCTTCCCAAACCCCAAATACACATATATATATGTGTGTGTGTGTATCTATATATGTATATACGTGTCTACACCAGCCCCCTACTTGCAAAGACAATTCACACTCCGGTGTGCTGGTGTCTAGGCAGGTCAATTTATAATTGTCTCTAAGTGCTTACTCCTGCAAACAGGAACGTTGTTTATCTGCTGCTCGGTGACAGTCAGAGATTCTTCTGAAGCATCATAGAAAATCAAATAAATTACTTCAAATTTTGTCCTTACTGGAAGAATGTACATTGATCAGTGTAAGTGAGGAACCAACACATCCCTATCAGCAAGTAATAGCCTCTGGGAAGTAATTTTTTGAACCAAATAGGTGAACAAACCCTGTAAATGGTGATCAGTAAACAACCAAATTCCCCTGTACTTCAATGTCAACAAGGATACCATCAATTCTCCTGCTGTTCATTTTTACCATCTCTATTATTCTGTGCTGTGCTGTCCTTGACTCAGATGATGGTAGTTCATTGTGTCAGATATTCTTGCTTTTCAGTAAAAGTAAATAGATTTTTGATTTAGGGTGATTTTTGTTTAGTGATAAAAGGGAGTGTTTTATTTTCTCCTTCTCATTAGTTACAATTTGTTAAGATATTTGCATTTGGACAAGAACTTTTCCCTCTCTCTTCACATCCTCCTGCCTGTTCAGGCACTTGAGTTGCATCCTTCTCATTTGAAATAGCTTTTTTTTTTTTTTTTTAAAAAAAGGTTTAAAGGCTAATAATCCCTCAAATTACAATTATCAGTATTTATCAAAGTAAAACACGGTGTCATGCTGCATTTGATACAAAAGCATCCAGTTGAATATTCTGTTAGACAGGTCCTGTGAAGTTAAAAAGAGGACCGGGTTGAGTTATCTCACCATGGGAGGAAAGAGGCATGCACAATCAGATATTTAACACTCCTTTGCAATTATGGGAATTTTTATTCTCTCCCTAGTAGGGAACATAGCATTTTAATGCAGTGTTTCAAGTTTGCCTCCAATGGTATCTGATAGAAGTGCTTTTATCCCCTGAAGATACAGTACAAAATACAAATCATCATTGGTTTTATCTCAGCTGGAGCTGCCTATTTTCTAAATGAGTTTACTCTGTGCTACTGCCCATCAGGCACATTTTTCATCCTTCATCCCCACTCTTTTACTATAGCTGGGTTTAAGTCCTTTCTTCTGTCCTTTGTTCCTTCAGCTCAGCGAAGTAAACAGCAGGATTGATCTTACACTGCATTTTGGTATTGTTCCAACTGCTCATCAATAGACATGGGCTGGGAATGCACTGACTGGAAAAGAAGGGCAAGATTGAAATTCACTTTTTGTTCTTTGTGCCTTTTAGTGTGCAGCGGAATGTCCCTAATCTGAAAGCTGCTACACTGACTGCCTATCAACATGCAAATTAATCATCAAGTGACGAGTCCCATATTCACTCGATGTAAAAGTCTTTAAAGGTATCTATGAAAAGAAAAAAAAAAAAACAAAGAAAAAATGGAGGAAAGAAAAAAAGCCTTTTTTTTGTTTGTTTGTTTTTCTAATGCAGTTGCTGGTGACTGGTAGGGGGGAATAAATATCACTGGGTTTGTGTCTCTTCCCTTGTTTAGTCAAAAGCCTAATGCTTTGGAAGCACCTTGGTAGAGAGGGGAATCTTTTGTTATCCTTGTAAGCGAGACAACTTAAACTAAAGATTACCTGCAGTTAGCAGCAAAGTGAAGGAAGCATTGCAAACAAAAGCAATGTCATGACTGCAAATTATTTGTACCTGCTTTCCTCGGGAAAGGCATTAGAAATAAACTTACAGATGCCAAATGCCGTCATTTCTCATTTTTTTGAGCACACAATGTTTCCACTTGTAACTTTTCCCTGGGGTCTTGAAGGATTATAATTGAATTCGGGGCTGTAGCAAGAATATACAGTACTACTCTGTTTTAATATCCATTGGCTTTTATATGGCAGTTTGATAAAATGTTTGAATGCAGGAAAAATGTAGGTATTCTTTATGGAAGACTAAACAGCTGGCTGAGAGTAACTGAGGGCTGGAGAAGGACTGGCTTACTTGTATGAGAGCTGTTCTAGTGTGCTTATCTAGGTGTTGAAGAGCAGTATTTCAGACCAGGTTTCACTTTCCATCATTAATGGACTGGTATGCCTGTAAATACATTGCACAAGAAATGGCACCAGCCTGTGTCCCTAACTGAAGTAGTTTAATTAATTATCACAGCACTAAATTTATTTCATCTTCCTGTTCTTACTAGTTCTGCAGGACTTACTCTTCATCATTGCCTGTGTGATAAGACCCCCGACCACAGAGCTGTATGTATTCTGAAATCTTGAAAACTTTATTTATTTATCTGCCTTGTCCACTATATGATCTGAATATCTGTCTGCATCTTAGAAATAGAAATAAGAAAGGATTGCATCCTGGTCTCACACCAGAGACCTACCCACATCCAAAGTTACTCATAATTTTTGTGTTAGCTTACATTTCTTTCAGCCTTCTTGTTCTGCACCCAGGGGTAAAGTATCCTTTGCTATGTAGATGGGGTTGTAATTTTCATCCTTTCTTGGAGGCAAAAATGCTTCCTCCTTGTCTATCTCTGGAGGAATCTTTCAGAAAAGGGGAATGAAAAAAAAGAGAGAGAGAAACCAGAGTTTTTTATGCTGTGGGTCTGAGCTGTGAAGCACACATAACAGACCTGAACCTCCCACAATCTGGGGGGTGAACACTGCTTTGTGCTGAGATGCCTGGTGTCTGGGCTTATGGAGAGCCCCAGGAGAGGAGGGAGCGGTGTGGTGTGAGATGGAGGTATGAGCAGGGAGGCTGAACTCAGGGAAAGGAATTAAGGTCCCAGCCTGGACACGGGTGTGAAGGAAGGTGTGTGTGTCCCTATAATAATCCGTTAATAGCTGGGGCTCTGCCTTCAGGCTCTGAACTCACCTTTGGCTTCCCCCTGTTGCCTGAGCTTTCTGTCGCCTTACTGCGTGGAAGCAGAAGTGGATTT
This sequence comes from Lepidothrix coronata, assembly GCF_001604755.1. Taxonomy (NCBI): domain Eukaryota; kingdom Metazoa; phylum Chordata; class Aves; order Passeriformes; family Pipridae; genus Lepidothrix; species Lepidothrix coronata. The sequence goes on from NW_016690251.1 coordinate 2,881,755, forward strand.
ACACCTGGGCAGCGGGAAGAGTGATACAGCCAGTGTTCTCATAACTACTCTTGGCACCTATTGGGAATGACTTCAAAGTCAGCTGAGAGCCTGAGAGGAAGCTTATCTGTAGGGGCTGGGGCTCTGCCTCAGAGCTCACTGCAGAAGCCAACTGGGCTGGGGGAGAGAAAATCTGAGCACACTGAGGAGAGTTTCTTTTGGGCCAAAAGTATTAGTGCCTTTAAAAATATAAAAGAGATTTCTTCTTACTCAGAACAAGAATAAAGGCTCCTGAAGCTTTATCCATGGGAACAAATTCTAGTGTTTTTAATTTGGAAAGCAGTGTCACGTTATGCCACCGTTCGATTTTAGGGGGTTTGGGGGTTGCTTTTTGTTTGTTTGGTTTTGTTTTCTTAAGCCAAGGGGAATGGCCAGCTTTCTCTGACCTACCACCAGTTAAAACCAGCAAAGTTTGCCCCAAGTTTTCAGAGTGTCTGTTTTAAGCTGGAAGTGGCCATCTTCATGCTCCATATCGCAGTGTTGTCCTTTGGCTGGGCTGCAGCTGGGATCCCAGCCTCCTTACCATTTGTCAGCACTACAAGGTCCACATGCAATGAGAACTCTTGTCCATATGTGGATATGTGGGAATGTTGTCACAGTGGAGCTGCAGTCCCAGTTCCCCGTCATTCACAGCCAGAGCCCCATCGCGAAAGGGCACCCGGCTGCTGCCCAGGGGAGCTGAAGCTGCACAAAACTTTCCTCACCTGGAAGTCACCTTCCATGCAAGACACCAGGCTCTTGACTCTCGGCGTGAAAGGGCACAGGGTTTGTTTGCAAGTAGCCACACCAGGTGGTATCTGTACAGACACAAACATGGGAACGTGCTGATTTTTTGTCTCAGGGGGTTTTCAGGCAAAGCTTTGACTGTAGTAGGACATCTCTAAACTGTTGACATGCTGGTGAGGAATGTGTAAAAGCAGTAGCATAACCAAGATCTGCATCTAGCCTTGTTGGAGTCAAACAGTGCTTATAGCAAGACCTTAGAAATGGGCCTTCGTCAAGACTCTGACTAGTCCTTCCTAATGATGATGCACTCCCTGTTGAGAGAAAGCTTATTAAACAAGGCTGGTAGGATAACAGAGTGCTGACATATCCATTAAAATTAGTGAGATGTCCTTCTCTCTGCTTTTGCTGCTGGCCTGGTCCTTGTGAGCCATCTTTGTCAAGAGCACCATAGGAATAGGCAAATCATTAAGATTTGCATGCATATTAAGAAGGATGTCACATAAATCCCGAAACCTTAAGGTCATTCCCTATGCACCGTTTTGCTTTCCTTTAAGCATATGTGTTGTGGTTTAGGAATGGTGCTCCCCAATTTAGTGCTCCCACTGAGACGTTCCAAACCATGAGCCACTTGCTTGCTTCCCTTTCCCCTCCCCTTGTGGCGAGATGGAGAGGACAACTGGAGGCACAAAAGGTAAAGATCACGGGTTGTGGCAAGAACGATTTACTGCGAACAGCAACGATAAGAAAACGAACAGCAACAGCAACAATCCTGATGACAGGGGGAACAAGAAAGAGCCAAACGATCCACACAGAAACCTCCCTACTACAGATGCTGCAGTGACTGGAGGAGACCCCTTCTCCCCAGAAGAGACTCCCTTCCCCCTACCCTGGCAATGACACAAGGTGGTATAGAACAACCTCCAGGTCCTGGCCATGCCTCCTCCTGGCTACTGCAAAAATTAACCCTGTTCTGACTGGAACCAGGTCAATATGTTGGACTAGGAGAGAGAGGCAGGCATTACTAAACATATCCCTGGGTTAAGTCTGCCTGGATATATATTTTCTTAAACAACCTCAGGAATTTTTCACTTGTGCAAGGGTCCTGTTTCTATAACCTCTGCATTTTGTGCGTGCAAGTGGCCTGGAGCTTCTTTGGCTTCTCTCTGAGATGCATTAGGCCAGGAGTGCTCTCAGTTGTTACAGCTCAGCATGTGGGTATTGATTGCTGTTGACTGTCCCTGAGCTGGTGTGGATGAAAGCTGGTTGGAGAGGGCAAGGTTGGGTTGTGATTGAGTATGGGTGATGTCCTGCCTCTCTGACAGTATATCCGGGACATCAAGCTTGTCCTGTGAGAAGTAGTCTTCTCCTCTTTTGTATGACTTCGTGAGTGTTGCCACACTACTTTTGTGCAGAAAACACTGACTACAGGTATCTCTGCTCGTGTTCCCTTCTCTCTGTGATTCATTATGTGCTGAAGTACTGTCATTTGCAGATACGTGTGTATATATATGCATATATATGTGCATACACATATGGGGGTAAGTGTGATCCTGGCCTATGCAAGAGCTGGATTTGTGTATGCTTGTGTACAGGTCCTGGGATTTTTCTTTTGTGATTTTGCAGGTGGATGAGAGCTTTTTCTCATCTTCTCTGCATGTGCCTCCCATTCCTTTTCCAGGAGAGTTTGGAGGTGATGATGAGTGTTCAGCACCGCTGGACATAAGGTCAGAAGGAATGTTCCTCAATTGCTGGCTGGCTGAAGCTGGTCACATGCTGAGTCAATAAGTTTTGCTCTTCACCTTGATTGACTGCAGAGGTCAGTAACTTGTGACCAGGTCTGGGGTGTCACTTGCTGTCCCTTTAGTTCATGGAAACCTTAATTTGACACTTGAAGCATTTCACTGATAACAGTACAACTTTTTTTCAGTTAAACAGAGTGCTTTTCCAGGAGCAGTTTCCCTGCGGCACCTGGTCCAGCCGGTCTTTGAGAGATGTGTTGGAAAACCTTGTAGCAAGTGCAAATGACAACCGTGCTTAGACAATGCAGGCAGGCAAGCCCAGTGTCTGTAGTTTAGGTGTAGCTGTGAGTTTTCCAGCAAAACAGTGTGTTGGATCAACCAGTCTGCTAACATCACAATGTAGGGGTTTTTTTTTAATGACCTTTCAGAGCTATGGGGACCGTGAGGCCTCCTTGGTTGGTCTGCCTGGTCTTATGCCAGTGCCAGGCTGCATTTGCAGAGTCCAGAGCAGGAGCTGAGCTGCACTGGGAGCTTGGACATTAGACATATAGCCTCTGCATTTAACTGATGTTTTAAAAATGTAAGGATTTTCTTTTGTGTGTGTGCATGTGTGGCTTTTTTCATTGTTTCTTTTGTGTTTTGTTTTTAAATAGTTTTTTTCCCAGATCATTAGAGGTAGGGTGGGAGAACCCTACAACTTAACACAACTTAAAACTGAAGGAATCTAGACAGATCCTCTGACTCTTTTCTTCCATACTAGTATACAAGGTTTGATTATATTTGACTTTGCTCATGGAATTTGTCCCTGGAGATGGCAGGAATAGGCCTAAACTTTATGGAGATCAGCCATTTAGAGGTGACTGTCTTCTGCAGCCTCTCACCTTTTTTGGTCCTTTAAGGCTGTCAGTTGTGTTGGAGCTTTGCAGTGTGTCTGGGATGAGACGACCACCAACACCAACCTACAGCCTTAAAGGTGAAAACCAAACATTCAGCTACAATGGACTGCAGTGGTGAATTGAAAATGCAGAAAGAAATCTTTTGGTAAAACTAATTTTCTTCTAAAAGTGTCCAATACACTTACCCCCTCTCGTTTTTATAATGGAATGCACACAACAGTACGCATATTGACTTATGTTTTCAGTCAATATCAAGATTTATTGTCCCCTGAGTTAAATGAATCACAATATTGACCTCACTGTAAGCCAATACCTGCTTAATGTATTTTTTTAAAGTATTTTGTATTCATTTTTAGTAATAGGGCCCATACAGTAGTCTATAATATACATTTGTATTCTCCTTCTTGCTCTTCCCCCCCCCCTTTTTTTTATTTCCTCGTCTGTCTTTGTTGATGGCTATCATAGCAGTAGACACTGGATTCATTTAGTGAATGAGAAATAAAGATGTCCAATAGCTGGTATATCTCCATTATAGAGACGGAATGAGTCATTTCCACAATCAGCTTGCCTTTAGCTTGGGCCAGGAAAAACAAGGTGCAGTGTTTCTGGCAGGTACCAACATAGAAACAATAGCCAAGCGTTACTTGTGTGTTACCACTTCTTTCTTTCTTTCTTTTTCTTTCATTTTCTTTCTGCATTTAAACTTTCCACAGGAGGGGAAAAAAACAGTATTTCTTTAATATTGGATTCCATTTATCTCCATAAATTGGTTATGGTATACGATCTAAAGGACTCAGCTGTTTTTAAAATAGGTTTATTCCTTTTCCTTTAAGATTATTTCAGATTATTTCCACACAGTATAGGCGAGTTATAAGAAGACTCATTTTGCAGACTTCAGTGAGAGCTACACATTTGCAGTGCATCGTTTCAGATGTGGAATGTTGAACAAAGAAATTAAATTTATATGTATCACCTAAATTATTTCAGATTCATGGTTCAGCAAAGAGTTCAGATCCTAATCAAATATGTAGTTTGCATGGGCACTACACCTTTTCTCAATAATAATATGGCAGTTCTATTTACAATGCTTGACTAGATTTTGTAATAATGCTTTTACTGAAATTTACCTTTTGTTTTTTCTGCTGCAGTCTTGGCTGCCCATTATACATGTGCACCCTTAGAGCAAAGATAATGATTGCAAGTAACTTTTCTAGCGAGAAAGGATGAGAGAGAGAGAAATCAGGGCTCCTGTCAAATATTCCTACCTCTCAGACTTTTCCAGTGACTACCAAATGCATACTGATACCATAAATATACCAAATACCGATACATGCTGATAAATAGGCATCTAGATCTGTATTCTCTGTTGAAAGGAATAGTTTGAATATTGAGGTCATGAGAAATTATCTGAAAAGCTACCTCACTAGAATCACCCCAACAATTGCCTCATCAACATTCACTGCCTCTACTGTAGCATGAAGGAGAAAAACACCAACAGATGATGTGGACGAGAAGAAAGGGATGAAACAAGAGGAGTAACACGTTATTGGAGTTGATCCCAGGGGAGGAAAAGGTGGATCATCCTCCTTTTGCGTGCTGGCCCTGGCTGAGGAGGGAGGAAGCCCTGAAATTGTTTTTGCTCTGGCCTGTTCGTCTGTCCATCAACAGATTTTAAGGTATTCTGCAAGGTGATCTACTATAAATTAGGAATGTAGAGGCAAGGAATAAGCAACCTTTCCCCACTTTGTTTTTGCAGTGGGCCACAGCTTCCCCACTTGCCCCTGAGCAAAGCCTGAATTTGTGAGAATTTGGGTGACTGTCTCGTGACCAGTGGAATGTAAGCAGTCCTGCTGGAGTAGTACTGAGCTGGAGCTGGGCCACAGAAAGCTACGCTTCTGTCTTGCCTGAGCTTAACTGACACACAGTACATTTTCTAGGACTGAGATTTTTAGACAGCAAGGGAAAAAATCGGTTTCTGTATTCTTGAGGTATTGCTGTAGATGGATGCGGGGTTGGGCCTTTTCCTGCACCCCAACATAAAACACGTGTAGAGCTGGGCATGCAAACACTCCAGCCTGCATGAGCAAATCAGCCACGTTTGTTCTTCTGAACATTTCCCTGATGGGTGATGTGGATTCATAGATGTGCCTCCTGATACAAACCTAACTGGAGTCCTTCAGAGCCTTTGAATGAGACCCAAATCCTCACTCTGTCCATATTCACATGGCCCAAGGCTGCCAGGATGGTGCCTGAAGCATCCTTAGGATGGGGATGAGGATTAGTTCTGGTTTTGTTTTTCTGTGCAGGGGTTTGCTGTCTTGTGCTGAGTGGTTCTGTGCTGAACTTCGAGGTCAAATCTTGTAACTGACATTATGTTGTTGTTTTGTTGTTGGTTTTTTAAAGACAAAGGAAAAATTCCTGCTTTTAAAACAGCATTGTGCCTTATTTTCATCCATTACTCAGAACAGGTTTAGGTTGTCCTATTCAGCAATTTCCACTGGTGTTGCACACCTCCAAACCTCCTTCATGCCCTGATGGTTATTGGTTTTGGTTTTTTTTTTTTTAAACTCTGTAATTTTGTTTGTTATTTGGAACATGCTCTCTGTGTGCATCTGAAGATCTGAAAAAAGGACAAAGTTGTTTCCTAGTACGGGAGTTTTTTCCTTCTCCAGTCCTTGTTGAGAGGAAGTGGCAAACCCCGAGGGGAAAACATTCTCCCCCAAAGCAGTTGTTATGTTTCTTTCAGACATTTATAACTTTAAATTTTCCTTTTTATTTCTGTAGAGTTGCTAGTCTAAAATTTTTATTCTGACACTGTGGGTACTGTAACACCACTGCTTCTGGGGAATTTTGGTGCTGAAGATAGGGGGCTAGGGAACACAGGAAAAATTGTTATTTGTAAGGCTAACTTCTTTCTTGCTGAAAAAGTCTTGCCATCTTGCCATTTCTGTATCTTTTCCGTTTGAAGAGCTCCATCTCCCTGGGCAGCTACTTTCTTTGGCAGGCATTCTTATCAGAAACCAAGTAATCCAGAAAATAGCCAAAGGATAATGGTTTTTCCCTCTAAATCCTTCCTCTTTTCCTGAAGTACAGCTCCTTTTCTTCTTGGTTGAGTGAGTGAAGACTGTGAGAGGAAGTAGGTACGAATGAGATATGAAGTTCCTCTGTTTTTTTCTAGTGTTTTATTTTTTTGGGAAAGAACTCCCAAAGTCCCCAGAAAGAAGAGAATGGAACAGGGGAGTTACATAGGAAGGGAAAAAAGGAATTGTTTGGAGATGACTGCCCCACCCTATGTTTGGGAATGAGATGCCAGTTGGGTAATTTTCTTTGGCTGAACTTCCTCATTTCAGAGGTAGGAAGGAATTCTTCCTCTCCCTCACAGTTGCCTTAAAAACTGCATACATGAATACAGGTTTAGAATAATTTTTTTCTTTAAATTTCTTTTTGAGTCCTGAAATTCCTAAGGTTGTGTGAGCAGTGAAGTGTTTCCTTAAAGCAAAGAAAAAAACCACAAAATAAACAAGTGAGGAGCTCAAGTACTCAAGCAGAGCTGTGATGATGTTAACAGAGAGGCTGTGAAGAAGCACACCAGGGAGGGCATAGAGGATTTGGATTGCATATCCTACAGCAGAGCGAGTAGATCTCTGTTAGCTATACATTGATTGACACAGGAATGCAATTAGACACCAAAAAAGGCAAAATGCTGTGCTTGTAAATGCAGAGTTTTCTGTCCAGAGGTGCGTCTTTGAAAAATCCCTGGCTTGTTCAAACTTTGATCTCATTGATCAGACGTTAGCACCAGGTAATTAAATGATAAAATAGAAAGAGAGAGTCCAATAAAAGCTCCTTTTTTTCCTTAATGATGATGAACTTAACATTCTTGGTATCTGTTTTCGGGTAGAAGAATTACATTTGGTATCTAGTCAATAGTGCATTTGCTTATTAATAGAGCAAATGATTTAAAATTAAACAAATGACCACTCAGATATTTATGAGTAGACATGAAAATGCCTGTAGTTCTAATATGGTGCTCAATTTCTTTTAAAAAGTAAAGTAACTTTCTCCTACTCTGTAATGGTTCCTCGCAGATTGTGCTTTACTAGAAGAAGGAATGGCAAAAGAAGTAAAATAGTCCCAGTCCCATCCCCTTTATGCATTACCTGCTTGGTCTGGCACAAAATGCCTTTTTTTTTTTTTCTTGTACTACACCACCATCTCTGTACTGGGGAGAAAAAACTGATTTTTAGTCTCAGGAAAGGATTTGTAGCCAAACCCATTAGTTCTTCCAGGTGTGGGATTCAGCTGAAAAAAACCTTCTCTGGCTTTTGGGAATGCTGAACTGAAGGGAGTTAAAAGAGGTAAATACCATTCACTCAGAGACCGAGCTAAGATTTAGGGGCTTAATGTGCATCTGACGGCAAGATGAGAGGGGAGGGGGCCCAAGGTGCCTGGCAGGGGTGCAAGGGCATACAAAGCTCTTTACAGTTTTGAAAACATTGAACCTCTTTTGCTGTTGATAGGTGCTCAGAGCAGTGCTGTATCATCCCTGTTTCACTGGTGTTGGGAGATTTGCTGGAAACAAACACTCAGAAAGCACTCAGGAGTGTCCTGTGCAGTGGAGGTGGGAGTGCGAGGCAGTAGAAGTAATACAGGGAAGTTAAGTGAAAAGCTTTTTAGGTGGACATGCAGGCTGAACAGACCTCTGACACAAAGTGTGATTCTGTTAAAGGATATAATGCCATGGGAGCTGGGTCATACCAAGAAGCCTGATTCCCTTTTATACCTTCCTGTGTTGTGCCCTGTTTCCCTTTGCTACCTTTGCTCTGACCTTTAGAAGCCCCAGGATGGGCTTTCCCCTCCTGCAGACTGACTTTCAACGAGTGCCATGGAAGGAGTTAAGGATGCAAGCTCAGCCTGAAGCTCAGTTTCCTGGCTTATGTTGGTTGTTGCCAAAATCTTAATGTTGTTTTAATGCATTTTTGTGTTCGTGAATCCATTTTCCAGAGCTGCCGATTGCACACACTGACCCTTTTTATGTGACTAAAAGCCAGCTGTAGTATCCTTGAAGAATCAAATGCTCTCATAGTTCTGGAAATTGCTCTGGGTGTGCATGCATGTTTATTTGTGCGTCAGCTCTTTTAATCTTTCTACTGAAAACCTAATATACTGTAACTGGGACATTTTCAAAAAAAGAGAACACTTCAAAACAATTCTAAATATAAATTAAATCCATTTCCAAATGGCTTGTTAAAAAATGCAGATGGTTTATATTTATTATATAATTTTTTTGTTTTATCACCTTGCAAAATTTTACAGCATAGAATCTTATTTAATGTGGGGGCATTTTAAGCAGCAATATTAGACAGCTGTATGTGCGTCATACTCAGAGATTTTTACAGGATATTAAAGTTGGTTCTGATGTAACCTGGTGTTTTGAGCAGCGTAGATTAGGCATTTTCCAAGTTTGTAATTTTTTTTTTCTAAGTAGGTGCCTTTTTTTTTTTTTTTTTCCTTCTCTCTTCCTCCCCAAGCACTTTTAGTGCTTGATTCCAATTGTCCTCAAGGTGTAAGGAAATTCAGGCCAGACTGATTGAGAAACTGCTCTCTGAGACTATGTGAATAACAAAGCGTGGCCCAGATATTATCTCAGCCGAAATTAGGGATAATTATACTCTATAGCAAATTATATACATAGTTAAAATAAATAACAAAGCACAATGTTCATATTCTGGTGATTAATTTTTTTCCCCCAAGTTCTGTTTGACTTTACAATTTTTCCATTGCAATCAACATGAGAATATTGCTGGGGTAGCAGCAGCACCTGAATAAGTGCCAGCCCAATTTTTTTTCTTTTTTTTTCCTCTCAGCCTCCAACAGGCACAAGCAGGTTTAATGTTAACCCAACTAAACTCCAGCTCCTCTGCTGGTTCTCACACCCTCCAGGTCAGAGCTAAATCCCCTATTAATTAAACAGAAATTATATCTGAAATAAATCACTTGGTGCAAGAAATCCACGGTGGAATTTTTTGAAAGATGTTTGCAATAATTAAACATTCTGTGACTGGTGACATTTTAAATAACTCTTAAAATACCAACCTGTGTTGATATTTAAAATAGGCTCTTCAGTGGAAAGGCAGTGATCCCATTGAACAAATAGTATAAACCACGTCATCGTATAAGAAGGGAAAAAAAAAAATCATCCAACAGCAAAAAAAACCCAACTCTGGTCCCATCTGTTTTCATACGGCAAGAGTCTTGAAAGTGCTTGGAAGATACAGGTTGGGGATAATTCTGGAGATCCTTGTGAAGTAAGAGCCGATAAACTTTCAATATCTGCTGACTCCATCCCAAGCTGTTGGAGGACGTGAGGTGGGTTTGCTGGATCACGGGTGTAGGAACAGAAGGGATCATGGATTTTGGCTGGTCTTTTAGGGTTTTGCTCTCTGCCTCCTCCTGCACTGCGCCTTTCCTCCTGATCTGGCAATTTCAGGGGCATTTTGTGCAATCAAGCAGAAGCCCAGAGTATTTCGTCAGCGTCCCCAGGCAATGTGCCACTATGGCTGATGGGAACTTGCAGCAGTGTTGCTGCACGTTGCACAGGCTTGTTTCACCCTCTGCCCACTGGCTTTGGAAAAAATACAAACAAAATAACACCCCACCATCACCAAAAGAGCCCTGCCATAGTTCCCTTCTCCCAGAGTATGTGGGGGAAATGAATAGTGAGTCTTGCCCACATGCAAGGAGGAGAGGAGGTAGGGGACTGCTGGTGTAGAAGAAATTGTGTACCTTGATGGTGGTGGATCGTCTTTTTGGCCGGTTGGAACACCTCAGTGCAATGCCTCTTGCAGGCTGGAGAGAGGGAGAGGTTTGAGTGTCTTGTGACAGCCAGGTTGGGGGGCAGTGTAGGCAAATTGGGTTTTGCACTTCCCTCTTGTGCTGATGGCCTAAGTGACCCCAGCTAGAAGGAAGCAAAGGAGAGCAGCTCTGCACTGTGCCCTGAGAAGGCAGAGTTTGTCCAGAGCTGGGCAGACCTAGGGACCCCTCCAGGCCTGTCCTTCCTCTGCCCTGGTCTTTGTGAGCTCCTGCAGTGCTAGAGCAGGCAGAGTTGCCTTGAGGTTAAGGTGCAAAACCATGATGGTGATGAGAAGCATCTTTGTGTGGAAAGCTCAGGCATCTCACATGGGTGTACTTCCATGCTTTCATTACAGGTGTAATGGGTTATGGAAATGGATTGTATCTATCCAGTGACTGAAGACTCTCTTACGCCGTAGCTGTGCTCTAATTCCTGCAAGTTGTCTTGTGTCCATCCCCTTTCCCAAGCAAACTGTCACTGCTGCGTGTTCTCTTAGATCAGCTGCCTATTGCTCCCCATCTAGGTGGACCATTCCACTCACTTATAGTCTCTTGTGTCCTAAAAAGGACACTGTATGCTACCTAATCCAGTATTGACCTGCTTACCAAAGGAAATCTTGTTTGTCTTGATTTGGTCTTGTTTTTTTTTTTTAAACTGCATTTTACATTCCACCTGGATTTTATAGCAGGCAGTTTCAGTGAGAGGCACAGGGAACCAAGAGACTTGGCATGTCTTTACTTGAGGAAAAACTGTCCTTCCTACTGCTGCAGCAGTCTGGTTCCATGTCTGGAGCTTCCTTGTGTTTTGCTGGAGCTTCTCTCCTGGTTGCTCACAGGGAGTGGAGCTGAGGAGGGTGCATGGCCAAGGAACATGGGCAGCGTGGTGCTCATTTGGAACAGTCGGGTGGCAGCTCAGACGAGAGGCTTATACCTGCGGGTTGGATTTATGTGCATTTGGGAAACCACAGCTATTCTACTTCCACGAAACCCAGGTCTTTCCCAGTCTAATCCTGTTTTTCTCCTTGAAGGATTAGTTTCTAAGTTTGGGACAAATCTTTCTGGGGGAAGAAGAGGAGGAGTGTGCAAACACAACTCTCTTTTGGAACAAGAATTAAGAAGATAAAATGCAAAGAAGTGCTGACTTGGACTGATCTAATCGCCATGCTGTAGTTCAGGGATGTGAGCCATGAAGCTGAGGCTGGACTGCAGAAACACTTGGACAGGTAAAATACAATAGTTCCTCTCTGTGCTGCTGAGTGAGTGTCCTCCTCCTGGTTTAAGGCCTAAAGGTCTGGCAGTCAGTGCCTGGTGACTGAGGTTACAATGATCCCCAGCCACGGCACCACTGCTCCAAGCCTCTTGAGCAGAGAGCTGGAGGGATGGGCTGGGAGGGTTTCCAGGCTCTGCCAGCCGGGCTGAGACCCAACTGCGATGCCCCTCCTGCCAGAGAAGCTGGGCTGGGGACACTCAGCTCATGTGCCCATCAAGGTGATTTCTTGCCATTAATTATTGGTACTGGCAGATGTAAATTATTGCTTGTTCCAGTCGCTTGATGCTTTTAGGTGGGGGTGGAGAGCTGTACCCCGAGGGACAGCGCCGTGGTTTATTACTCTTTGTTATTAATGATTCGTGAAGCACCGATTAGGCTGGCACTGTGAGCACTACCAAAGGGTAGGTAGGAGATCTGCGGGGCGTGGGCGTCCACGGCACCTCCTCCCCTTCCGCGGCGGCAGAGCCGGGGCTCGAACCCTCAGTCCCCGGTGCCGCCGCTGCGGCGGGTTGACGGCAGAGGGCGCCGAGCCCCCAGACACGGCGGGGAGAGAGAGCCAAGGGCAATTCCCAAGGGCTTCCCGAGAACCACGGGCTGCCCTCCGGCCGTCAGAACCCCTAGGGACACCACCCCTCCCATTCTTGCCCCGTGTGCCCTTCCTTACTGGCATGGCACCAAAAAAAAAAAAAAAAAAAAAAGAAAGAGAGAGGGAAGAAAAATAAAATAAAAAAAAAAAACAACCAAACAAACCGAATTTTAGCCAGACCAAACTGTTTTTCCCTGTGGAAGCGTCGCCCCGCTGTGAAGGGCAGCGTGGGGATCCCTGCAGCGCGCGGCCGTGGGACTGCAGAGCTGGCTGCGTGGGCCGGGGCTGCACAAACCCAGCATCGCTGACGCTCAACCCGAGCCCACGCAGGGAGCACTCACCATTATATATATTTGTTGGACCAGGTTTCTGGCACGTTGGGGTGCTTTAAACTTGAGCGGATTCATGTACAAATCAATTCAGAATTGGGAAACCATCACTTCCCTTATATATACATCTCTCCTGTGTTACCAGTTTTCCAGCTGGGAAGGCTGGCAGGTAGACAGCTTCAGGGGTGGCTGCCAATGCTGATTCATGACCCAACCCACAAAGGATATTAATATGGTACCATAAGAACATTTTCCCCTCAAAGACAATGAATGTGTAATTTCTGTGATGCAAGTGGAGGTCAGTCTGATGCTGCTCTCCTGCCAGGAAGTTATACAATAAGTTTATAAGTATACTTGTTGGACAGAGCCAAAACCTCAGAATCCCTTTCAAAGCCAGTTTTTTACCCCATTTGGTTTACTGTGAGCCCCTGGGTTTTGGCCAGCTATAGACATAACATAAATTAATTTTATTCTGCAATTTTAGAAGGCACTGTAAGGTTTAAGAATATTTTTTCCAGTTGTCACGTTTCTAAATATGCTCTTTTTTTCTTGCCATATTCAATGCCAAAAAGCACAGCTTAGGAATGTAGTAGGAACATAGGAATTGCCACAACAGTCCATCTTGTCAGTCTCCTGTCTCTGTCGGCTGCTGGTGCCAGATGCAAATTCTTGAAGCAACTACGTAAAAGAAGTTCTCCTAAAATAAAAAATACTGAGGTGTGGCGGGAGGGAAGAAAAATAAGAGTTGCAGGAGGGAGTGGGCAGAAAGACTTTCAATTTATTTATTTATTATTTATTTATTATTATTATTATTTATTTATTTATCTATTTATTTATTTATTCCAACTACCTACAGATTTGTTTTACAGAACTTTAGGCTGATTTATCGTTTTACCTTCTCTTGCTGAGTAGCCCTCAACTGTGCCACACATGGGAGGCAGCAAAAAAAGAGAAGGGAGCTTCTTACTTTTTGTTTCAGGAGAAGGGAGCTTACTTTCTGTATCAGGAGGGGACGTAAAAGGCTTTAAAAGATGACAACAATTTGTCAAAGAAAGATCATGGGAAGATGGAGCAGATCATTTAACAGAGGCGACAGCCAGGATGCCTCGTGGAGCGCAGTGCCGGGAAGCAGGATATGCTGAATATCCTTACGGCAAGTTCATCTAGCCTGTCTAATGGCTAGTTATTGTTTGAAGTGCTTGCATGAAAGCACAACACCGTGTGAGAGCTAGAAAATTCAATGGTACAAGGGAGTTATTTAGCTTATGCCCTTGAGATTAATCACAGGCTCAGTAACTTAACTCCAGAGCGATCTCTTCCTGCTGTAATGTGACTTAGATAGCAACAGAGCAGCCAAGGACTGGGCAGTTTGCAAAAAATCGTAATGTCAAATATCTTGATGCCAAACTATTTTGATGTGGAGTGGAATCGCCAGTTCCCGACGTGCAGCTTTGCAGCCAGCGGAGCAGCAGGACTCGCTCCCTGCCTCGGTTAATCCGCTGGAAAACTGTGTTCCTTATCGCCCTCGGGAGCCCGTCAGGGTTCAGTCACGACAAGGCAAGGGAGGGAGGAAGCAGGTACAGATCTCGGGGACGCTGCTGTGAGTTGTGAACGTTCCCGCTGATGTCTGTGGAATCATTTTCCGTGCTGTAAAAGAGAGTGAAATATCCTCCAGGTGTTCAGTGTCGAGGACTGTGATCCGATCTTTTAGCAGGTTCATTAGCTGGACGAAGGGGACTCTCACGGCATTTCCTGGTGCTTTCGTGTGCAGGAAGCTTAGTGGAGACTTCAGACGAGCATTTCGGTGCGAAAGCATACAGAAAATGCAGTGGATTAGAAGAGGCTTCTGTACAGAAGTTACTAACCCTGTGCTGGATCATATTCATAAGCGATTTTAGGGATCAACATATTCCTTGTTCAAGAATCTTTCCATCCTTGCTGATAAGTGTACTGGATGAAGGGCATAATTAATTTAAATGAATGTCTTGTGCTTGTTTCTGAAGCTTATCCAACATGGATCTTGTTCACTGAGAAGGAAAATAAATGCTTTTTTCTTCTATTTATTGCTACTCTGGTGTGGGCCACCTACATACAAGGAGAGATTTTTTTCGATACACGTCCCCCCAAAATGTCACCCTAAATGATCAAGAGGAGAAAAAATAAAAAGGACATTCCACATACATAAAATATGTAATTAAAATGATGAATTATTGTAAGATAGAATATTAGCCTTTTGACATTTTAATCTGAGCAGGAGAGAGTGAGAGAGTGAATTCGGAGCCGCTCAATTAAATTTAGAATTTTTTACCCTCCATTGTTATGAATAAATAGAAAGATTCTGTAGCAGTCTGCGGAATTATTAATTGCAAGTACTGTAGAAGGTGCATGCACCGTATCATGAAATGGAGTATCATTGTTAGTGACTATATTTCTTGGTAATTAAGGCCCAGACTAATGATGCAAGTTTTCTTCAGCATGATTTTCATCTGATTATGAGGCTGCTTCATTAAGAGCACTCAGACTAACGAGCTGTAGCTGTAATAAAGTAATTTTCTGTCTTGTGCTCTGATTGATAAAGAGTTTCTATAGCTAAAAGGAATTGAAAATATAATTATAATTAGAAATGGTTGAATAAAGTTATTACAGGATTGCTGAAGGGTAGTGCAATTGACACCATAATGTTTTTTGGAAGTGTGCATCTTAAAATTAGACTTTATAAAAGGAAGGGGGAAAAAAAAAGCAACCCGCAACCCCAAACCCTCTGTGCTAATAAATGGGCAGAATGTTGCTGCTTCCATAAAATGAACTGTTAGATTAAAGTAAAATGAGGTTTTCCCACATTGTTCAGAACAAGAAAAACATATGCAGGAAGAATGCTGTTGCCTTTCTTCCCAGCATTCCTCTTAAGTGAAGTAAAGCTTATGAAAGTGCTTTTTACTCCATTTATAAAAATTTTCATGCTGCCATATGTTACAAAAAAGATCTTTTTGATTAAGCTGATGTGTTTTGAAGCATACAGTATAATTTTGGAGTTTCCCTTTAAAAATGTGCAAAGAGTTCTGTGAGTTATGTGAGTCTTTTCTATATATTTGCATACAGTAACTAGTGGTCTTTAAATATGTTTTTTGAATGGAGAGGTTTTCCTTTCTTTCTCTCTTTTTATAATCTCCTTGCATCGGCCAATATCAAAATATAACTGGGTCAAATACAAGGTCTCTCTTTTTTTCTCCAGGGGAAGCAAATCGACTTTTTATCCCAGAAACCTTATTCTTTTTTTATGATGTTCATATTATAAACAGCACAAACTCTGTTAGAGCAATCCTTTGTGCGTATGTCATGGGATATATATGCTATGTTGATAGAAAATACTATAATAAGGCTTTTATTTAGAATTAGCTGCTGCACTTTAGTACTCAGAAGTTGTTTGACTTATTTAATTTGGAGGCTTTCTGTATTGCTGTATCTCCCTCTTTGGAAGTCATGCATATATTTTAAAGCTACAGTTATGCACATTTGGTTATGTAAATCTGTCCCATGCAGACTCCGAGGAACTTTATTGTATTGGATTGAACCAAACAGTAGATCATCTAGATGTATATTTATGCTAATTAACTTAAATCCAGCATTTTGCATTGATTGCTCAGTCATAATGCTTTTTGGAAGATTTTTAGAATTTTTGAAAATCATTCTTAACACATTATATGGTGATAAAAGTGTGTTATTGGAATACCATTAGCAGGAATAAAAAAAGAGCAGAATTTTATTGGTTGTTCATTGAAAATGTTAGCTGTGATTAGTTACATAATCCTACATTAACCTGTAAATTAAAATTCCTTGGTGCAATTTGATGGCTGATTTAATTTTGTCTTTCTTTGTTTGCCGCAGGCTAATTCCATTATGAATTCTTTATACAGCCTTTTCCCTCAATGATTAGCAGCTTCTACTCAAGTTCTGATTACTATTGTACACTTAGCACTACATAAAGCTGGGGATTAATATTCCCCTGAAGAATTGTTGCTATGGATCTGCTCTATTCCTTCTAAGAGATGTTTCTGCAGCTTCAATTGTCCATAAATTATGATCTCTAGTGAATTATCAGTGGGAGTGAACTAAGCTTAACANGAAGAGAGCACTCTAGTTCTGAAAGAAAAAGGGAGAGAGAGATAAAAAGATTCTCAATTATTAATTGCAAGGTTTCCATAATACAGAAGTGGTGATATTTTCCCTATCTTCATTCCTGTGAGCATGTAAGAAATCAGGGTGAGTCAAAAACACTGAAGTCCTAACCCCCTCCAGCACTTAGAGATAAAACCTTCAGGAGGATCTAAATTATGTGGAGATGGAGGTGGAAAAACCAGCCCTATCACCCTGGGTTTTAAGTTTGTATTTTGGCTCTTCTCATCTCTGTCCTCCTGGTATAGTTTCCAGTCTGTCGATAGCCCGATTAGTAGCCTGGCTCAACTGCCTTTAAAATATAGTTGGGATTAATAGGGGATTTAATTGTAGATGTTCGAGGAGCTTTCATATTTGGAGAGGTTTTATTAAGAGACAGCTATTGCAGTTCAAGTTTGTGAGCACTTTGCTATGCTCCCATCTGTTCTCCTTTGTTAGGGCTTTAAAGTCATATTTCTCGTACTGATTCATGGCTGTTTTCCTTCTCCTCCCCTGAAAAATGTGTTCTGAAGGCTGGACTGCAGTGTTATTCTTTCTTGCTGGGTATGTTCGATTTTCCTAATTGAGAGGATCATGTCCTCCTGCTTTCCAGCCCCAGCCGAGCCCCCTCCTGCTCAAACTTCAGACTGCAGAGTGCTGGGGGTAAAAGGCTGCTGCAGACCTGACTTTGCATGTGCCTCCTTTTCAGAGAAGCCCTTGGATGGCACAAAGCTGGCCTTGCAACCACTGTGCCTGGTTTCTGCCAGGTGGGAGGAGGCAGTGACTTTGCATCACTGCCCAGCAGATGCAGAGCTACCCCACATTCACTCAGGGTACTGGAACAGAATGTCTTTGGCTGTTCTGTGCCGAAGGGAATGGAAATCTGTAGTTCAGTTAGACTGAAGGAGTGTTTTAGGCTGTCTTGAGACTCTTAGGTATTTTTTTGGGTGTTCTTCAGGCTAAAGCACTGTTGGACTGCATCTGCTAGAGCTACTTCATGCACTGTGGTACATTAGCTGTAGTGGTAAATCATATTTAGTAACACACAGTTAGAAGGACTCTAGGAGTTAGTGTACTTTCCTGAGTGCTGTCAAGTAACTTGTGCTAGCCCAAAAGAGTTGTTTAGGCACTGAGATCTGACAGTACCTCAGTCCCATTCCAGGAGAAACAAATAACTTTTAATGTGTGACTAATAGAAGGTGTTTTTTCATCTCTCTTTTCAAAGCCCTGCTTGACAATATTCAGCAAAATCTGTATATGTTTTAAATTAAAAACAGGAGCTGAGTCCAACTGGTGTTTTGTGCTTGGAGCTAGTGACAGGAAAACAAAGGTGGATTCGTTAGGTGACAGGGTCTGAATTCTCTGGTCTGCTAGTCCACTTAGTGCTGCTTACTGAAACTGCTGGAGATTCCCATCAAACAATTCCCTGTGGAGCCACAGTGTTTCCTATTGTCTCAGCCCATAGCACAACCAACAGAAGATGATGTATATGGAACAGTCTTTGATTATCCCCAAATGCTAGATGTTGGGGCTAGGAAAACTGAGGAGATGTTAGGATAGTCCCTGCAGAAGGGCAAACTGGCTATTCATGCTTTTTTAAAATTTTCGTTTCTTTCTCACCTGTGTGTTCTCTGCAGCGCTCAGAAACTCAGTGTAATGAACAATTTAACCTTATAGTGTCCATTCAGTCTGTCATGTTGAATAACCACTAACACATTATTCTTCAAGAAGCTGATCTTTTTTCTCCCAACGCACTCTCTTGTCTTCATAGTCTCCTGTTGGAATTTTACTTCTTTTGCTAGGATTTAAATCTATCTAGTGGTTTTGGGTGTTTTGGAGCTCTGTTGTGAAAAATAGTGTCTTGCATCTTTGCCTCCTGTGTCCCCTTAATGATTTTAAAAGTCTCACTATTACAATCTCCTTTAGATAGCAATTTTCCACCTTGAAGATTACTGTCTCCCTACTCTGAGTGTCCCCTCCTGTGCTCAGGAGTTGCCTTTCCTTTACTCCTTCCCAAATCTGTTGGATTCTTTTCCAGGTGGGGCAATCAGAACCACCTGCAGTACTCCAGACTTGGATGTGCTGTGACTTTGTCATAATTACGTTTTCCTGTGTTTATTGGCACTGTATTCCCAGTCACCTATCGCTGAACAAGTCTCAAGGATTTTTAGTAGGGTAGTCTTAATGTTTGCTCTCATGTGCAGACAATGATCCTTCCGTTATTCCTGCTATATTGACAGTGAAGGCAATAGAATGAATGCAAAAATTTCCTTCTTGTTTGTTACTTCTGTCAATTGTCACAGTAAAGGTCTTAACTTATGCTCCAGGCACAGTCATGTCACTGACATCAGTGCCAAACTAGATTGTGATGGCAACTACTTCTCTTTTTGTTTCTTTTCCTTTAATTTGGTGATTGTCATCATCATTCTGCTGATTTCTCTGTTTTCTAGCTGAGATCCTAGTTGTAGGATCAACTCCAGCATTCACCTTGCACATCACTAGTCAAGTCATCATGGAAGTGAAACAGGAATTGTTCTTATTCCTTTTTTTGGGGGGTTGTGTCTAGCTGTGACTGAAGCTGGTTTCGCTGCAGTTTGAATTCAGTAGGACTTTTACCCAGACTCAGACCAGTAGAATAGAGGAAGTCTTGGTCTGAGCTTGTTTTGAGTTCAAATTTGGCTTTCTGGAGGGATAAACCCCATAAGGTTTCTGCCCAGTCCCCTCTATCCACCTCTATTGAGCGCTCGATGTCTTTCCAGTGTTATCACTGCCTCTCTCCCCTCCCCAAAGTGCTGCCTTCTCTCTCTCTCTCTGCTCTGTCGCATTCAAATGGACTAATTGGTGAAAGAGGGCAGCAGAGATCCTTTTTAATAGTGTGTCTGCCTCAGCTATGAAGAGGAGAGCTCCTAAGCAGAGAGGTGTTTGTGAGCAGCCCAGTGCAGGGCTGGGGGGGATGCCTGTGCTGATTCCAAGGGAGGAAGCGTGAGGATGAAGAAGGGTGCAGCACAAGGCAGAGATGCTCATGCGTACCTGTGAAGCCAAGTTAGCAAAAAGCTGGGTCAGTCCTTAATTAAGAAAAGGCCTCGGAATCGTGTTGATGATAGAGCAAATGGGATGCAGTCCCAGAATGCATGAAATATTCAGGTCTAAATGTGTGTATGTGTTCTATAGGTGTGCCAAGCCAAACTGAACACTGAAAATGATGTTCAGTGGTCTCCTCCAACCCAAAAGGTTTTCTGAATGTGAAGGTAAGTGTGACCTAAAAGAGGAGGAAGTGTGAATTATGTTGGAGAGAGAGCATTGAATCCCCTCCCCTCGCTCCCAAGGGATTCCTTTCCAATTCCATGGAATTCAGAATCCATTAAAAGTTGGTCTGGAAGGTGTCCCTCCCATGTGTAGGGAGTTACAACAATCGAGGTAGACTGGATGGATGATATCCTGTGGCACGTTTTCCCAAACCATTCTGAGGGGCAATCAGTGATGGAGGTTATGTAACTCCTTGTGTCAGTTCTTTCTGGTGCTTCTTTGTGTTTGCTCTGGTCCTTACCTTTTATATTCATGTCTTGAACCTTCCAGAAACTTCATCCCACTGCTGCTCAGCTGCATCCAGTCTTGAAGTGGATGCAATGTTCATGTGAAGCCCTACTGACACTGCAGAGAGCAGAGGGGTCATTCTGTGTGTATTCAAGGCTGTATACCCTGTTTATCTACTTCAGCATTGTATTTTGCCTTTTCTCAACAGCAGAGCTATGTTCACTCTGATCCAGTAACCCTTGCACATGTTTCTGGAGAACTGCTGTTTGGCCACACGCTTCCTGTGCTTAAACAGTTAAACACTCCAACATCACTTTGTACTTCTACTGCTTATACGGGTTTAATTTTGCCCCTTTTTATTTTTTCTGTCTGTTTCTCTGATTTGTCAAAAGCATTTGAATCTTCTCCCTTCCGCTCTCTGCTACTCTGAAGTGGGCTAAACTTGGTACAAACAAGTTTTTCTCTTCCTTCATTTTAAATTGGGTTGTCAAATCATAATTCATCTTCTTACACCACGAGTAGCTGATGTACATTGTTCTGTAGGTCCCATTGTCCATGTAACCTTAAAGGAAAATTTTTGCTGCTTTGTTGGTGGCTTTACCTCTTCCTGCAGGAAATAAACCTGGAATTTTAGGACCAGAGGGCAGTTTTTCACATTGAAGCTGTCGTGATTAATTTGGTGTTTTATTTGTTTCTAAGTCAGATCATAATGACAATATGGCATTTTTCATTAACGGTGTATCTTCCTGTCCAAAAATTCATATGAGAGTGAAAAGTTGCTCCCTAGAAAACTTCACCCACACCCTTGACTCTCTTTCTCAGACATTTTTTAGTTCAGAGATTTACTTCCCCTCCACTCCCCTCCTGCCCTCCTTTCTAGCAGTGTCAATACTTTATGAGAGATCTAGATGGCACAGGTACTCCTTGAAAGTTCCTGGTTGAGCACCTAAAAATATTTAAGCAATATGACACAAGAGGCAGTGCATTTCTGAGCAATCATTGCACATCTCACACAGCAGTTTAAGGGCAGCAGCCGAAGGCCTGTAAGCAGCCCCCAAATGTCTGAGTACTTGAAAAGGCCACAGACTTGCTGTGAAGAACAGTAATAGAGACAAGAAAATGAGAGGATGGAGGCAGCCTAGACAAGAAGATTTACAGAGTGTTGTAGAAATAAATACACTGCCAACAGCTTGTCACATGTTCCATTCACGCGTTTACTGAACTCTGCAGAAATAGATGTGTTTAATCAAAGAAGTGGAACTTTTTAAGATCAGTTGGCAAGTGAACCTTTGCCAGATTTGTTTTCTGGACATAAAGTTATGTCTGTAGCAGGGTGGAAAATATTCCTTGATTCAAAGATTTACAGCAAGGATGAATTTACCAGTGAGGTAGATATTACACCAGAGTTTCACATGTATAATCCGAAGATTATCTGTCTGAAAATGAAACTTCTAAACTTTGATTCTGAAGTTTTGTGGGCCTTATAAATGATCTATTTGGCATAGAGATGTTTAGCCCAGAGCACCTTTCTCAGAGTAGTCCTCCTACTGCGCCTGTTTCCCCATAGCTGGTTTAACCCAAAAGCGAGAACCTCTTTTAGTGGAATAGTACTTTTAAATGAGAGTGGCTGATCTGGAGTGCATGAAAATATGATAATTCTCAAGTTATTGCCTCTCCTGGATTTTCATATTCAGTAGCTCCCACACTTCTCTGCAGCAGCACTGATGACCAAAGACCTAAATTCTGATTGCTGTGGACTTGGTGCTAACATTCATTGATGAAAATAGGCTCAGGGCCAAGAGTCCTATGTGAATATTTGCAATTCCTGTTAACCTCAGCAGTGCATAGCACACATTAAAATTACTTCAGAGACCTTCACCACCTTTTCAATTAAATTACTTACCTGTAATCTGGTCATTAGTGGTGTTCCCCAGTGGTGTTCCCCAAGGCTCAGTATTGGGCCCAGTCCTGTTTAATATTTCTATCAATGATCTGGATGAGAGGATTGAGCGTATCCTCTGTAAATTCATGGATGACAACAAGCTGGGTGAGAGTGTCAATCTGCCGGAGGGCAGGAAGGCTCTGCAGAGGGGTCTGGACAGGCTGGAGGAATGGGTCAAGGCCAATGGTGTGAAGTTCAACAAGGTAAAGTGCCAGTTCCTGCACTTTGGCCACAGCAACCCCCTGCAGCACTAAAGGCTGGAAGTTGAGTGGCTGGAAAGTGGCCCAGCGGCAAAGGACCTGCACGTGCTGGTCAACAGTAGCTGAACATGACCCACTGTGTTCCCAGGTGGCCTGGAAGGCCAATGGCATCCTGACCTCTATCAGGAATAGTGTGGCCACCAGGACTAGGGAGGTTCTGGGCCCCTTAATTCAGGAAGGACATTGAGGAGCTGGAGTGAGTCCAGAGCAGGGCAACGAAACAGGTGAAGGGTCTAGATGGTAAATCTTATAAGGAGTGTTTGAGGGAGCTGGGGTTGTTTAGCCTGGAGAAAAGGAGGCTTTGGGAAGACCTTATCACTCTCTACAACTAACTGAAAGGAGGTGGTAGCCATGTGGAAGTTGACCTCTTCTCCCAGGCAACAAATGACAGGATGAGAGGACAGAGTCTTAAGCTGCACCAAGGGAGGTTCAGGCTGGACATCAGGAAGAATTTATTCACAGAAAGGGCTGTTAAACATTGGAATAGGCTACCCATGGAGATGGTGGATCACCATCCCTGGAGGTGTTCAAGAAATGCCTGAACATGGTGCTTAGTGCTGTGGTCTAGTCGACATGGTGGTGATCAAAGGTTGGACTTGATGCTCTCTGAGGTTTTTTCCAACCTAAATGATTCTGTGTAATGATACCATATTAAATGTTAATGTCCTCTGCTCCTTTTTATTGGGTGTTATTCACCATCTATTATCTTTCTCCAGTTTTCAGATTTCTGTCTCTGTATTTTCATGTATAAAGATTAAGTAATAATCAGAATCTCCACAGACATACCAACAGAATAAAAGCTGCTGTATTTCTTCAGACCAAAGACTCAGCAAATCCAGTGTCCCCTTCCCATTGATAGCTGCAAATGGATACTTAGAGAAGATTGTGTGTATGACAGTTCCTTTTCAACACCCTCCCAGTCCTCTAGTACTTTCTAACCAAAGGATTGCTTGATCCTTGTGTGGTGTGTACATGTGTAGTTTTCACCTTGAACCATTGTGAATATTTTATAATCCCAGCATCCTTTGTTAAGGAGTTCTCCAGGTAGCTCTTTATAGAATAGAGGTGTTACATATCCTTTTGTGTGTTTTGAATTTTGCTTCCCAAGCTTTATTTGATGACGCTTTTCTCTAGTATTGGAAGATTTGGTAAAGTCCTTACCCTCAATCTTCTTGAGGCTACGTGCAGTAGTTTAGGCTCTTACCATGTCCAAAGTAATTTCTCTTGCTAGATTGAAGAGTCACAGCACATTCTATTTTGCATGGAAATATTGTTCAATGTGCAAGTGGATGTAGATGAAATCTAGCTTTCTGCCTGTGGTGGATGACAGGTGACTGAACCTTGTATGAAGGCTGCTGCAAAGGAGGTGGCTGAATCCAAGTTTCATTCATCCTTGTGTCTGTCCACTCTAAGCAACTAATTTCTGGAATTAATGAAGTGTTTGCTGTTCTTTCCCATAACTTCATCATAGAGTTTGTTGTTGACCAGTTCTCCAGCACAGAAGCTGAGTATTTTGTTTCTGTTGTGTTCCTGCCTTGAGCTGGTGTAGTGGAATGAATCGTGGGCAGTTAGTTCTTGGGCTGATATTAATCAGCACAGCCCTGTTATTTCAGAAAAGCAGTGCAGCTGAGTTAGCCAAGTCTTTTGATGTGTATGGGAACTGCTTAGTTTCCTATCATAAAAGTGGTTAAGTGTGTGCCTGACTTTAGGCATCTTCCAAAGAATCATGCTGAACAGGACTTGATGCAATAAACCTTCTCCACAACACAATATTCTTTCTCTGATGTTTCAGTATATGCAGTAGTCAGAATGTTTGCACATGCTGTATTATTATTATAACCCCCAGTGAACTTGTCTCCCCAGCTGGAGCTCAGATATACAAGATAAAGTTAATTGGGCTCCCTTTCAAATGGAGAATTTAGACCTCCTTCCGGCTTTTCAGGTAGAGGAACGTGTTTTGGACTGTTGTTATCTCTCCCTCCTCCCTTGGGCAATGCTAAGTCAAATACTGTAAACTGATAAACGTTATTCTAACATTGGTAACACTTGTATAAACTCTAGTGCCGTTCCCTTCTTAACACCTCCCACTTCCTTGCATCCGTGTAAATTCTTTGCCCCAGCGTGGTGCACAAAGGTCCGATACGGATCGTGTAACACACCCAATACAATGAACGCTTTCTTTCCGTCTTTGCTGGACTCTGGAACTCTTTTGCTTTCCTTCTGTTCAGCGCTGAAGCCCAGGCCAGCTTGCCAGTGATTTATTGGGTATTCAGGGTTTCCAGTGATTTACATTTTCCATCTTCCCTTGAAGGCATTTGTGCTGCTTCAGAAGGATGTGGCATTTGGCTTAAATGTGAAATATTCTTTGCAGTGATTTGACTTCTGAATTCAATAGTCTTACCTTCTTCATAGGAGTTTTAAAAGAAGTACTGGCTGGAGTTGGGCTTTAGAAACAACAAAGGGAAAGTTTCTATTTGGAAGCATATAAAATACCTAATGGTTTTGGTTTATTTTTTCTTTGCTCTGGAAAGAGAGAAAGAAATCTTGGTGTGATTGACCTTGATGAATTCATTTGGAATATACAATGAAGTCCACCTTTTCATAGTTACTCATCTAATTGGAAGATGGTCTTTTCCTTCTGCTTAAGATGTAGGCAACAAGGGAGAACCCACTCTTCCCTTCCATACATAATCATTAATGAAGGATCAGCTTTTCTTTTTAGGAGTATTTCTGGGAATATTTATGAAGATATTGAATCCTTTGGTTAAAAAGCAAGATCAGACTATTCTTTTCTCTCTCCCTGCCCACAGTTCATTGCCAGGTTGGTTGAATGAAAGTTGCCAATGTAGCCTTTGGTTCAGAGAGGCCCAGGATACTTGTTTTAAGGGATTCACCAGCAACCCCTAAGTCTTGTCTTTCTAAATTTGCCCATAATGATGTGTTGGGAGGTCCTCTGCACACTTCAGACAGTAAACTGACAGAAGCAAACCCATCCTAAGAAGTGCCAGATTCTTAGGAACATAAATTAGAGCTTCCTGCTGTTGTAATTAAAATAAATTCGGTTCTTCAGCTGGCTGGGTGTCTGCAGGGCACACTCTCCTTTGTCTGGAAGGTCCAGCTGACCCCAGGATTTTTATCTACTGGGGAAGTAATGTAGGCATCACTGAGGCTGTGCTTCCCTTTCCCTTCTGCTGAAGTGTGTCTTACCTACAGGCACTGCATGCACAGTTGGAGGATGATTTACACATTCCCTGAGAGAATAAGAGACAAAAATGACAATGGCATAAGGTTTCAAGCCTTTGGGATGGTGGCAGCTTCATAGGACTGGCTGTCCTCCCTCTGTGCCTGAAATCTCCCAAACACAAATTGGTTTGGCCTCTGCTCCTGAAAAATGTTACAAAGAAGTATCTTCCAGGTGTGACAACTACTGCCCTGGGTAAGACTGTAAGGTCAAGTTAGCTGCTGGTGGACCTGATCTTGCAGTCCAGAGTGGTTCAGTCTCTTGTTTTGTATTGTACTGTCAATAGACTCTTGAGCATGGAGGAGAGGGGTAGCTGGAGAAGGTGGAAGTTAGTACCATGGAGTGGCATCTGCTTTTACTGTGAATCCAACAGCACTGAAATTAAACCACGTGAGAACATGATTCTTCCTGCACACTGGTCCACCCACTGCCAATCCATCAGCTTTCTTCAGCCTCCTGGCTCAAGGGAATGAAAAGATCTCTTCAGGTGCAATGACAGTTTGTTTTATTTAGCTCTAACATCATCTGGCCCAAAGTGAATATCTAAAATCCATCAGACAGGATCACTTGTAGTATTTAATAAAGCTGTTGAACTTAAGCTCTTATAAAACCTATAAAGCAGTTTGTCTTTCTTTTAATATCATTGTTGCATGCTATAATTTTAATTGCAATATTCTTTCTTGTGAGGGTTTTAAGGATTACTTCTTGAGAGGTGTTGGAAAGGTGAGAATGATAATTAAATCTTATCTCAAGTGTAATTTTATGGTTATATTGTACTATTCCTCAGAAGTATGGTTTTGAAATTGTTGTGGGCTGTGAGCAAATCTCTGGGGCATAACTGAGAAGAAAGTGCTAAAACATGACTCTTCAACCCAATTATTTTTATGTCTGCATTGGAATGAATTTTCAGCTTCTGGAACTTCTTTGATCGTTTCACTAGTGTCATTAAGTAATTACAGTAAAAGAAATAGTCCTATCCTTAAATATTGCTATGTTTGTCACAAATTGTTGGAAGCTAGAGAGCTGAAAGGATTCTGTCTGAATTCCCAGAACCAAAACTTTCTGTGTGTGTACAACTATAGACTTGCAAAGGCATCTGAATTGTCCCGTGCAATGACTTCAGCTCTGAGCATGACTTATTCCTTCTTGGTGTTCCAGTTAGAATTATTTTATTTTTCAGATAAGATTATTCTCAGCTATCCCAAAAGAGAAATGGAAATCCAGTTTTGTGGTTATTGAAATTATTTGCAAGTCTGGATGAAATTCAGATGGTAGTTTGGGCTGAGTAGAAGGACAAAATCCCAGGAAAGTGTAAAGGAAATGTTTTAATATTGATCTAAATGAAACTTTCTTTCCTTTTAATAACATTTCTCATTCTTAAAGAGTATATTGTTTTTAAAATACTTTCTGGTGCAATATGACACTTTTATTCTACCCTCAAAAAGATTTTCTTATTTATTCATTTTTGCTGAGAAAAATTTGATTTCTGGTCATCCTGAGCCCGTGCATTTTAAAACCTTCTTTCATATTCATATAGCTGTAGTTAAATTTGCAACGTTAGATCCTGGGAATAATTAAATGAAAGGGAGAATCGGAGGGCATTGCTTCTGCAGAAGCTTCTCACAGCATGGAGCTTGCCTCAGATCAGGCAGTTTGTTAGTTCATGCTTGTGCCCAGTTGGACCTTGAGCCAAATCTGCCCTGAAGCCCTTCCACCCCATAGTCCTGATGGTGTCACTTCTCTGTGGGTGACCTGGAGCCAACATTCATGACAAGGCTCGAGCATTTTTCTGTGTGCAGATCTGCAGGGGCAGTTTAAAAGCTGAGATTAAAAGAATGACTGAGCCCAGAAAATCCATCTGCAGCTCTTGACCAGAGCAGGACTTTTGGAGAGGGATTACCAGCAGCATAACCTCTGTCTTGCTGTGAAGGAACTGTACAGGAACTGGCAAAGGTGGATGGTAAATCTCAGATTCTGATCCTAGAAATAACAGCTAGCCAGAGGCTTACTGGTTTCAGACTCAGCCCCGGGTGTCATTCTTCTGAGAGCAGGAGGAAACTTTGCGTTTTGGAAGGATTCTGATTGCACAGGGTGTAGTATATGTACCTGAGTGTGAGCTCTGCCTGATTAGGTCCCAGGTAGAAGTATATTTGGAGAGGCAAAACCCCAGAAATAATTCCTACACTGCTATGTATGCTTTACACAGAGAACAGGAAACAAACCAAATGTTTTTCCTAATCATATTTAAGCATAATATTACGTTTTCATCAAAAGCTCATGTGGAATGTAATTTCTTTTATTCTAACTTTTCTCCTTTTCTCCTGTGTATTTTAGACACTCTCAAGATTATACTTACTGTCAAAGTGCTTTACAAATCTGGGGAGTTTTACATTACTTTTTTTCTAAAAAGATTTTTGAAATTTTGTGTGGCTAACTCATATTTTTTAAAACTTCCTAACGAAATCTAGGTCTAGGCAGAGGTTGATTTTGCAGACATTAGGCCATATTTCTTTTCCCCTCTTTGCAATCTCACAATTGCATGACTTCTCCCTGACACATTCATAAGGAGAAAAGAGCACATTCCCACCCTCTTGCTTTAAAATGTATCCAGGAGATAATATGAAAGCCTTTATAGTCCTAATGATTTTTTTTTCCCCCTAATGTTTATTTTAAAAAGTGTTCCTCTGCAGGGGGTTGATCCAAAGCCCATTGAAGTCAGTGGGAATTTTTCCATAGAATTCAATGAAGTTTGGATCTGGTCCTTAGATAGCTCCAGGAGGTAGCCTGCTCATTTTTTGCAGCTGTCCTTGGGGGTGTTGGAGGAGAGCTGCTGCACTGGCAAGTCCATCCAGTGTGGAACATGCTATTGATTATAAAGCATAACTCCTGCAAAATTTCAGCTGGAAGGGAGTGGGAGGTTCCGCGTAATAATCAATAGCACAATATGAGACTCTATCAAGGAATTGGCTTTTTAACAAACACTTTTAAAACAACAAAGGAGATGAGATGGTTTTCATTTAAAGGGCGAACTCCCCTTTATTCTTGGGATTCCAGGCAGATTAGCCCTGGTATGTCCTCGACTCCATGTTGCTTTCTGTTCTCTTTGCAAAAGCAGCACATGGAATACACGCCTTCTAAAACGTAGCAGTTAAATTGCACCTTCTTATTTGCTTTGTAAAGCTGCTGAGCATCTTGTGAGTGAGAGAGGTTGCAAAAGACAGAAGAGGAGAGTTTTGAGGGGAGCAAGTTGAAGAAGGTGATGGACCTGCTTCTTCCAGTTCTATGTTTTCACAGCACCTAGTGGCATGAAAGTCCTCTGTGACTCCAGTTTCATGTCTGTACCACTGCTTATTTGTTCAGTGTTTGCTTAAGTGTGTTAATGAAGGTAGATTCATAAGAACAGACAGTACATGTGCACTTGTAGGGGGCATTAAGTTAAAAATCCTAATTTGGACCCAACTTTAACCTTGACAGAGATGCTTGGGCTCATTCTGCTCATGGCAGCTCCCATGCACATTCCTGTCAAGGCAAATCTCTGTAAGAGTTTGCACGGGGCAGCTGAGTGCAGAGTTTTACCAGCTGGATGTAGCCAGATCTCTGTGCTTGCAAGGAGTCCCATGAAATTTTGCCTTTTTTGAGATGCTGCTCAAGTTCAGCACCAGGTATGTAGCCGAGGGCAGAGCATGTCTTTGTAGAAATGTATTCTTCCACCTTATCCCAAGTGTCAAATGCATATTGTGGTTGTGGTGCCCTTGACAGTAGAACTATAATTAGTTAAGCGCAGTGGTGGTTCCATCCAACACAGGGTGAAAAAACCCCCTTGTTTTTCTCTGCACTAGTCATTTGGTATTGAAATGCAATCACACAGGGCCGTGGATTTTTTCCCTTTTTTGCCCTGCTCATGAAAATGCATAACAAAGGCCCCCAAACATCTGGGTCCTGATGTTAAGGCGAGATGGGAAACTAAGGCTAAACAGTAATAAGAAGGTAAATTCTCAATGGTGATAATCTTCCAGAAATCAATTATATAAAACATAATATTCAGAGAAGGCCATAATTCAGTTCCATCTAGTACAGCTGTTTGTCTCAGACGGTGGGAGATAGCGTGTGGCAGGGCAGAGCCTGAGCAGTGGGTGAGCAAATGCTTCCTGTACAGGTTCTCCTAACCTACACAAGCTTGTTGCAATGGGGTTTCCTGAAGTGCTAGCCTTTATTTAAAACTCAACAGCAGGGAGTTTTTGTCCCTTTGTGTCCTCTGCCATAACTTTTCTATTCCTCCTTTGCCTGTTAGTGTTGATGGTGTCCTGGGGCAGGACCACCAAGGTGAGAGTCTCTCTTTCATCTTATACCACTCCCTTTGAAGTTCATTTGGCATCCCTCAGTTCAGGGTTGGAAAAGACTGACCATCCTGGTCACTGACTTCATGACAAAATTTTATCTCTTTTTCCAAATATGTAAATGTCTGAAAAGTGGGAATTGGAAAGACCAAGTTTAACACTTTTACATTTGTATGTAGGCTAGTTTTGAAATGAAGCCATAATTTTGAAATATTAGTGATTCTATTTACAGAAAACTGTAGTATCTATGTAGTAACTTGTACTTTTGGACTAAAGAAGTTTCCTGTAGCTTAAAGTAATTTTGTTTCTGAAATTTAGCCCTTGGGAGTTTATCTAGTTTTGACTGAGAAACTGTTAAGATCCTTATTACTGTCATTTTTTTTCTCATCTGATAGAAAGATTGTCCCATTTTATTAATGTTCTTATTTTTCATGGCAACATTATATACAATAGATTTGTTTGTATCTGTTTTGTATTTCTGCTTCTTCAGTCACCCAGCCTTCCGTAACAAATGTCAAATTCCTCCAAATGTTCAAAATATTTCTTCTCCTCCTCTCCCTCTTTTTTTGGCTTGGGTAGAAATTGAATAGAGCTGATTAATGGTTGCGGGGGAGAGAGGGGATAGGAGAAGGGACTGTGTGAAACCTCTAATTACTTTAATCCCTTTTCACATAAAATTGGAGAAAAAAAAAAGACATTAATTCCCAAATGCAAAATGAAGAAAGTCACTGGCTCAGAAACAGCAAAACTGCCTGCAGGGCTCTGGGGGGATGGATGCAGGAGGCTGGCTTGGCCTGGTGCTCTGCCAGTGGTGTGATGGGATGGTCCTGGGTGGTAAAACACTTGAGGAACCGCTTTTGAGGGACTGGTGGTGTTCGTGCTGGCCACTGATTGACATTTATTTATTAGAGATAGGCTTGATACTTGGGGCAGGGGAATACAGATAGATGAGCAGAGGTTCTGGACCGCATTCTAGGTTGAAGGTCACCTGAGGAGCTGCAGCAATGGTTGAAACAACGCTTCCTGTGGCCGTGTGTGTGCTGTAAGTCCCAGTGATGACACCTGTGCAGATGCTGAGGAACAGATGTTGGTCAGTGGGGTAAAATGTTCCCCCAGTGAGGAGGGGATGGGGTGCTGAAGTACTTCTGAAGGCCTTATGCACCTTCTACATCTCTGCTCTGCAGCTGAGAGGGCACATGTTGTGCTCCCTTGATGTTGCTTGGTTTTAACATCTACACTGGCAGTATGACCTATGTGTGTGTGACAAACCACATTTATTGTATGCCTGCATGTGTATACACATATCTGGTGCATGTATATAATAGCTAAATGTACAGTATGTTTTGGATTTAGCCTTTGTCTTAATTTGTTTCCTTATCACATGTAACTCTCAGTTCTTGTACATTCTTGGCACAGCTGACTATGTTTTTATTTCCAGTAGATGAGTCTTTCCCACCATCACTGGGAGGTGTGAAGGATCAGTGCTCTCAGTTGTGTTTAAATGGATTTAGGGAGCCAGTTGACATTGACCGTTCTAGAAGTGTGATACATATTTACTTATACCTATAGATACATTTAAATCTCACTCGTAAAACCATTTCCCCCTCTGTTGAAGACATAAATGCTTTCTCTCTTTTCATCAATAGCTCTACAAAAGAAGGAAATTTATATTTAATGAGGGCCTGTCTCCTGGTGTTTACAAATTCCTCTGTGACGAGACTACAGCACTAGCACATGGAGACATTTATACTCTAATAGGATTTACCTTTACAAATATCTGAAAACCTTTTAAAGCAGAGATTAAATTGTTTAGCTCAATATTTAATCTGTTACTTCCTCTTTAAAGATGCCCAGTGGAATTTGTCATACACTGAGCTGATAACACGTAATATTGATCAGTCATAAACATAAAACAGAGAAATCTCAGGAAGTCTTCTGCAATCCTTTTCTTTTTAATTAAATTTTGATCTGAACTGCTTTTGATTAATTTTCTTATTTGTAAGTATGTGAATTCTGGGGGCCAGCAAGTTTCTTAAGTTGCCTGGCATTGGTCTCTGGTGAGTGGCTCAGCTCAGGAACAGTATGATTGCATTTTTATGGTTTTCAGATATTTAATAGCTTCTTCCTGTCATTTTCTGAATGAGTGAATAAGGTTTAGCCCTCTGGGAGCCAGCGCAGCATCGGAGAGTGGAGAAAATGACTCGAATCTGTGTACTTGACTGATTGCCTTAGTCTTAATTGTTCTCTTAATTAGCTGCAGTAGCAACTGCATCTGGGGAGAGATCACAGTATTGGTAAACAGCTCCACCTTGGAGCCCTGTGTAATGCCTTTTGGAAACATGACAATGAGCTCTGTATCTCCGCTGAGACACAAACCTGCCAAATCTTCAGCCCCTGAAGTCTTTGGTCTCCTCGTGTGATCTGTCACTCTCATCTGTGAGATGCAGGCCCCCAACTGTTTGTTCTTAAACAAATTAAGCTTTAATATGCCAAAAGCCAGCTTTATTGAGCAGAATAAGGGAAGAGGAAAACAAAAGAGTGTTGGTGGAGGGTTGTTCAGACAACTTGAGGGTGTTACCCAGATTAGAAGAGGGAGACAGATGTGCTTTGGGGGGAGTCAAGGTAGGCTTGAAACGTTTTATGGTGGGAAACCCAGGCAGTCTGAGGTCAGAGAAGATGTCGAGTGTCAAAGCAACCTTCTTCCTGTGGGGGTCAGTTCAAGCCATCAGTGAGAACTCCCGGTGCAGCCCAGCCATGGGCTCCAAAGGGAGTTATTTGGCACGTCTGTTGAATGAAAAATACTGCGTGGTGGTGGAATTGCCCACCAGTCCAGCTTCATTTCCCGTCAGCTCAGTGACTCTCTCTGAACTAAGCTGAGACTTGCAAGGAGAGGGGTGAGGTTTAAGGTTGCATTAAGATTTGTGTCATTTAATTTCTTCTTCAGCTTTGTAACTGTAGTCTTGCTACAGTTCAGAATGTGTAAAATTAGGCATGGTGGATCACTAAAGCCGGTGAGTTTTAACAGTATCTGCTAATTTTTAGGAGTTTTCACTGCTTAATACCTGGCTCAAGATAAAGCCATCCATTTAAACAGAGATTAAAATGGGTTTTATTCATCACTGCATCCACACTGTGAGTGCCTATTACAGTGCCTATGGCATTCCAGGCAACATGGCACTGGCAATAAAAAGTGTGAATTAATGGGATTTCTAAGTCTGACTGAGACAGGTTTGGGTCTAGAGGCAGACAATGACCAAAATGTTCTGTTATTTTTAACTAAATTATTCTTTCTTTAATCCTGCAAGCAAACAAACCTACAGGAATATTAAAATATTCCATTTTCAATAAACAGCATATTCCTTTTTGGGCTTATCTAAATGAAGAGAATACTGATGGATTTTGTTTGGTTTTGGTGCTGCAAAAAGGAAATGCATGGGAAGGCATGAAAATGTTTGTTGCTGTGTATCACCTGAGTTTCAAAAGACTTATTTGTAAACTAGTGGGTATCTCTTTCTAAAGTACCATCAGTGCCAGAAGTTAGGTGTTTTCTACATCTCACAGAGGTTTAGCTCAGAGCATTGTCATTTGATTAATATTATGACAGAAAACTGATTATTATCAAGATTATGCTTAGTCTACACAGGTGACCTTATCCCTATTTAGCAAGAATTTGTGATTATTTTGCATTGTAGTGGTGCTGGATTTGCAACATTCCTCTTGCAGCAATCTTTTAGATATCCTTCCTCTGGAAGCTTTTCTGTGCTGAGTTACCCTTTGTAGCTCTAAAGCTTCTATTGAACCCCTTACTGAACTTTAGCTGTGAAAGGAAGGCAGATTCAGGCGAATAATGAGCAGATAATGTGTATGGGATAAAAAAGGCCGTTTAGTCAGGTTTGTAGTAGTTAATTCTGAAATTAGTAGTGAAGGTTAAACTACATTTTATTATATTAGGGGCAATAAAATTCTGTAGGGAACTATGGATGCTGGAATCCGGTACCAGCAGTGGTTGAAGTTTTATGGCAAATTAACTATCCTTTGAAAAAAAGCAGAAATTAAATCTAGGTAGCAAATGCAAGCTATTTATTCTAAGCCTGGCTTTACTATTTTTAAATTCTTATGGAAAACTGAAAGGGCAAATCAGATGTTTAAAAATAATATTATTGATGTGAAAAAAAATGAATGCACTCACTGTAACTGTAGCAAGTATCTGTCTTGCTGTTGTGTGAGCAACATAAGCATGAAAACCATTTGCAGCTGCAACAGAGAGATGTGAGGTAAGAGGACATTCAACAGGGCATTCGAATTTGGAGAAAGGTGGCTCTAAATGGACTGTCCTTCCCTTTTTCTGCTTAGCCCTTTGGATCAAACATAGGACAGACGTAGAGGTGAGAGGCACTGAAAGAATAAATAAAGTGGATTCTATGCCAGGACTCTGAGATGAAGTTAAGTTAGAGAGGATGTGTAGAAAAACATCCAATTCTGTTTTTTACTAAAAACCCCCCAAAAAAATTTTAAGTGCTTCCTCCTGATACAGGCACCCAGTTATTTCTATGTGTACTCACTTCTGGAAGACACTTATGTCAGCTCATTCTCTGGTGATGACTAATGAAAATATTAATACTCTGCTGTTTAAACCAAACCAAAACCCTAAGAGCCAGTGAGCAGACCGTTACCACAATTGTACTAGTATAAATCCGGAGTTACCTCCACTAAGTAAAATTATCGATTTTTGGGGAAACTTTCAACAAGATCATAATGTGATCTAATGCAAATACTAGTTTTAAAAGCCTTAGTTAAAAGCCATGGATTACTGAGTAGTATGTTCTAAGGGCAAAACAGAATTAGCAGCAATATACCTTACTCTAAGTTTTCAATTTATAAAGGTTTACAATTTGCTACAGTGTTTTTAAGCTAACTTGGGCAAATTCAGCTTTGAATATAATTTGTCCAGAGGGGGTGAAGAAAGCTTTTGTTGGAAATAGACACTTGTGCTTATTAGAAGTTTTTTTTATAAAGTGATATTAAGAAATGGTTTACTGGAGATGTCTTGTTGCTTGATTAGCTATGTGCCTTTCTCGTATCTCTATCTCAAGATGCCCCTTCGTGTTAAAGAGGATGTTTCAGGAAAGGTTTGTCTGCCCTATGAAACAAAAAGAGCAATCCCACAGCACTGCCTGTGCCTGACTAGTTTCCTGGTTTCCTCAAACCCTCTTTTGGATGTGGTTGTCTGTGCTGCTGATGGAGAATTATGTTATTAAACTCCACAGTGTTTGGAGACCTCAAGGGCCATAATCACAAAAAAAAAAAAAAAAAAAATTGACAGTCAACCTTTGATTATTGGGAATGCTAGCTATGTTATGAGCATAGCCATAGATTGTTTCCTTGCTGTGGTCTGGGAGCAGCAGACCCATGTTTTGTGGGTTGCTGTGCTCTCTGCTGTGGCTTTGGGGTGTGTTCAGGGATCCCCATGTGCCCCAGCAGCGTCACAGATGTTCTTTCTCTGTTGTGTGCTCATTGTATATCCTAAATAATGGATCGTGCAATTCACCCTGTTCTTTTTCTGGATTATTCTACTATGTTATCCAATGTATTGAGAGTTTACTGTAGCTTAAGGTGACATTTTAAACCAGTGCACTGATCGTAAATGTTAGCTGTGAAGGCAGAAGGTGTAGGTTTATCAAGAAGGGAAGTTAAAAGCTGCTATTTGTAATCTTGTTTTATAAACATGATGCTCATTCCTAGAAGTCCAATCCCATACTCTGGCTTTCAAGCTTGCTATTGGCTGTTCATCTTAAGCCCTGATCAGCCCACTGTGTTTGTTCTCCAGCCCAGAGAAGTTATCTTCCTTACAGACCAGGGCAACTGAGGCAAAACGAGAACAAATGACCTCTAAGTCGCCAAGTTCATCTTGAAAGTCTTGGAGGGCAGGGAATATCTTGAAGGGCATACTAAACAAATCAGTATAAACCACCTCTTTCCTCTCCCAGTTTTTAAAGAGAATAAAAGGCTGACCTTGTTCCTAAACTTGTTTTGCATTCTTTTTCTTAAGTGATATAAATGCAGTTATAGTTGGATTTTCTGAGGCAGTCCATTAATTGCAGGTATCCAGCATCCCTCTCATGTATCACTGTGATTCTAAAGTACCCCAAATTCACTTTACGGTAAAAAAAATTGGAATAGATTATGGTTTAAATGACCTCAATATCTTTCTGTCATGTGCTTGACTACTTCTAATAGGTAATGGATACATTTTATTTCACATCATAGCAATAGAATTAGGCAGATTTTTGGTTAATCTTCATAGTGATTAACCAAAAAAGAAAGATTCAGATCCGAGTGAATAGTTGATTCCCAATGAATAATTTATTCAATAAATTGTTTGTGCAGATTGCAGAATTCTCTGATTTATTTGCTGTAGGAAGTTGCTCACAAAGTTCTTCAATTAATAATTTATTGTTTGAAGATTGTTCATAAATACTTGGGTTTGTGCATTCGTGATTTGCAATTCATATTTTATAATTGTTAGTCTTTTTTAGCCTGCTGCCTGGTTGGACAATCAGCTTTCCTAACTAATAAGTGTAACTTGTGAATATTGTAATACTACATTCAGGTGGAAGTAGACACGATGATTTTTTTGTTGTTTTGTTTGGGGTTTTTTTACTTAAAATATGATATTTTCAATATTTGATAACTTGTGCTATTCATGTTCAAGGATCAAAGTTGGGATATGAATGCCTACTCATATATTCAATTTCCATGTGCATGTAACACTGAGGAAGGATGATACAAAAGGTCAGTCAAATCAAACCCCAAAATGACAGCAAAGGCAGCAAAAAAAAAAGTTAGCAAATCTGCTTTGCTGCATTGAAATGCAGTCATGGACAAGTTCCCCCCACCTGCCGCTGTCCATTCAGCTCCACAAGAATCATACTCAGGTCAGTATAAAAGTCTGTATTTGTCATTAATTCACATGTTGATAATAAAGGTGACTGAGGTTTTACTTAAGGCTTAGAGCTGAAGACATACTTGGTAACATACTGGTTCTGTAGTGACCTTTTTTCTGTCTGGAGATGAAAATCTGGCTTTGTTGAAGGTAACAGCAATCATCATGATTTTTGATTTTCTCTTAGATTTAAGAATGAGGACTGATTATTAAGGTGGTGTAATGGTTAAACTTGCATAACCTGCACAATCTGGATTCTGAGAATCCAGAGCGTTTTACTCAAATACTGATTATTACAAATTTTTAAACATATGCTTAATGCCAGTACCTGGCAAAATTTTGCCAATCAGAACCTATGGAGAAGAATTTTCCTTTTCTTTGATCAAATCTCCTGGGTCTTTGAATGTCTCCAGACCAAATCTCAGTTCTGGTGGTGTTGATCAGAAGCCAGAATGCTGTGGTGAGATTTGGTGGGAAGAGGAGGTGTATTAAAAATTGTCTTAGTTGCTTGGAAAAGATCTCCTTGGATGTGTGCAAAAAGTAATTCTCAGAATGGTTCTGATTAGCTTCCTACTAAACTAGAAGAAAAAGTGTAGCATCTTTTTTATATCCAAATTTGAATCCCTGCTTGAATACTATTAATTTTAGACAAGAATGCCTTAACCTACTAAAGTCAATCTTTGTTTTGCCAAGAACCTATTTAACCCCCATAATAATTATATAAACAACTGTCCATTTTGGGCCAGATTCCATCCGTTAGTGAAGGTGCATTTGGGATATAACAGCCCAGAGCTGTTCAGTGTAAATGTTCCTGCAATTCTGACCATTACTTTTTTTATTCCCGCTGACTTTCCATTGTATTATCTTTGGAAGGGTATAATGTCAAAAGGTTTTAAAATATATATATATATATATTATTTTAGTGATTATGTTATCAAAACCCCTCTGGGATATCCTTGCTTGTCTTTCCTTAACACACTACTTCCCCAGGCCCCCCTTCCCCTGCTCTCTCTGGTGTTTTCTCTGAGAGAGCAAAGTAAAAATTAAATAATAGTTGACATCATTTGGTTGGACTTGTGCTCAGATTCTCTCTATTATTCATGTGATCTTTCTTATTATTTTTCTTTTTCATTCACCGTTATATTTTATTTACTTTAACGAGCTGGATGCTGGGCTTCAGCCTGGGACTGTAGGGAGACCTGGCTTGCTTTCAAACTATTGTTTCGCTGTGGTTGAGATTAACGTCATCAGGATTTTCCTCTCTGTTATTTATTAAATCTTTTCTTTCCTTTCTCCCTCCCTCTCTCATGTGTGAGGAGTACCTTGGTGATGGCAATGAAATAGAAGCTGCATAAAAAATGGCAAATGCAGGTTTGGAGTCTTTCATTGCCACCTTTTATTATGGACATGCTAAGTGTAGCAGATCTCCCATTTTACTTGTTCCTCTTTTCAAGTCTGAGTCAGCTTTTAGCAGAGGAAATATGTACGTATAAGCGGTACTTATGTGTAAATTCCCTAATTCTCATTTTCTGCAGGAATTTCTGGTCAGTGACACCTCTGTGCAGAGGTAGCCCTCGTTAAGCCAGTATATATATGTGGTGTTAGTAAAATAGTGACAGAGGACAATTAAAGGCCTCTGTATCTTGGCTGCAAAGGCCAGAATGGAATAGAATTGCCTTTGCAGATCTCAACTGCAGAGCAAGCATGTCTTTTGGTCAATGTGTTGAGCTACATGTGCACTTAGGGCTGGCTCAGATTCTCCCACCTGCCTTTTGCTGGCTCTAAGCACTCAAAGGTGCCTATCCACTCAGAATTTTAGACAGAATTTAGGCTGTTGTGTTTTGGAGGAGGGTGTATAATTTCAGAGAAGGGAATATTTGAGCATAGAATTTGGTATTCATTGGATAGTTTTCGTCTGAAAGAAATGTTTTCAGTGTGTCTGGAAAGGACCGTCTCATTTTTTGGTTGATGGCCATGAAAATGAAGAGGATTTATACCAGGGAGTTCAGAAATATTTCAGTTTTACTTGGTCTGGAGATAGACTAGATGGATTAACAGCAAAAGGAAGCAGATGGGTTGACTGCAATAGCTGGAAAAAGGATTCTTTCCTCCAAGGGTCCTCTACCTATGCATGTCTCTTTGGAAAGGTATCTGTCTGTTTTGGTTTTTTCTGTTTTCTAGGCAGGATTTACTGCATCAGCACTCTTCAGCATTGGAATAAAAGGATGTGCTGAGACTGTAATGAAGTCCATGGCACAGTTTCTTTCCAAATGAACAAGTACTCAAAAGTTTTTGGGTTTTTTTAGGCTGTTTATAACATGAGAAAATATTTGATTCTCAGGTGGGTTCCCACATTCCCAAGCTGTTTAAATCAAGGTTATTTTGCCTCTGTT
This sequence comes from Lepidothrix coronata, assembly GCF_001604755.1. Lineage (NCBI taxonomy): Eukaryota > Metazoa > Chordata > Aves > Passeriformes > Pipridae > Lepidothrix > Lepidothrix coronata. Next base: position 2,920,994 of record NW_016690251.1, read on the forward strand.
TTTGAAGAATTTGATTCCTAGTGTATCTACTCAAGCACATTCAGGGACATTGATACACATCCCCTTTTTCTGTTGAACTACCTTGCTATCTGAAATTTCAGTCGTTGTAGAAGATTATTTTGTATTTTGTTTGTATTTCCTCGGTGTTAGTCTTTATTCTTAACCCTCCTTGACCTCGGAAGATGTTTGTATTGATCCCAACATGTGGGTCTCACTGTGAAACTTAGGAGCTCAGAGCTGACCTCTAGGTGTCTGGTGCCACTCATTCATTTTAGCACAAACAGGGCCTTGGATATCTGTTCTCATTTATCCTTTGGAATTGCCCTTTTTTCCCCAGACGCTACATCTGGGATAGATAATCTTATAACTCTTCTTTTGGGTGGGAGAACTCTACATCTTTAGGTTTGTCAGTCCTGTGGAATAGCATGACTGCAGATCTTCCAATTAAATATGGGCTGAGTTGGGGATGTGTCGTGAAGGCACCAACCCCAAAAGAACTTTAAGGCTTTAAGAAAATTCAGTCTAATCCACAGACTTCTGGAAAGCATCTCAGAAGGACTCTTTTGAGGGGTTGTTTTGAGCAGGATGACTCAGTGGAAGATCTGTCACTTGAGGCTTTCCTTTGTGTAAACTCCTTTGCAATGTGATTCCACAAATGTTGCCTCTGCTTGCAGTGTTAGTTAGTTTAGAACACCTCTGTCTGATTCTTCTATGTGCCACTACTGTGGAAGGCACTATTCAAAGAAGTATTTGATTTTAACAGCAGCTCTCTATTCAGTTTTGCCATTTACAATATTTTCTTTAGTGCCTGCAATTGAAATTACGGATCGGGTGATCCATGATAACTGATCTATAATGAAGCTGGACCAAACTTGCTACTCAGGAAACAATAAAGATGTACCCCGCAAGTTTCTGCCTTCAAAAGATACAGCTAAAGATAAAAACATGGTAATGATATTTGTGTTTTATTGAGTATACATTACCTTGAGCTTGGCACAACGTAGTTTTCAGGTCTTAATGGCTTGGCTTTATTCTGAATATATTGGCAGCCATGGGCACCTCCAGTAGCACCTTGAGCAAATCAGGCCATTCACCAGAATGGTCCATACCATGAGCATCTCAAGTTGTTACAAGGGAGTTCTCCCAAATACTCCTCTTCCTTACTGCCATGGCTCAGTGGAACCCTGAAAAGCTCGGGTGGTACTTCTGCCCCAGGCCCACAGTGGCAGCTGATGCCCATCAGATGGCACAAGGCAGTGCAACAACATGCAATGACCAAAATGCACAATTTTTAGTCAGTAATTAATTTAATATAAGTGGTGCAGGGGAGCAACTGCAGCACTTGTTGTAGTACTAGTTCATAAAAAAATACCCTTTGCACATTAATTCCGTTCATGGATAACAACCTTTTACCCATGTGTTTCTGGCTTATCCTTGCAGCTCATTTTATAAATAAAGTTGAAACCTAACTAATATGGTATTGAGTCTCTTGCTGTTTCAGTTTGTCAGACTTTCCAATAAAAAGGCCTGTATATGATGGCTTCATGCTTTTGGTATGTGTCAGAAATAGTTCTATGCATATACATTACAAAATTAGGATTCAATTTTTGTTGTGTAGCCATAAAAAATTAGATTATATAATTATTGTGTTTTCCTTTCTTATCTTTTATATTTTTAATATAATTTTTGAGGATGCCACAGGGCACTCCTGCTGTGAATTAGCTGCAATAAACTCTCTTAAACAGATAAACATCAAAGAGCAGTAATGTTTTAAAATGAAGCAACCTGCATTCAAAATCCAATTGCTTTATGTTGTAGATCTTGAATGCTTCAGCTGCTCAAAGCGAATGGGGTTTCTCAAGGGCACAGAGGAGTTGCATTACTGGGATTTTAATGCAACAGGGATTATTCAAGTGAAGTTGCTAGCAAAATCCATTTGTTTTCATAGGAACAAACTTCCTTCTATTTTTCTTGTTCCTTATGGGGAATATCAAGATGTGAAGAAATTCTCTATTACCAGGAATCCTACAGTTGTATTTAGGCTGTTGTTACTGGAGGAGTTCACAAAATCTTGTGGACTTTGTGGTGAATTCTGGTGAATAATTGATTACCTCCAAACTTTGGTGGGAATATTAAACAAGTCAGTTCTTTTTAAATAGTTTAGGGGATTTACTGTAAATCTGGCATTAACATTGAACCTAGAACTGCTGTCAGAACTGAAGTGCCAAGCCTAGATTCTACTCAAATGCTGTCAATGTGACAGAAGGTCCCAAACTTGAATTGTCTGCATTTCTGGATATCTGCTTTGTATAGCTACAGCATTTTACTTCTTGAGGCTAAGACCGCTTGGAAAAACCACCTCCTGATGGTACTGTGAATACCGTATCAAAAAAGCAGGCACCCATGTTGCCCAAAAAATACTCTCTTGAAGTTAATAAGACCTCACGTATAGACTGTAGGATTTTCAGAGTCTTAACCCTCAAAGGTTATGTTTGCACTGCGATCCTCAAGAATTCCCCTCCAGTTTTCAAGCTGTCCTTGGTAACAGTTGTTCTTTGCAGGTGCAAAGGGAAAAATATTCATATTTGGGTATGCAGCTGCATTTGACTGCTCTATATTTTTGATGTTGCTTTAGCAGTATTGCCTATTTTGTACAGTGTTTGGAAGATCTGGGGTCCTGAAACAATGATCAATAAATTGGTGTTGATTTAGTTTTACCTTGAAATAGATATGAGGCTGGAGCAAAATCAGAGCCGAATAAAGTTCCCTACTTCTTTTTTTTCTTAAAGCAAAACCTGTGTTGAAAGATCCAACCTCTCCAATACAGTAATTATAGGGTGCTATCCTTAGTGATGTTAAATAGCTCCCTTTAGTGTATCTGTTTGATCTCGAGCTGTGAATTCCTATTCTTTCCGTGGGTGTAACTGTAAACAAGAGGATTAACATTGCTTCAGTGATGTTTTGCTTAAGTGAATCAAAGTTGAAAGGGTGTCTTGAATATCTGTAGAAAGCTTTGTGTGTTGCAGAGTTCCTATTCTATACGTATGCACAGTGCACCTTTCATGGTAAACTCCAGTGATGCTTTAAAGTTTCGGTTCACTTTAAGCTTTTTATATTTTGGATGTTTTTGTGGAGCATTGTGAGCGGAAGGCTCTGTCTCTGTGGTAATGGGGGACCACAAAGAAGCTGTGAGGTTCCAATCTATTATATCCATCCTTTTAGCTACGTAATTTTTTTCAAGACCTACCATGGAGAACAGGACTCTCACCATAAGATATATGCTAAATTTTAGGTTTTTTTATAATGCAGTGATGGGAAGTAGTTACCACACCAGGCATGTGGGGCCACAACAGACTGGAAATCCTAAACTGCTGTCTTCCATTGGTGTTTGGAATGCCAGCAGAGAAAGGACTATTTGTTGAGGGGAAGTGCCATCATGTATGATGGCACTCAAGCCGTGGCTTGGTGCTGGTGTGGGCTGTGCATCTTGTCCATGACACTCCTTGTATTTTTTTGCTATCCCAGTGCAGGACTCTGAAAAGGAAAAAGAAAACGCAGAGAGAAGAGCATAAATATTTTCAATGCGATCCCTACCTGAGGCTTGTGTGCCATGTCATCGGCTGGGAGAAAGTAGAGGAAGAATCAGCATCCCTGGAAACTCGTAGTTCCCCTGCAGGGCTCCCACCTGCTGTTCATCCACCTTCCAGCAGACTAAATCTGACGTTAGAGCACTTTCTGGACACGCATTTTTTTATCAGGACTTTGTTTAATTAGAAAATACATTTCTCCTCCCTCCCCTGGTTATCTAAGGAAAAGCCTAACGTCATGATTCCTTTTTTTTACCTTCAACTCAGCCCAAGTTCTTGCTGTGCATGGCACCCTCTCTCTGTGACATGATTGATGTATCGAGGGTTTCCCTGTTATCTCCTGCCTTCATCTGATATGGCACTCAGAGCTTGTCAGTGTCAGAAGTTACATCCACCTCTTTAGTTGTGGCAGGAGCCCAAAACACGTCTCCTGGATGGGACTCCTCCATGATTCCTTTCCAGGTTGTCAGTTAAGCCCGTTGTTTTCATCTCAGCATGCCTGGTTGCTCTGATCCAGAAGGGATGCTCTGCTCTGCTCAGAAGCAATACTTTCAGGAGGACAGCAGCAGTTAGGTGGGCCCTACTTTCCTGTCTGAGTCCTGCGGAGGAAGAAGCATTCACGTTCACATGCTATTCGTCATTTCAAGATTATTTAAGAAAGCACCGCTGTTGAACTAGCAGGGGTTCTTTCCTTCTGTGACCTTTGCCAGAGCAGCTGATTGGTGTTCCCCAGCTGCAGGCCATCATTTTCTTGGGAAAGTTTTAAGAGTGTCTGAAAAATGACCATCTTCTTTCCTAGCCCTTACTGACAGAGTATAGGCTCTTCTGGCCTTTCCAACTGCAGTGTGGGAGGGGTTGTTTGTTTTCTTTTTAAATGTTATCCTGCCAGCCGCCCTTTTTAGCAAAGCTGTATACACATGAAGACTTGCTGCGTATTCAGTGTGGCACATGGATGGAGTGGCCGCTTTGAACTGCTTTTGCAACAATGGATTCTGCTTGACTGATAATGAAACCATGGGATAGACCTCAGGGAGGTGAGTCATATGTTAATTTGTTCTTGACGTTTCCTTGGTATGTTAAAAGCTGTGATCTTTCAGAAAAACCTCTTATTTTATTTTAATTTTTTTTATTTTTTTTTAAAGCTACTTCCTGGGGCAATGGCAGATGCTGTTTTGGAATGGCACCCAACGAGTTGTTCTAATGTAGTTCAGTGCTTGGTTGGCATTCTGCTATTGTGCAAATATTTTTGGTACTTCTTTTACCGCAAAGATATTTTATTAAGTGTGGCACATTGTTATACACATGTGGTGCTATGGAGCTCCAGAATATGCATGGGACATAATGTTGAGCTGCAGAAACACAATAGCAATGAGTCACTGAAATCCCTTGTTGGTCACAAGAGTTTGAACAACTGCAGTGATAATCTTTTGAGACAATGTACAACTCCAGTGGTATTTGCTATCTGCTCTGTGGTCTCCCTCAGTTAGCTGCTTGATTGGCTTGGCTTTGTGGGTATCCTAATCATGTTGGCACAGTCACTTTGATTAACGGAGACATGCAACTTGCAAATCTCTGGGCTTGTGCCGACCTCAATAAAGTTGTGTGCTTTTTCTCTTTTTAAATTTCAGCAGCTTCCTGAGGGCACAAGAAATGTTTTGTACAGCACTCCATGATGGTCGGTGAATAATGAAGTGTGGGGTTCAGAGGAGTCCATCTGCTTCTCCCTAACCTGAAGGCTGAGAAAGAGTAAATAAAAAAAAAAAAGGTAGGGAGGAATGCGAGATTCTTAAATCTATGTTAATTTTTTTCATGGCCTTTCAAGTAGGTCCCAGGTCAGTTTAAGCATCAGCTTTAGTCACTTCTTTGGTAAAACCAGAGAGAGTCTCATCAATATAACTTCATTTGTGCCTAATCTGACTGATCTTCACCTGTTATGTCTACAGTACGTTTCTGAGAAGCATGTTGGATGCTCTGTTGATCTTACTTAATTTCTGTACTGTTCTGTCTTTTGACAGAGAAGGAGTTTGCTTTTACAGTCTGGTAAACAGCCTTGCATGTCTTTTGGCAAAATGACTGAAAGCTTAATTCCTATTATTCCTCAGACCAGAAGAAATAGAAGTTCAGTATCTCATATTACACTTAAGGAAACTGATGGGATATGAAATATCCCATGGGTGGTTTTAGTAGTGGTTATTCCTCTGCAGTTTGGTTCTTGACCATATTCCCCAGTCTTGTGCTGCTCTTTTTTAAGGAAATACAGTATTTTCAATGGCCATTACCTATTGCCACGTAGTCCTTGAATACCATCTCGACCACTGTGAGTAAGGATGTCCTCTGAAAGATAGCTCAGTCAAGCCAGAAGGGTACTTAACTTAGATACTATGAAAGGCAAAGTGTCCAGTGCTCAAATTTGGAATAAGAGGAGATTTTGGAGGGAGAGATCCCTGTCTATTCACATATATATATATATATATTTTAATATGCTTTAGATGGAGCAGTGTTCCCAGCTGTTGGAAGTGTTGTTTTAACAACAGAGAGTCTGTAGATCCCTGCAGTTACATTTAAGGTTGTTTCGAAGACACATTTGACTAGTCTCTTTGTTTCTGAAAATCTGAAGCTTGTTTCTTGGAGCCCTCTTTCCTCTTTAACTCGGCTCTACCTTGTCTTACAGGGGTTACCAGGTCAGATGCGTATTTTGGGGGAGTCATCCTTCAAACTTTAAAACCTTCCCATCCCCTCTCTGTGATGTTGTCATTAGGGGTCAAACCTCATGCTTCCATTTTTCATTGAAGAAAATGATACTTAAAATATACCACACCACCTGCTTCCTTGACACTCTTTTTTATAAGATTTTTATTTTTTTTTTCATAGTGGTAAAGAAATGAGGGATCCTGAGGTCACTGTGCCACGTGGGTCGTCAACTGAATATGCCAAGGAATGTGAACGTGAGTCTGCTCACAAGTGAGTAGTTTCCTGGTGGTAAGATTTCACCTATTTACAGTTATCCTCCAATTCCTCAAACATTTTTTATGTCTTAAAAAAAATTCTCATGCTTCAGTTTGGACTTATAGTAATAACTTGTTCTTGTCCAAAATAATTTTGTTTATTAGTTATTACTTTAATCATTCTAGCAATTGGATCTGCATTTCCAATCTTTTAGGAAAAAGAAGAGAATCACATTTTTAGCTCGTTTTTCCTAATGGTAAACAAAAGCCCAACAGTTTTATTTACTTGTATTTCATTCTGTTTTTTTCCATCTCCTCCTCTTTTTCTCTCTTCATTCCAAAGAATATTTGGATTTGTAGACATAAATATTTTTAAAATTATTTTAGTTTTTATTGTCAATTATAGAAGCTGCTGTCTTGTCATACATATTAATTTGACACTGTTAATCCTATGCAAACACATTTCTGGTACTGACTTCTTAGGAATGCAAGTCTTTTAAGTATATATATGTAAACAGAGTTTGTTAGCCTGTTAGTGTAGTGCATAAGTCATTATTTCACTTGGCTCTCCTCAGTCACCACTTATTCCACATGACACCTGCTTTTGTGTTCTAAATTATTTGAGTTGGAGAAAGTTAAGCACAGAGTAGCTATGAAAATTATTTTGTTTTCAGCTACAGGTGCCATTATATCTTTAAGAAGGCAGATTCTTTGTCTCTCTTTGAATAGTCTAGCTGTAGAATGAGGCGTTTACTTACTTTGAAGGAAAATCCTGTGAGACTACAGAAGAATGTAAGATATTTGGATGATACGATAAGAGAGGATATATGAGTAGATGTATCAGAAAATTATTTTTTCTTTAAGAAAAGATCAAAAAAGGGGGAGAGGTGGAGCTTTCAAAATGAACCCTAAAATAATATGAACTGTAAAAACCGTATAAGAGGTTGTGGTGCTGGTACTTAATATCTTCTTCCTTCTCTTCTTCTTGGCAATACTCCTTGCTTAAGTTAACGGACCATTCATGTTTGTAAGAACAGTGTTGAAGGACTCCTCCTGGAATGCTTTAGAGCAGAAACCTAGGAAGGATGCTCCCTTCCACTCTGGGCAGGAGTCTGTCTCCTGCCACAAGGTACAGAAAAAGCCTGGGGGAATCTACATGCACAATTTCAGAGGATGTTTTTATGTTGCTTTTGTTAACTGAAGCTGGAATTACCCCTTATTTTAACAGAGGATATTTTCCTGTTACCTTGGCTCTGAGTTCAGTATGCAGTTGTATCTCAGTGCAAGGCTACTGCAGATGCTGGATGGCAAAAGAGGCCTCGATGAGAAATGGAGTTGAAAATACTGCAACCAAAGCACTGGGCAGTTTGGGCTGCTGAAAACCTTTCTGCATGAAACTCTGGCTCCCTTAAAGTGGCTGGCAGTGCTCCCGTTGAGTTCAGTACAGCCAGGATTTTGCCTTATATATTTATTCTAATTTATGAAAAGCTCAGTCATCGTGCTATCTAAGCGCTGAGATATGGTATTTAGTTACAAACAATCATTTTAAGAGTCATGCCAAAATCTACACACGCATTAGACTTGGAGATTAAAGAACATGGAGTTTTGGTTGCATGTGCTTCTCCAGTTGTAATTATTCTTCATCCTAAACACTGCAGACCTCCGAGCTTTTGGGCACAGAGGGGCTCCAGACTGAGACAAATCAGAAAGATTATGTGATGTAGTAAATAGCTATAAATTAATGGATTTTGCTGAGGTGCCAGTAACTACCTCAGTTTCCCTGTCAGCCCCAGAGGAATTATTAATTCCTCAGATTTTAGGGAGCCATCGCAGGAAAGAATTTTAATCTTCTGCATTTTTTTAACCATAACTGTTTACCTTGCAGTAACTCGTACAGTACTGTGTGCTCTCCACTCTGATGTTGCATTACAGTAATGTGCTGCAGAAGAAAGCTTGTTGAGTTCAAGTGAAATCTATCCCAAGGAAAGAGTATCCAGAGCAGCTGGTTTCATTTATATGTTTTATTTCTGAAGCTCATGAGTGTTCCAGTGAGAGATGGAATAATTGATTTAAATCAAATTATGAAACACTATACTTTTTATTATAAAATGCACTTTTCTGGCATTCAATTCTGTAATGTATCACTCACAGGTAATGCAGAGTGAGGCTGAAGAGGCTGAAAAATACTCCTCTCGATCCTGTAGTCCATTGCTACATGTTCTTGCCTCTGAGCTGAAGCCAAAGTTGCTGTTTATAAAAGAATTATCATATCATTAAAGATTTGAGGCTCCATTGCTTCAGGTGAGATACAAAACCTTATTCCTTGAGTTTCTTGGTAATAGAACTGCTGCTGATTTTTTGGAGGAGCACCTCAGTTATGTGTCTTTTTCCTGGCTGAAATAGATGTACACAGAGCAAGTAAACGGCAAGGAGAGCAGAGGTGTTTTTAGCAAGGGATAATATTGGGCAGTCATTGCAGCACAGGTTAATATGCATTTTAAGAGGTTCAAAATATTCAGTGTTTAATTGTTCACTCAATTGTCTAAGTGTTTGCTGGGGTCAAAGCCCTTGTTAGTGTGTTAAAATCTTGCTGGAGTGTTTGTTTTTTCCTAACAACTTCTGAACCAGCCAATATAAACTAGGCTTTTATGGAGGTAATGAAATTCCTATAAATTTTCTGAAAAATTTTGGCTGAATGAAAAGAAGAGAGAACAACTGGTGCTACCAGTAATGGAAAGGCTACAGGTGGGGCTCAGCCGTTCCCTGCTTAGGTTTGGCCACCCAGCCTGGCTTGCTGGGAAAAACATCAAGGTGACATGCACGTGTTCAGCTCTGATCCAGGGCCAGCACATACCTGCCAGTGCAAGGGCACGGGGGAGGGATCAGCCATGAGATGTAGGACGGGTATGCAGAGGAAATGTGTCTTTCATAAGCAGCACAACTAAGGAACAAAGGTGCCGGAGCCAGTCCAGAGAAGGGCAACAAAGCTGGTGAAGGGTCTGGAGCACAAGTCTGATGAGGAGCAGCCGAGGGAGCTGGGTCAGGGGAGACCTTATTGTTCTCTACGCCTACCTGAAAGGAGGATGTAGCTGGGTGGGGGCCAGTCTCTTCTCCAAGGTAAAAAGTGGCAGAATGAGAGGAAATGACCTCAAGTTGTGCCAGGGGAGGTTTAGATCAGATATTGGGAGAAAAAATTCACAGAAGGGGTTGTAAAGCACTGGAACAGGCTGTCCAAGGCAGTGGTGGAGTCACCATCACTGGAAGTGTTCAAGAAATGCGTGGATATGGCAGTTGAGGACATGCTTTAATGGTGATGGTACTGCGTTGATGGTTGCACTTGATGATCTTAAAGGTCTTTTCCAACCTTAGCAATTCTGTGATTCTATGTGAATCTGGCACAAATGACAATGTGATGATACACTTTAGAGATGTCTCTAACCTCACTGACTGGTCTCAAGCAGCCTCTGGAAGATGACAAGGGGCATGTGCCCTGTGCTCACTGGCACCATGCTGCTGTACACAAGCGCGAGGGAGTCACCTGTGACTCACATTCTGTGTTAGGATACAGGACAGCAGATTTGGAGGTGATATTGCATCCTGAGAAACAATTATACCTAAAGGCATATTGCTTCAATAGGAGATGAGTGTTACTAGCTTTAAGGAGCTAGTCATTATGAAACACCATGACAACGGATTTGTATTTATTTACTGGCAGCCACTCAACTTGAGTGTGTATCTATGAGCAGCGTCAAGTTTCAGAAGTTCTGGTGCTTTTTCATGGAGTCCAAGTGCTGGCTGGTGCATGTTGACATAATCATGGTCCTTCTGTCTCTCACTCTTTGCAGAGGATGATGTGTGCCTCTGGGCTTGGGGCATTAGGTTACTCACAACTGTGTTGCTTGGATGGGCTGGTGAGTGAATGGGAGATTCTGGCTTTGAAAAACATTTTGCTATAAGCTGTTAAAGCAAATGCTTTATGCACTGAACCTACCTAAAGTCTGATGTGGGATGAAGGACTTTTCAGTCTTCTCCTCTGATTTTGTTTTCCATTCCAGTAGGAACTTTTCTGCCTGGCTATATACACTGTGAGCCAAACTTACGGGGCATTTCACAGGTGCTTAGTTTAAGTGTGTTTGGAAACCACACAGGTAACTTTTGTTCAGTCCCCTAAGAAGAGTCCCTATCAGTGCTAATGTACCCTGATTCCCTTCATAGCCCCTCTTAATCTGGTTGGAGAAAGCATTTATCTTGGACAAGACTGTTCTCAGCTCCTGGAACTCTGTAATATGTGCTTATTTGGGGGGACCTTCCAAATAAGTTTCTTGGTGGTCAATAATTGTATTAGCTGTTCGTCTCTGCTTAGGAATAGACTGAGACCTGCTTTAAAAAAAGGTCTGTAGCAGAATATAAATAATCTGTTCTGATCACTGCTTATACCATCACTAGCTGGATTTCAACCTGCTTCCAGTTCAATATCCGATTACTAATACTTAAGCTATCTCCCAAGGTCAGCAGAGTGGCATCATAAATGAAGTATAAAGTGTATCATACCGGTGGTTTAAAACAAGCCCACAACACAGTTCAGTTAGCTGATGGGCCATCTCTGTTTATGTCAGCTGTTAAACTCGTGCACACAGGCACTCTAAGTACTGATGCCATCAAATGTGGTCAACACAGACAGTTCAGCCTGCAAAAGTGAGCCAGAAAAGGCATTAAAATGCTTAGTCTATGACATACTTCCTTATTTTTGTCGTTTTGACATTTATGTGTTGTATCACTGAGGCTTTTGAGAAAGAAGACCCAATTTCTGAGGCAAACTGAGCTGAGATGTTCAGTTTATAATGCCGCAGCCGTCTGGTTTGCGTTTAATTCCAATTGACCACCTGCATGCTGTTAACCTCTGGAAGGTTACTGTGATCACAATTGTTGTTGTTGTTTGTTTAAAAGTTTTGCAGCTCAAGGAAAATATTAGTAACCAGTTGCTTAACCTACACTGTTTACTGATCTCATTGAACTTGCAGATGTAGCTTTGCTGGCCAGTGAAAACCGGGAGTTGTCTGGTGCCAGTAATAGCCTGCACTTATTTTTCAAACAGGAATAGGTTGTGCAATTAAAAGAATTTTTTTTCGTAAATATGCTCTTTGTCTGTTGGCTATTGTCTCAAATATCAAAATACAACTTAGAGGATGTGGAAGGTAGCTTTAAATGAGCCAAACTTTCACAGAGGCATACTTGAGTTGTGAGTGCTGCTGCAAACCCCCGAGCTGCATGTGAAAATGTACAAGAATTGCAGAGGCAGTTCAAATGAATAAGACAGATGTGTTCACATTAACATTCTCCAACCAGGAGTATTTAAGTTGCTGTAAGGAAGCATTTTACTAAATGAAAGCATTCAAAAATTAGAAATTACTTCTTCAAAAGTACCAGAATTATTTTTTTTTAAATATGCTTCTTTGTTTTTAAACCTTTGAAGTTCATTCAGTTGAGAATTTCCTGCTTTCCTTTAGAGCAAAGAATAGAAATTCACTTGCTTTAGAAGTCTCATTTACTCCTTTGATTCTAAGAGGGGGAGCTTTACAGTGAACACGCTCAAAATTGCGAGGGTTGGCAACACATCTATACTTAATCCATGACGTTCCCTTGAGGTGGGCTGTCTTCTTGCTTCTCAGGTCTTAAAAAACTAACACCTATAGAAAATCGATTCCTTTTACAAATCCCAGAACTACTCCAAAGCAGGAATACGACCAACCTTCATTCCTGTTTGTCAGCTACAGAGCTCCGCTTATTGCCAACCCTCACCTAGGTCTGTGAGCAGCGACCCCCGTTCAATCCTCCCCTTTTCTCTGACAAGAGCAAAATGTCAGGATTTGGTGACTCTTAAACTACAACTTCAACTGCACCCATGTTCCTTTAACAGCTTAGCACGAAGATGATACAGTGGATGGTCTCCAAATAGAGGACAAGTGTTTTTATTGCAAGTACCACCTAACCTTTCAATTCGAGGATGCTCAGTGGGTATGGGCTACTTTTCAGGTAGAACTGATAGGGGGTGTAGGGGTTAAGGGTAGAGAGTTATTTCCACAATAAAAATCTTGAATTCCAATAACAAATCAAAGTGGTTTGGTCTAAGATAGCAAACATGCATTCTGGCTCCGGACCCACTTATCTGAGGAACCTGCTTTTATCTGTCATGCTGGTCGTCCCTGACCACAGTGTGCTGGGCCAACTACATGGACTCCAGGCTATGGGAATACATGATGGTCAACCAAATAGCACTGCAGCAGGAGTTCTGAATTCTAAAAGAAAGAGTATTCAGTTTCCAGCTGAAATTTAGGAGCACTCAACGTCAACACTTTCTTCAAAGAGGCTATGTAGTTGAAAACCAAATTTTCCACCGAAAAGCCGTGAAGTAAAACTTTCTGCCAACCTACTCTTAACCTCTCTACTGCTTTACTGGGTTTTTGTTTGCCTGTGTGAGTGTCTGTGGGGACACTCGGGCATGTGGATTCAAATGAGCTGTTCAAATAGATTAAACAACTTTAAACCCCTCTGTGGTCTTTGGAAGTGAATTAGATTAAAGTGAATTAGAGTTATTTTAATTCTGAATGAGTGAGTCCACATGGGCTTAATATAGTTGTATATAGAAACCCACATTAAAATCACATCCTTAGTTAACTCAGATTGTTTCCCTTGTAGACAAACCCATCCTGTCTGTATTTAGCAGGGAGTACAGAGCTTGCTTCATCCGTAACTTGCACTATTGACAGGCAAAGGAGCTAAATCAGAAATGATTTTGTACTGGTATAAATGGTTTCACAAACAATAGGTCGGTAATGCATCTGGCCCGTGACGTGTCCAGGGAAAGAAGCTGGGCCCGAATAGCTTTTAGCTCTCATCATTGAAATCAACAACGCTTGCCAGAAGAAAGCCTTCAGCATTAATTCCTTAAGCTATAAATTATTACAGGGCTCTGATTCCTTGGAATGAAATGCAATAGATAGATGGCAGAGAAATATTATTAATGGATAGTTTGCTACGTTCCTAACTGCACTGACTTCATGAGAATACATTATATTACTATCTGGAACAGCAATACTAGGGATTTATTAGAATGACTGAGTACTCATTGTTAGCTAGAATACCATGCTATATTGGAAACATAAAGTATTCTGCATCAAAGCATGTGATCTACATCTTTTCTTTTCATCCTTAATTTGATTATGAACTATTACCATGCTTTGCCATAAAATAAGAAAGTTGTACGTTTTGATGGTTTCTCAAATGCTGATTTTACTTTCTGCACAAATACTTTGTATCTTTTCAGCATAATTATTTAGCAGCCATTACGGGTTAATTATTGTCATTAACAATATGAGTCCTATGAGGGAATATCAATTAAAATATGCACAGCTGAACTTTCAAATGAGTAAATAATTTAGTTTTTGAAAATGACTGGAAACAGCAGGGTAACAGTCAAAAGGGGAACAATTATTTTAATGCTTATTTGACAAATGAGTAATTTTTGCAGCAAATTAGTTTCTTATCGTAGCACCCCTACTGGTAAGAAGAGAGAAACTGTTAACATGAGTTTTAAAAATAAAACCTGCTAAGATATGCATGCAAAGTTAAGGAAATCATTTGTATGAAGAAAAGGTGATTATGATACACATTGTTATCTGAAGAATGTTGCCATGGGAATCTAATTAGGGATATAAATCACACAAAATTATGTTTATATATAGGGCTGGATACATTAAACTCATATGCACAGTTATACATCTATTTCATTCTTCTTTGTCAAAGTATTGAAGATAGACCTTTGTTGCTCTTTATTCTTGACCCCACTAAATACAGTGATTGAAATTTAATATTTTGGGGGAATTGCTTATCACTGTAGCCATGGTAAGAAAATTTAACAAATGAAGTATGGCATTTCAGGTGTGAATATATGATGCTCATTCATTTGCATAAAAAAAGAGTGTAGAAAAACTTTGAAAGGTGATTGAATTTTATCCCTGTTTTGGGGAAAATTTTAACATATACACTGATTTTTTAGCTATGTCATCCTAGGTTGTTGGTGTAATGACTGAGGAGGGGCAGGATGAAGAAGTGAGAGAAAGTGTATAGAAACTAGAGCTATTGAAGAGGTTTGGGGGTTTTTTCAGAGCACTGAGAAGGTTTTTCAAGGCTTTCTCCATGTGTTAAAACAGAAGAGGAATTTCAGCAAAGATACCTTTTGTCTTTCTCTTATTTGCATGCTCTCTTTCATTTCTGATTTTTGTGCTCAGCCTGATTACTGCCTGTAGTCAGCCCCATTGCTGCTGATGATTTCCCACAGCTATGATTTGGAGTAAGTGGGTAGTTTATAGTGAAACGGTGATCACCAAGGACAATTCAGAATTTCTCTTTGGTTTCAGTAATTTTATTTTTTTTTAATCCATCTGCTGAGTGTCAAATTGCACTACTGAGCTGCACTGAACGCTATTGAGACTTGTGCCCAAGGAATTTTCAGTGAAGATGACTAAACTTTTAACGATACTGGGCCCTGCTGGGCCAAGGAGTGCAAACTGGGTAGCTCTGGCTATCTTACAAGGCCCTGGCATGGTAAGGAATTGAAAAGAAACTTAGGGGGAAAAAAGTGTTATTTTATTTTCTTTGCACAGTGTTGACCAAAGCTGAGTGTAGAAATTATCCAAAACTTACAGTTCAAAATGCCATGACAATGAAAAACTGAATTTACCGTTTCTTGATAGGAGTGGGCAGTTGTTTCTCTTCTCACCAACTGGTCAAATTCACTTTTAAACTCTGTTACCACCAAACGTTTTTCACCCCGTCTCTTCTGGTCCAGACTCACATTTTGGGACTTCATTCTAGCTTCTTAGGAACTAATCTTCCTTTTCTACATGACCTCTGTGCAATAAAGGGAATTGCAGTATTCCCAGTATGGTCACACGCCTTCTGTTGACATCCACAAATGAGTGTGTAATTAAGGGTGTAGATTTAGTGCTGTCTCATTTGAAAAGCTGCCGGAATTGCAACATCGCTTTGACAGAGGTATTTCCTTACTGGGGTATATCTTTCGTATCTTTTTTTTTCACTGATGTAATTGGACAAAGGGGAAGAACAATATAAGATGTTGAGAAACTTAATCTTGTACGCTAGAGTTAGGACAGGGCTGTTGAAGGATGGAACCAAGGAATGACTATGAGCTAAAGAACAGCCTGTCTGATCTGTTTTTAAGGAAACTTTCCAGTTTTTGTGTAAACATTTATTTCACAGTAGAGCCTATTTAGGGCAGTTTCACCTTTTTTATTTGTCCACTTCACAGGGCTGTCTCTCACCCCACCTTAAGCCACCACACAGTTTCTCCCTGGAATCTCACAGCACAGAAATTCCATAGGAAAACACAATGATGTCATTTCAGTCAGACCATAATTTTCCAGCTGTTGGAAGAAGGCACATTGTGGTGTTTATTTCACTACTTATAAAGATTTGTGGCAAGCAGGGAAATACTTTACTTCCAAGATCATTGTTCAAGTAATTGAAACTGCTCATCTGGAGCTTTGTGCCAAAGTAGGGGGAGGCAGAAGGGACGATGCGGGAGAGCGACTGGGTGCATGGCCTGTAGGTGAGTGCATGTATGGAGCCTCAGAGGAATCAAGGGATATTTTTCACTGTTCTTATGGTGAGAAGGAAAGAGGCATCTGTGCCACTGCAAACTTTGGCACCTCCGTTACTGGCTTTGCATTTGACAGGGCTTGGCGTGAATCAAGCAAGCTCTCACCTTGATCCGGTGAGAGTTGTCAACCTGGTGCCAGGTTGTCCCTTGCATTTAGCATGGACAAGGCTTTGTCCTGAGCTGCTGGCTCTGCTGTAAGCCAGAGCTCTGTAGGTGGTGGAAATGGCTTATTGTAGCATCGGTCAATGTGAATTTGAAAACCTCTTGGCAAAGACTTCCAGGGTCAGCGGGGACTTTCAGCACCTTAGATCTTACTGAAAATGATCCTTGTATGTTGCTTAAAGAAATCCAAACCACTGAACAATCAGTTCCGAGCCCCAGATTATCTCCTCTGTTAAGAGTGGCAAAGCTACATTGTGCTATATTACTGGCCCAAATTTTCCTCATGCTTTACAAAAGCCCTTGCACGTGTGACAGTCTCCAGATGCATCGTCTCATCTTTGGAAGTGACCAGGTGTTCCCAGGCAACTGAAAGGAGAGGAAAGGGGCAGGTATCTGAGAGGCCTCACATATTTTGATACACTCATTTCTCGTAAGTTAAGTAGCACAGCAAAAAGTGGGGTAGCTCTGACATGTGAAACCTTTGAGCCAGTCATTCTCTGTACTTCAGTCAGAAAATATTAGCCAAGCTCGCCCTCCAGTTCATCTGAGAACTCCAGAAGGGCTGGATGCAATAACGAACAAAAGCCTTTTGGATGCTGCTGTTGCTCATTTTTTCACTGTGTGGGTCCATTAAAGCATTACTGCCTTTTGGGAACTCAGCTGGAAGAAGAAAACAGGCCTGGAAAAAATAACTGCATTATGTGAGACCACTGGCTACTGCTGGAATTGTGTCAGTTTGTAACATGTTAGGCAGGTTCCCTGTGCATCCGCTGCAAAGCTTCTGCTGACAGGACTTGAGCTCTAGCAGTGAGAGCAGCCAACAACTGCAAAAAAAAGCTGTGGGCTCTCGGATCCTGCGTGATCCCAGAGACTGTGGGCAGCGTAACTCAGTAGGAGAGAAAATGAAACTGTTAAAAGTGTTCTCCTGATGTGCCCTTACAGCTTGTAAAGACAATCATCTGTCCAAATGGGTGATTTCTTAGGTGGAGGGAAGATGTGTAGGTGAGTGATAGGCAAAATAGCTGCAGGTTTGATTTAGCCCCCAGATTTTTCATTAGGGTCAATTACACATAATTTAACTTTACTCTTTCCCTTCTCCGCTTGCCTTTTCTGTCATGCTTGGCACCACACTTTCCACTCAAAATGCCAGACTAAGAGAATAAAAGTAGTCCAGCACAGAAATGTGTGCTAGCTAGACACACAGTAGCCACCCCTCACAGGCTATTGAAGTGTGTACAGAAGCAGAGCTGAAGTTTGTCATCATTGATTGTGTCTAGAAATTAAAACAACCCCTTGCACTTGACACATAAATATAGTCACTTCAGCTTTTAACCCTGCTCCCCATTACCTCATCATATTTTACCGTGAAGGAAACATATACTATAATGTATCCTTTGTCACATACAGTCCACACCCTTATGTAAAATGCATTTTTAGTCCTCTTCCCATGCAGACACATTCCCCATCAGGCATTCCTCAGACATGCCAGTGAACGCTTTACTGCTTAGCAAATCTATCGGATTAACACAATTACAGTAAAAGCGCGGGACAAAATAAATATTCCCCAAAGAACCTTTAGGAGGATTTTGCCATTTCTTGGTTAGTAAGAGATGATCCCTCAACAGACATCAGCCTGACCCTGTTTTTGTTTCTCTTATTTCATCTGTCCCAACGGAGCAAGAAAAATATATCACTGTATGGGCAGCAGAAGAATGAGCAGCCTGGTATTATCTGTACTTTTCGATTCAGTCTGCAGGGAAAGCTGAGAGTCAGGGGAAGAATCAGGGAACTTTGTGTTCAGCCAACTTCCAAAGCCTTTGGTGTCTGGCCAGATTTACAACACTTAATTGTACGTTTGCATTGTGTGTTGCAATACCTCGGGGATTTGCAAAGTGGTTCTCGTGTGTCCCTTTTGGGTGCTCGGCTGCTCCAGACATTCCCGTTAGACTCACAGTACAATGTCCAGTGTCCCCACGCTTACTGGCATGGTAGTCCCTTACCTGTCCCAGCCCCAAGGGAAACACAGAGGGAGGCTGAATTGCTCTGTTGGTCAGCCCAGAGCTGCCCTGAGGCATGTTTTTCCCTGGGATGCTGGCATCAACTCCCACTTGCCCAGCAGGGATGTAGCAGAAGTGGGTGAGAGCTGGTCATACCTGTCCCAGTGTTCTCTTCCAAAGTGCCCTCAGAAAACTTTAGCCATTTCAGTTGTTCATTGTTTGTATTTTCCTTTGAATCCTATTGCAGTGGAATGGCAAGGCTGCTTTTTTCCTTACAGAGACATCACTATATGTCTTTTTTTCCCCACTACTCTTAACTTTTTGGTCCAGTTTGAGTCATTCAAACTTGGAAATCTCCAGTGAGCTTGGATCTGAATGTAGCTGGATTGATCTGTGCTACTTCCAATACTTTTTTAGGGGATAGGGGGAGAGAGAAAAGGAAAAAAATTAAGGCAAGCATTGAATTTATAGTACTCCAGATGCCAGAGAAATGAACATAAAAGTGCAGATGCCTTATAGTCAGACAGACTGCTCAAATGTATGCAAATGGGTGAGAAGTTTATGTGAACATGGTTGAAAAAAAGAAGGAGCAAGGGAAAAAATCCTTAAATAATCCTGTTCTTGTTGCTGTGAGTCTTGGACATCGAGTTTGGTAAAAACTCATGATTGTGATGACCCAAGGAAAGCCAAGGCCCTGGTAATTGTGGCCAGCTGGGTAGACTTTGATTGGTCTTAATGTTCTTGGACATACCATTAAAGTAACATAAATTCATACCTTCTAAGTTATGGGGCCTATTGATCAAGCTTTTCCTTGCACAGCAGTATTTAGATTATTCTGCAAATCATCTTCATGGCTGGCTATGAGAGATGACTACAGTGTCTTCAGTTAGGGTAGTGTAAATGTATGGGACTTAAGTGAGAGCAGATGTACTTGCACATACATTTCACATATGAGCTTTTTGATTGTTTGGGGGTAACAAAACAATTCTTTCTGTCAAATATGCTTCCAACTTGTGAATTAATTATATCTGCCTCCCTGCAAACTGCTTAAGAGCAGCTGGTCTTCCTGGCATCTTTATTAGCCATGTAAAGAAGCTTCTCCAAAGCATGAAATGCCAAAAGCAAAAGCCTCTGGCTAAGTCATACCATGGATACTTGGAATTGAGTAGTGTGTGTCTGCAGCCAGGTGAAGGACAGAGCCAGCAATGGTCAGTCTAAGGCATCCCTCTGTGCAGGATCTTGGTTTGCTTTCTATGCATTTCTGCTGTTGAATAAAAGCAATTCAAAATTATAGTTGTAGGCAGACATAATGTTGAGGAAAACTGATACGGTCTGGATAATCTGCTGCTAAACAGCTTGCGTGGGTCTGTGTCCAAACCCCATGTCTTTAAATAACATTTCAAGCGGACTGGCTTTTCTGGATCCCTTTACTTGAAATGCAGAAGGAATTTTTGGATGGCAACTGCCATTAATGTTGCTAAGCATTGCTTGGATGTGTTCTTTGTTAATTTTTGAAGGAAAAGACCTACCATATCCATAATCCCATGATGCAATACTAGAACCTTTTAAAAAGTTATTAAACAGGTAGTAAAATTCCTTTTAAAAATATGCTTCTATTTGTACAATTTTCAGAAATGGCAGAGGACAAAACCACATCCTTAACCCCCCTAAACTCCCAAACTCCTCCCTCCCTCCCCCCACCAAAAAAAAACCAAAAACCTTAATTTAGAATAGCTTGGTTTTACTATACAAGAAAGGTGAGAAAAACAATACAAGTTATACCACACACTTACAAATACCAGCTTATATGAGCTAACACTGGCAGTTAACATCTTAGATTTTTCTCAGCAATAATCTACATCTGCAGAACTTATGGGCTGGGTTTTATAAAGTTCACAATTCAAAAGTGTCTCTGTGCTAAAGGGCTTTGGCTCTCTAGCTCAGGGCAAATTTTATATGCTACAGTCTGTAACCGTCTTTGTTTCTAGAGAAGTATATGCATGGATCATGGATTAAAACGTTTTACTACGTGCCATGTGGGTTTTATTATCTGAATAGATCATATCCTAAACAGGTCAACTGCCTCTGATTTAAACGCATGGAGAATGGGAAACAGCGTTTATTCATGCGGTGGGTTTATTGCGGGATACTGCAGCTATACTTCACTCCCATCCGCCATCCGAAAGCGAGAGCAGGGTACCGGGCGTCTGAAATCAGCATCAAAGCTATTTATTTCAATAGGTGCAAGTGTTGGTGTAAAGAAATAAGTCTCAGCAGTCTTTGTGATGAGGCATTATATGGGATCCATTATATATGGTGTTCTAATGGAGGCTGATGTAGTGTTCTGTCTTGTTCATCCTGTTTGCAAGATCATCTCTTTGATGAAAGCTTGTCTCTCCACCAAGAACCATACTAGAGATCAACGAGAGTATGAGAGGCACTTGGTATAACTGCATCCAAAAAATAGAAGGTCAGGCATTCCTGGATGCTCTGGGTGCCTCTGCAGATGCCAACATGTGTTGTGATTGTGTACAACGGAAAACACAAAAAAGTATGAGTATTTGGAAATCAGAGGGGAAACAATAGAAGAATAAGTAGGTGTAATATCTGTGGATGGATACAGTTGTATGGACGGGGCAAGGCAAGGAGTGGTAGTGTTACTACTACATATTTATTGTTGCAATTAGCTGCTATTAAATATGTTTCAGTGTTGCATTATTGTTTTCAGTGAGACCAAACTGACTATTATATAGCTGTGCAACAATTTCCCGAGGGAAATAGGGGGAAGCTATTTACTGATTTGCTTAAATCTCTCTTGAACAAAGCAGTGGAAAATACTTTGTAGGAAATAATCATCCACTGGCAGGAGGCTGGAAGAGGTTACATAATAGGGATCGTATTTCTGTGACAATGAATGATTCTGTTTATATAATATTAATTTCTAGTCATGTACCCTACACTTTGCTTATTCTTGTCTCATCCCAAAATGATAAGAAGATAAATTCAACTTACTGTTTTTGCCCAAGCTTTCTAGAAAACAGTTAAATGTTTCTTGTCTTAATTTGTGCATGGGACTATCACAATGCATACAAAGTCTTGCTTCTCTTGGAGGCATACATGTTTTTCTGCACTGATTTCTTAACAGATTGTAGTATCTATCTCTAAAAAGGGAGAATGGGAGGGTCTTGGGAATTATGCACTGGTCAGTCTAACCTTGATATCTCAAAGGATATTAGAACAAATTATTAAGCAGTCCATGTGTAAGCACCATCCAGATAAAAAGGTGATAAAAGAGAGTCAACACATATTTGTCAAGAGCAAATCATGTTAAACCAATCTAATTTCCTTCCTTCCCAGGGAAACTGGCTTAGTGGATAAGGTGATAGTGGTAAATGCGATACATCTTGACTTAAGCCAGGCTTTTTGACACTATGGAACATTATATGCTCTCATGTAAACTGGACAAGTTTGCCCTGAATAACAGGGAAGAGCTTGATTCTTTGAAAACCCATCCTGAGAAAGCAGTTATTAGTGGTGCCCCGCTAAAAGGAGAATTAACTTTTGCTCTCAAAGAGGCTTAATTATGGGCCTGTTTCTCGTCAATATTTTCATTAGTGGCTTGAAAGATGGAATAGAAAGTGAACACATAAAGTTTAGGCTGAGAGGATACAAAAGTGCTTTAGAATGCAGGATTTGAAGACCAAATGAACATGATACATCGGGAAAAATTTATCAGTATGATGGCATTCCGACTATAAAACTGCAAAGTAGGACGTGTCAGAGAATCTGTGACCACACAGGGACTTGGCAGCATAAGACAAGATGGAATTTTAGTGACTGGCAAGTGGAACAGGAGTAAAAGATGTGATATTTATATTAAAAGAGCAACTCTGTGTGTGCAGTGTGTGAGCAAAGCTGTGATATGCAAGACATCTCTGTTGAGTGCCGAGAAGCCAGCAGCTGTATTTTTGGGTCTGTTTTCTTTTTTTTTTAACTTCTTTTGGAAGTGATGCAGACAAGTGGGATGTATTCTAGAAAAATTATCCAAATGACTTGAGACTTAGAAAATATGATCTGTGCTGAAGGATTGAAAGATTTGTGTGTGTTTGTCCAGAAAAGATATGTCTGAGGAAGGGTATAAGTCTTCTAGGCAACTGTTTTTAGAAAGAGGATGCAGATCTATCAGTCACTGTGGCTGTGGAGCGTAGGATCAGAAGCACTATATTTTCACACATGTTTAATAGAAGGCTCTCTGAAAAAACCAAACTGAAGTCAGGTTTAGGAGATCAGTATTTTACTTGCTCAGGTGCGTGAAAAGTGTATCACACACTCACCTCTCAACAGTGCTACTGACCCGGATCTGTGCTTGTTGCTCTCTCTCCCCAGACTGCCATTGTGTCACTGAATTTAATTTGATACCTGTAGGTGCAGTGCAGCTGTATCCTTATGTTCATCTGTCAGTGTTTCCAAAGGGGAGGAGTTACCTAAGGTGTAGATTAAAGATGTGAAAATAAATTCAGAGATTGGCCTCATCAGTAGCAAAACAAGGCTTTTGGTTGTTTAAAAAAAAATCTATCTGGATAGAATTGTTAATCACTGGGATAGGTTCGTAGGGAGGTTGCAGACTCCTTAAAATGCTTTTGAAGGTTTTAAGAAGTTTGATGGACATATGTCATGGCTGAAATTAAACTTCATAGTGCTTCTGGGTGACAAGATAGACTGGATACTCTCTTAAGATTCCTTTTATTCTGGTGTCTGTATGTTTTCTGTGACATAGTGTTTTGCAACAATATAATATATTTTATATTCATGCAGGAAAACCCACAGAACTGACACAATCCAGGCAGTTTTGCTTTAAGATGAGAAATGAAAACACAGATATAAAGTCAGAAAAGTCTCAGGAAAACAAATGCCTGATTTTACTTTAAATATAAATGAACATGGAAAGAATGATATGCTGAATAATGACCCTGCAAAACAAAACTAGCTCAGTTCCTCATTACTAACTATCACAGGGCATTGATTATCTATCATGTCTAGCTTGTGTGATAACATAAGAATTTAAATTGTAGCCTCACCCAGAGTAAACACAGATGCTTTTTCTCTAGGTGTTAATCTCCCAAAGGCCCGCAGTTTTGTAATGTAAACAGACCTTGGAGCCCCAGCCTGGTTCACTCTGTATCAAATAAGGTGTATTAATATCCTGGGTCAAAACTTCCTTCAGGCAGCCTGAGGGCAGCAGCCATCCAAATCCATGTGCACTGACACCTTTCCAGCAACTAGCCTCTTGGAGCTGGACCCGGGATTTATGACTTGTATGTTTTCTATTCGTAAGAAATGTAGCGTTTATTTGACACGTGAGGCTTCTGATAACTCTGCTGTTGTTAAATTTCATCCTGCTTCTGCTGGGAGTGCTTACCCTGCCCCAAAAAGAAAGCCAAGGTGAGAATGAAGAGGAAGGTTGCGGAGGAATCAAACTGTGCTTCTTAAAACACTGCTTTGAGAAAGGGCTGTGGAGCCTTGGTGACTCAAAAAGATCTCTGCCCTTTCAAAGGAGGGAGAGCTGGAATTAGTCTTGCTATGGCTTCTGTGGGCTTTTACGTTAAGAGAGCTGAGCATCCTCAGTGAGTTGCTTTCTCCAGCTGCTGCAGACACCTTCTCATTTCAGCTCCCACACTTTGCATTTTCTTCGAAGCTCAACCTGGCAGTGATGAACTTAATACACCATGGGTGTAGGACTGTCCCTTTTTACTCCTGATTCACTACTGTATAGACTTTGGCTCTTAGATTGGAGTATGCTGTTAAATCAGTGATCTAGGGTGATCTGCTCCAGGTGCTCTTCAACTCCTCCAGGAAGGCTCCATCCATTGTTGCCATGCCGGCTGTAGGAATTAGCTTAGGTGATGTTGGGGCCTATTTTTGGAGGGTAGTACTGTAGCTGCATTCTGGTGCCTTGCCTTGTTTGTGCTATGAGTGGCCTCTGAAGGCAGAAAGGCAGAGGGCAGCCTTTGTCTTCTCTGTGCAAGGCCTGGGAGCTCCCTTCGCTCTGCTCCGGCTGTTAATACATGGCACACGTCCACAGAAAACAATAGCTACATGAGAGATGGCTGTGTCCCATGGGTGGCCTTTCAGGAGCAGGGAGATTTTGAAAGAAAATGCTGTTGTGCCCAACTTCCCTTGTGTACATGCTGCTACCAGAAGCTTCTCCTATGAATCCCTTTTGTTCAGAGCCAAAGCCAAATTCTGCTACAGTCCATAACCAGAGGAGCATCCTGCTGACTTCTACAAGAGACTTGTCTGAGGGTGGCATAAAGTGGCTCCCAAACAACAAATCCTTTTGGCTCCCCTCTTGTGAATACTGTGTACTACATTGCTAATCTGGAACATGACTCCCCCTTGCCCTCTGAACTGGCTGTGGCCTTTGAGATCCGCTAATCCTGGATGTGGGTCCTCTGTCTATGGCCATGGTGGAAAGGTGGGGATTGCTGCAGGGTTCAGTACCAGTGTTTGTGGGCCTGGACTTGGCTACAAAGCATTACCATGGCTGGATGTAGCTGCCAGCTGCAGCTGCCAGAGGCAGTGCTGATCATGTCTTCACATTGTCCATGTCCTCTCAGGCAAACCCCAGGAGGGCGTTACTTAAAAGTAATCTGGATGAAGTCCCAGACTGCTCTTCTGGAGAGGAATCAGCTCCTGTGTCCCTGTGTGGAGGAGGAGTGGGCTGTCCTCTGCCTGCCCTTCCTCAAAGACAAGGTGCAGCACTGCTCAGAGGGAGAAGTCACAGCCTGATTTAAACTCGGCACTTGGACTAAACTGTTGCATCTACCTGTTTGCTGTAGGGTGTCATTATATCCTTAAATCCAGAAAGTGATGTGTTTGGGACTTTCTCTATTTATCATATAAATATTGTGTCACTTTTATTAATTCTTTGCTCTTAATACAGAGAGCTTGCAAGCCTTGAAAAAAACTCCAAAAAATTCCAGGTCCTACATAAAGATAATTTATTCAAATTTTAAGAAAATCCTTGGAAGATTTGACCCAAAGAAGAGCTTGCACTTGTTTTTTATAGTTATTTTTGGCACTGCTTGTCTGACTTTGAAGTACTTTAAATATTAGCTCAGTTGGTCAGAGCATGGTACTATTAACACCAAGATTGTGGGCTTGATCCCTGCCTGGGCCACTCACTTCAGAGTTGGACGGGATGATCCTTGTGGGTCCCTTCCAGCTCAGAATAGTCTGTGTGTGTATAAGAAATGTCAGCTCTGGTCTCCCATGGCTTCAGTGAGGGACCCTGGGCACTTAGGTAGCAAGTTACTGCCTGTTAGGTTACAGCTTTCTGGAGTAATGTATTAAATTTTCAGACTAGACTTTCTTCAAGCAGAGTGTTGATTAGCACTTGGAGTTAGATGAATATTTACCAAAGTAGTACATCTTAAACAATTTAACAAAAATGGAAACAAGCAGAAAACCTCAAAACAAAATACTTTTCTGACAGATTGGTAGTTACTGTCCCGGTGTGAGTGACTTTGCCCTTTTCCCAGTCATTGGTGTTTTTTCCCCGGGACCTTTGCTGTATACCCCCAAAACTTCAAGCCTTCTAGTTACACGAAGGCATAAACAAATAAAAATAAGGGCAAATAAAAGGCAAGAGCCTGATGTGTTTTCAGTTGTACATTGCTCCTAATGAAAGTCATGTGTATGGAAACCTCAGTGATTTTGTCCTGGCTTACTGAAATTAAACAAAGACCGATACCTATTTATAATCCTGAGACTTCTGCCAGTAATATATTTTATTGCTATGGTTGCAAAAAACCAAATAGCCACTAAGGAAGTGTTTTTCACCAAAATGAATGAGCTCAGAGGGTTCCATGGAAAGACTTGCTGCTTGTGGCAGAGTAGCGGGGAAACGTGAAGCAAGCGAGGAGAAATAGTTTAAAAGCAAGAAGGGACTTTACTTTTATTGTGGTGCTGATATTTACTGTCCCCTTTCATTTCATCAGCTTAGTTTGCAATAACCTTCTGTCACTTACATAGGCTACTTTTTCTACTGTAGTTTTGTCAGGGGAGAAAAGTAGGATATTTAAAATAATTTTGTTTATTTGTAATTAGAAAGCAAGTAACCTAATTTCTTGTTCTTTTCTTGACTTCATTGCATTTAATAAATACAACTGAGCACTTACCAAAGAGTTCTCAAAGTTAAAGTAAACCACATGTACTATCCCACACATAAAGGACATCAAAATTGAATTACTGAATGGTTTTATGTAGATTTATTTATTGTGGCTGAATGCAGCCAGCCTCCTTTTCTGCTGCCCCATTGTGCTCAGAGTTCCCTAGTCAGCATTAACTGTGTAATATGGTCCCTGGGAGGGAATGGCTGGAACACCATAGGCTAGAGGTAAAAGCAAAGCAGGAATCCATCCTCAAATTCTGCCTAATCAAAAATAAAATAAAAAAAAGCCTATTGGAGACAATATGCTTTGTGTGACAGGACTGACAAATATAATAGCAAGATTCAGATCCGGTGCTCACCCGTTTCAGGGGACGCGCACAGAGTTCCTTGGTGGTGGCAGCTGTTCTGGGCAGACTTCTACAAGCTGTTTGAAAAGTGAGACTCCAATCTTCACCAGGGCATTCAGGGTATGAACAGCACTCATCAGCAGTGGTAACGATCCTAAAGGCGCGGTGTTCAAATCCTGTTTGTCACACCTGCAAAGACTTCTCCAGATGAAATTTTCTTTACACCTGTCATCTTCTAAAAAAAAAAAAAAAAAAGAAAAAAAGAAAAAAGTGATTTATTCCTAGGGAGGGAAACTTTTAAAAGAGAAATTGCATTTTTTTTTTTTTTTGGTGTTGCACCTCTTTGTCTCTTGCAGATGTGAGGAGCTTGTTTAGGTCTGGCATCTTCCATAACCCCACATTAGTACTTGCCTGTCATATCAGGTGTGTAAAACCAGTCTGCCTATTATACAGTGAGCTGTGATTGAATCCTTTATTTATGACTTCTGCCCCACATTGCATTAATTAGAATGCAAATTAATGTTTCCTGGAAAGCTGCTGTTTACTTCTGCCATACTTTACATGTTTCATTAGTCTTAGGACCCTGACAGTCAAGTTATGTCAATTTAACAAGTTATCAGTCAGCAGAGCTGCTGTAATTGTATGTACACATGCACGTAGACATCCTGGGCTGCAACAAGATGCAGCCTGGGTTTTGCCTCCAGCAAAAGGCATTTAAGGTATGTTATCTTGTCTTTTCTTAGCTACTGGGCTCAGCTAATTAGAGGCAACTTTTTTTCCAACAGCATAGCTTGATCCTGTGCCGAAGTCTTTAATTTATACCAGTGCTTCTGGATTTAACTTTATAAGATATTTTTAACTGAGTAGTCCAGTTTTCACTGTTGAGAAGGTTATTTGGCTGGTGCTCTTGGAAGTAGCTGTGAATAGTCCATACCCCTGACTAGCAGGACGTAAGAATCAAAGAATGGTTTGGGCTGGAAGGACCTTAGAGATCATCTAGTTCCAATCCCCCTGCCATGGACAAGGATGCCACCCACTAGATCAGGTTGCTCAAAGCCCCATCCAACCTGGCCTTGAACACTTTCAGGGATAGAGCACCCACAACCTCTCTGGGCAATCTGTTCCACTGCCTCACTACCCTCTGAGTAAAGAATTTCTTCCTAAAATCTAATCTAAACCTGCCTTCTTTCAGTTTAAAATCACTACCCCTTGTCCTGTCGCTATCTGTCATATAAAAGGTCCCTCTCCTTCCTTTTGATAAGCCCCCTTAAGGTACTTGAAGGCCTTAATGAGGTCTCCCTGGAGCTTTGTCTTCTCCAGGCTGAACAACCCCGACTCTCTCAGCCTGTCCCCAAAGGTGATCCTCTGATAACCTTCACAGTCTTCTTTTGACTTGATCCAGCAGGTCCACATCTTTCTTCTGCTGAGGACCCCATTAAGGACCACATAAAGGTGGGTTATGACTGACTAGACCACAGATTACAGAGGGTTATTTCTGTTTTGTTTTTAACCAAGTAGTTTAACACAGTCTTCATTTTCATGTATTTCCCTGGTTACCAGCCTTTAGGACCTGACACTTACTTGAGGAAACTGGCCATGTTCAGTGTCTCTCTGGGCCTGATGATATCTGCTGAGGTTTGGTAGTGTGGCTGAACCTCTTGTGCAAGGCTCCCTTGCCTTTCTGGCACAGACTCACAAAATTTTGTGAGCACTGGTGTCCTGCGTGGAGCTTCTCTTGTTTCTGCTTGCCTGTGTGGTGATGAGTCTAGAGGAGAAGCCATATGAGGAACAGCTCAGATCACTTGGCTTGTTCAGCCTGGAGAAGAGGAAACTGAGGGGAGACCTCATTGCAGCTACAATTTCCTCATGAAGGGAAGCAGATGGGCAGGCACTGATCTCCTCTGTCTGGTGACCAGTGACAGGACCTGAGGGAATGGCCTGAAGCTGAGTCCCTGAGGAGGTTTAGGCTGGATATTGGGAAAAGGCTCTTTACCCAGAGGATGGTTGTGCACTGGAAGAGGCTCCTCAGGGAAGTGGTCACAACACCAAGACTGACTTCAGAAGCATTTGGACAATGTTTTTCAGGCAAATGGTGTGATTCTTGGGGCTGTTCAGTGCAGGGCTAGGAGTGGGACTTCAATCATCCTTGTTGGTCCCTTCCAACTTGGGATATTCTATGATTCTGTAGCTGTGTAAGATGCAGATTCAAAAGATAACATTTTCTGGTTTGTAAAATATTGGTAATAATGTCACTTTGGAGGGAAATCTATTTTGAGGACATAGTTTAAAGGGTGAAAATGGTTGCAGGTTGATGGTTGGACTTGAGGATCTTGCAGATCTTTTCCAACCTTAATGATTCTGTGATTCAAAAATAACCACTACTTTCTTAACCTTTTAAGGTGCTGTGATGAAAGACTTATCTCTGAATGTATTTAAACCCCAGAGGAAAAATTTTCACGCAAGAAGGAGTTTACGCCAAAGTAATGAAGAATTTGGCCCCTGGCACCGTTATTTTCCTCAGCTCCTGCAGTGACAGAAGGGGGTGGAGGGAAGTAACCTATCCCATTTCTGTTTGAAAACATTTAGCTTGAGTGATGTGAAGATTTCAGTAGATCTGTGACAAGATCAAAGACTATAAATTATTTAACAGTGGTTCTACTTTTGTGGAATTATTTAAAGTATCATAATTGCAGCTCAGCTTCCCAGCCTTCATTTTCAAGTCTGGAATTCTGTTGGGAACTATCATAATCACTGAAGAGTATAATATTACAGGCTGGGTATAAAAATATCTTTTTAATGACTAGCAAATTAGTGAAATGTCTTGACCTAAATCTAGACCAAACAGAAGACAGTGTTTTTATGGAGGGGGAAGAAAGACTAAATTGTCACCACATTGTTATTCTTGTTAAATTCTCCACTACTTAAAATGTCAGTTGATTAGATAAAATTTGTAACACTGTGCATCAATGCAAGTGATGAAGGGCTGTGTGTTACATAGTATCTTGGCATTTCTGCACTTTTGTTTTCCTTTTAATGCTAGCATGAGCATTCTGTGACTGAAACTTGGAAAAATAAAGGCTATTCATTACTTTAGTACCCTGTGAACAATAGAGATCATGAAAGGCATCACAGGGAACTCCTCTGTGTGTTGGCTCTTCAAGAAGCAAGATGAGCCCTTGGAGGGTTTTCTCATAGGCTTCAAGTAATTGTTGTGTGCATGATCTGCCTGGCTAAACTCTTTGTGTCTGACTTAAATAGGATCTAGAAGAGACAGGAGTTTCCCACTTCATACCATGTGATTTGTAGTGTTAACCAAGTCTCTGTTAATGTAGGAACGGGAATTTATTGTCCAAATTCTGGTTTGCAAATGAACCAAATGAAGCTGAGCCCTCAATTTCCACAATTCCCGTGTGCAATCAGTTGTCAGTTGACCAATTTTGACCATATAGTGATGATACCATGTGGGTCTCTGCAGAGGAGGACTCTATTTCAGGATATGTTACTAATTTTCATTCTGATTTGTGGCAAGTCATTGACCTTTCTGCTCTTCGCTGCCCCCAAATTTAGCCAAAAGTAGTAACACCAGCTGGTTTACATGGCAAGTGTTGTGTTGCTGCATCAGCATTTGCAGTGCAGAGTCTCCATAACGAAGAAGGGAAACAACAGTGGTGTTGCAGGCAAGGTGTCTGCATTTTGCCTTCATGGCAGGGTATAAAATAGGTATTTTTGAGGCAGAGACGACCTTAATGTCCTGTGCTCGCAGAGCTCCTCAAGCAATGAGGTGTAGCCTGTAACTCTGAGCACCAAAGGTGTGCTTCAAAGTGAGCAATAGGAGCCTAGAGATAGCACGAGGCAGGAAGAGAGGTGGTCTCCATTCCTGCCTTTCTCTCCACCTGGCCAGGGCCCACGGTGCTCTGCATTGCAAAGACAAATGAGAAATTTATTCAGCACCTGGCTGCAATGAATGTGATTAGTCTTTAATTAATATTAATTAAAGCATGAAGCATGAAGGAGATTGATAAATTAAATGAAAAAGACTATCCTGAGACTTTGTATCCTGGAAGGACCTGTGTAGCAGGCTGGAAGCCATCTACAGCAAGGTTACACTCAGTACCTGCATGGATTGTGGATGCATGTCAGATGTGGAATGTCTCCCAGAAGACAAACACAATGGGAACAATCATTTTTACTGGCAAATGTCATCTGTTAGATATCAGCCTAATTTTCTGCAGTGACACAAAGCAGACTTCACCCTCGCTGTGTTGAGCATTTAGCTCGGCTGTGTGCAACCTAGGGCTCTGGCCCAGCTACTCTTCCAGGCTGCGTGTTGACATGCACTGGGGATCTGGAGTCTCCAAGGCGTTTAAGCAAGATTGTATCGTGGTGCAGCCATTTCTTTCACTTCTCCCCACTGAATTACATCTTCCTACTCCATGAAAATACGGTAGAAATATGCTGCTGGAAATATGTTGAAGAGCTCACTCATTTTGTTACAGTTCCTTGCTCCCTAGTTTTGCTGAAGTTGTGCTGACAGACCAGGAAGGGCTTAGAAAAGGACATTAGGAGAACGATCAGAGGCTTGGAAAACCTACACACAGAGGCTCAGTCTAGTTAGTTTATCCAACACCATGACCTAATAATATTGTAGATGCACTGTGGATGAAGAGGTTTTTGATTAGTGGATGGCTTTTTTGTCTCCCAGAAAAGGCTGGACAAAATAAGAAATGAATTTTTTTTTTTTTGGTATTTTTGTTTTGGTTTTCTTTTCTTTTTTTTTTTTTCTTTGAATTGTAAGGGTGATTAACCATTGCTTTCCTGGATACGTGATGAGGTCTTCATAACTTTCAAGCTTTTAGATTCAAGCTTTTTATTTCTGGAGTCAGGAGAAGGTTTTACGGCCTGTGGTTGTAGGAGTTGATGTTTAAGCAGACTTGACTCCTCGAGTTGTATATGATTGGCTGCAGGGACCTTTCTGGTCCCTTCTAGCACAGCATTCCTAAGCCTGTGTCTTCCAAAAAAGCCCCGTCCTTTGATTTTCAAGAAGAATGAAAGTTTGAATGAAGCAACCACTGACCTTAGATTTTCCAGTGTAAGAAGTCAAATGTCCACAGTCCTTAGAAGGAATAAATCCACATTAAGTGGTAGAAACTCTCTCCCTCTGAAGAAGCTCTAAACTCCTCACTTTACCAATAAGATTTTGCCAGGAACTCTCTTGGTGAGACTGTGCTGTATGTAAGCAGACTTTGGAAAGCTCCCAGATACATTCCACACTGTACACAAACTAGATAGTGCTGAAATCTCATCTGGTGTGTGTCCTGGAATTACTACTCATCCCTCT
Source organism: Lepidothrix coronata (assembly GCF_001604755.1). NCBI lineage: Eukaryota > Metazoa > Chordata > Aves > Passeriformes > Pipridae > Lepidothrix > Lepidothrix coronata. Next base: position 2,953,222 of record NW_016690251.1, read on the forward strand.
TTATAATAAATGAGCGCTGTTTGGCTATAATCTTTCTAAGCTGTAATGCACTGGCATCCTGGAGTGCAAGAGTCTTATCTTAGATGACTACACTCAAAACATACCCTAGGGACTGTTAGAGAAATTTATAATCATCCCTTTAGAATCCCAGGATTAAATTCTAAGTGGCAAGCAAATAAATAAACAATGTTTCTCCCTAATGCCTATTTATTTACTGTAGATCAATGGAACATTCAAGGATGAAATTGGTTTTCTCAGAGGATTAAAAATATATTTTAAATAGGCTTTATTATGAGAATTAATAGTGTGAATTCTTGGGGGGTGAAGGGTTAGTGTGAGACAGGTTATCATAAACTGTTCCATTCTGAAAGAAGCTTTTAGGGGTAGGAGAAGAGAAATTAAGTTAAAGGGCACCTCATTTTGGTTCATCAGTTTGACATTCTGCTAAAAGAAGTCTTTGAAATTGCCTGCTTTTGCTGGGAACTGGGCAAAAATGTGGAAATGCATTGACACGTGACATGTATGCCAACACGTGGGATTGCAATACCTGTTTGGGGCAGGAACTTCTGTTTGCCCTCTTTTTGTACCTGATCCAGAACAGCAGATGATATCTGTGTGCGTAAGAGGCAACCTGAGCAGGTGCAGAGCCCAGCTGCTGGACTGTGCCCCACTCCTATCACCTGGGCATCAGGCAGGTTCCTCCTGCTGTTGGACTAGGCTGTGACTACTGATGCTGTTTCCTTCTCTGGTTTTGCCTGAATTCCTCATCTATCTGAGTTTGGAAGGGAACAAACAAATTGTTTTGATTCTGTCTTGCCAAAAGGAAGTAGAATAGCATCAGCAGAAGGTTTAGGGCTGTTTAACTGAAGTGCAGAATGGTATGGAGTGCTGTGGATTGGGGCACTGGCTGCTGCCATCTCATAAAAAAAAGTGGAATGCTCCCTTAAAACACAAAAAAACAACGTTGGCAACCACAGAATGAAAGAACAGTCAATGCAGTCTATAAAACCAGAATTTTCAGACCACAACATTAGTAAATGTCCAGGTGAACCGAAGACTTGCAAAATGAAAATCTAATATTGAAAATATATTGTGTTTGTACCGGATGTTTTTTTCTTCCCTCTCATTTTGTTTGTTGTTCTCCATGGTTTCTGAGTGAGTTGTAGTGTTCTTGAAGGCTAACAGTATTGCAGCTCTGTTGACCAAGATCTAGATGTTGAATGTAGTCTCCACTGACGAGAGAATGAAGTGTACTCTGTACTGTACACATGGAATCTAAATGGGTATGCATAGAGCTCTTCTATATGCTGCATGCATCTTCTGTACTCTTCTATTTTTTAAATACTGTTTTCCCTGCAGTGCCTGAATATGTCCTTTTTTTTCTTTAGTCCCATTTCTACTACAAGCTTTATCCAAATTTTTTGTTTTTTCTGCTGTGATGTGGGCATCATCTGGATGTTTCACTTCCAGGGCTGTAAAATTCTCCTGATAAAGCCGTGTCTATTGTATTGCTCTCTAGTGCACAGGCAGCGGAGTTTGCACCTGGAATTCTTGTCCTTCCAAGGTAGGGGAGAGTCTGTTACTAAATTTCACAGAGGCTGTAACAACTCATGAACGTTGCAGGCCATGAGAGAAAGTTCCTTTTGACTAATTCTTTGAGCACAGGTCTCGTTTTCTGATTTAAAGCTTGTGTTCCACAGGAGGTGATGATCCTGCCAGGCTGCTATGTGCCACTCCAGCCAGGCAAAGCAAAGAAATTAAATATTATTGGGTAACTGTGAATAACAGGCTTCATGTGGAAGACAGAGATGGCCGTGATTGAAGTAACTACAAAAAAGGAGCATTAGGTTAATGATGGCTGAATTCTTCTGAAGAGGAAAGAAAGCAAGAAATTTAAGTACTAGATAGTGAAAAGGAACGTGGAAAATACATACAGTGGCAAAGAGACACACTGCAGAGGTCTATAAATGATGCAGGAAATTGTGAAGGCTAAGATACAGTTGGGGGACTGATTATATGTAAGTGATGGACTTAAAAATCCTTACAGGTGTCTGAAGAGGTTATGTGAAAAAGAGACTTTGCATGATGGGACTAAAAGGCATTGCTAATTGATAACTATAGGCTCTGCTTTTGAAAGGCCATGAGAATTTTCTAAGGTGGGAGGGATGATTGCAGGCTTTGCAAATGAACCCTCTGCGTGTTGGGGGGACATGAAATATTTCCCTACACTTTGTTTTAGGGCTGGAGTTTTGGGGTTGTTGTGAGGGAAATGCTTATGGCTGTAAACTGCATTTTTTTAAAACTCTCTTTAATTTAAAAGTCCTTTGTCCCATTTGCTGTATTAGTCTTACAGCTTTTGCTTTAGGCTTGTATTAAAAGTTGGCAGTCTCAGCTGGAGGAAAACTAGGGGATAGGTCAGATGCTAATTAATTTCATGCTAATTGTGCCATAATTTGAAATCCAGTGGATTGGTTTTCTGTGGGAGAGCTGGAATATATGGAAAGGCAAAAATGAATAAGGATAATTAATCTCTGTAAAATTGCTTGGGATGCTCTAAGAAAAGAGGCTTTTGCTGTTGCTTTTATTTTTTATTTGAAGTGTTTTAAAGGCGACTGTGCCTTGGATTATGTGTAAGATTCATTGCTGCTGAAAAACACCTCTTTGTTCCTAAGACACCTAAAAGAAACACTTCAGCAGCTGGTTAAGATCTTGCTTAGGATTGCTTCCTGTAGGAACAGTGATTGGTTTTGGACAGAGCTCCTGTTGCCCCTCCATGGGAGGGTAGTTCAGACTTTTGAGCTGAGTGCCCGGGAAGAAGAAAACATTACTTATCATAGGATCATGGAATACCAGGTTAGAAGGGAACCTTGAGGGTCATCTGGTCCGAACTTTCTTGGCAAAAGCACAGTCTAGACAAAGTGGCCCAGCACTCTGTTCAGCTGAATCTTAAAAGTTGTTTATCTGTTTCTTTTCTAGAAGTAGACAAGGCTGGAATGGACAAGGGGTGGATGCCAACCACTTCTCGCTCTCTGCATTTCCCTCCAACTGAGTCTCCAGTGGCTGGTTGGAGAGCTTGATTTGGAGCCAGGCTGGGGGAGTAATTTACTGCTGGCCTCTAATGGCTATAAATTACTACATGCCCAGGAGAATAGCAGTTATAAAGGTAGAGCTGTGACTCAGAGGTGGGTCTCGTGGTCTCTTGCACACAGAGCACCAAACTCTGACATCAGAAAAACTACCTCTGTGGTTCCAAGCTGATCCCATACAAAATATGTCTGATTATAAAGCTGAATACTTTCCTTGGAGTTTTCTCCCTACCCCATTGTCAGCCTACTGAAGTTCAACAATGTAGATCTGAACCATCAGGGAGCAGCAACTTCCTGAGAAATCATCTCTTGCTCTGAAATCCAAGGAACACCAACTCAATGAGGAGGTGGGGAGGAGTGGTGTGGTTTTCACCATTGAACTCTTTTTGTTTTGCTTTTTACTTATGAACACCAAGCAGAAGTTCAAATAACATCACAAAGCAGAAAGCTTTATGATTAATTATGCCTGGTACAGGTATAATTTAAACATATTGACTTGTCTGAAGTAAGTGCCAGACGGTGCAATAGAGGAGACAGGAAGTGGCTGGTCGAGATTGCTGAACCAAGCTGGAATAAGGAGTCAGGGAGAGGAAGCGCATCATCATTTAACTTTGCTTGGCGGCTCAGCAGAAAACTGATGCAATCGCTGATGGACGCTGATATCAAAGGGAGAAAAATCATGACAAATTTTTCGTGCTTTTAAAATTAATGCAGAGCTAATCAATAGCTTGACTTGGTGCAATATAAAAATGTAGTACTGGGACCTCCATTAAAATGATTTTTCTTTAAACCTATATTCTGGGATTGCTGTTAGAGAGGCTTTAGAGATAATAATGGCAGTTAAAAGACAGTTTTCTAATTCCCACCAGGTTGTTGCATTTCACGGCAACTAGTCTGTAGCTGCGCTGGGAACTAGGTAATGTCAGCCCTTGAAAGATTATATTTTCTTTAGAGTTTTTTCTTTATGGACCAGTGGGTCCCTAGGAATATTTAAGATAGCACTTAAATGGGGTCAGGGATGGAGAGAAGGAGAAATCATTTGACTGGATTAGACTCCCTGTGCTAAAAGAGCTCTTGGCTTTTTTTTCTCCCTGCTTTCCAAAAAGCTGTGACCAAATGTGAATCTGTGAGTCGAAGTTCAGAATCCAACCAGCTGCCTTAGGTTTCTGATAACAGATCATACTGTAGTGATGAGTCGCTTATCTTCGATAACCCATGCATCTAAAACCAGAATATGTGTATTTTTCTCAGCTTTGTGGGTGTATTTTATCACCCAGTGCACACATTCGTCACTCTCTCACTCAAGCTGGTCATAACTGTTTAATGGTTATGACTGTGCCATCTGTAAAAGTGTTACATCGCTCACCACGGTCCAACTCAGAGACGTCTATTCATCTCAAATTGTGTCTCTGTGGGTGCCGGTCACAGAGACTCCACAGCTCAGCACTCCTGGAGCTGACTGGTGATTCATGCCTCCAGAGTTCTATGATGCTGGCCGTGTAGAATCCAGAGGCAAACTTTCTTTGCCTCCCTTCTCCCTCCTCCTTTCCTGAAATGCGCTGGATGTCATGAAATCGCAGCTATGCAAAACTTTTGCACAAAGTGTGAACGTTGTGCAACCAGGTGAAATTTGTCTGCTTGTGGTTTTAAAATGGCCTTTTTCTGTCTATGTAGGACACTATTCCAGGTGTTCTGGTTTTACTTTTCCTCTGCTGAGCAGCCTTTGCTATGAGAGAGCTGCAGTGTTTGCTGGACTGTGCTTATCTTTAGGGAATGCAAAGTAGGTTGGTCAGGCTTGCCTCCTTTATCACCTCAAATGAGATCTGAGCTCCCCCGTCATCTCATATTAAATCTAAGCTTCCCTGTGCTGGTGTTCTGAGTCCTAGTGCTCCTGTAGAACTTTCCAAGGCTGAATCATGGTTCTGCAGCAGCTTATTGTCTTTGTTTTTCAAATGTTCTAGGGGAGATGATCTCAGGATTTGAGGTTTCTCATTCTCAGCAGCCATCTCCACTGTCTCTATGCACTAGATAAAATTGTAAAATGTTCTGGGGTTGCATGCTGCACTTGTCCTGAGTTGGTCCTGTGAGCTTTTTGATGGTAAGTAACAGCTTCATCAGAAATGCTTATTGTATAACTTCACTGCAGTTCCTTTTGACAGCAGTGGCCACAAATATGATGTCTCCATAAATCTATTTTACCTTAGTGGGAATTGTTGCATCTGCTCAGGCCATGACAATGCTTATAACCCGTTCCATGTGGATGAAGGAAGTTATTTAGCAACAAACTGAAATACCCTCCTTTGACTGCCTCAGTGTGACTCTGCAATGTGGCATTGGGTTCGTGATTCAAATCTTACTGAGGGTTTCATTTAGATAGGTGGGGGCATGGGAATGGAGGGAAACTCCAAAGATTAACATAAGCATCTGGATAGGATGGTAATGGGATTTCACTGTGGGAGAGGTTTTGAAGGCCTGGAGATGGCATTGTGAGTTGTTTTGAAAGCTGCCAATTGTTTTCAGTATGTTGACAATTATTTTCAATTTGTTTTGTTTTGGTTTTTAATTGTGAAAATGTTCCCAGAAGCTTAGTAAATGAGGACATGTCCTTATAAATATTCATCTAGTATGTAAAAGCTCACATGGCCAGCTTTGGTTATGAAACCTACTTATTTATGGTGGTGTCATTTTGCCCCTGGAAGGCCTGTCTTCAGAAGAGGTGCCCCCAGTTGTAGGATGAGGCAATTTCTCTCAATCTACAAAGAGGTAAAGCTTAGAATGTGCTTCTTTTAAACTGGATATTCAGCCTTGCAAATGCATTTAATCCCACTCCAACACATGGCCCTGTTTGTGGACAGAGGATGCCAGAAAACAACAATGTATTCTGTATGATATTTATAAGCTTCATGCAAAACTGCTGAACCAAAAAACCAAGTCTTAAACAATTAAGATCAGGATTATGCTTGCAAAGATGTTACATAGTTAGTTTGCTTTCATCCCTTAGGCATTTTCTTTTTCAAAGATAATGGAGATTTTTGAAACTTCCGGGTGTCCGTTCCATTCAAAAACAGTTGGCAAAATACCATCCCGAGTGGCTCTATGAGGTTTTCTCCGCCTTTTGTGCATGACCAGGATCAAAATTAAGTGACTTCCTCACAGTAGAGTAGTTAGAAATGTCCAGCAGTGTAGTGGGGTTTTGTGGGAGCTCTGGAGAATCATCCCAAATCCAGTTTCTGAGAGCCAGGTGTGCACTGGCAAGATCTGAAGCAAATTGAAGGTTTTCAGCTTCTTGCTCACATATTTGCATGAGTTCCATGGAAAATGTGAAACTTGTACCTTTATGTTATTTACCTGCTAATAACATCTCTGGCTGTTTCTGCCTATGCAATGAGAGAGAAAAAAATGAGCAATGAGTGGACTGGGGACTAGAATTCCACAGGATTTCTTGATGACTCTAACAACCTGAAATGAGTACTGCTTAGAGAGTAAGTTATCCCTTGCTGTGAATATCAGTGGTAGAATTTAAGTCTTTTGTTTCTGAAAACCGATGTTTCTAATTCTATGCACTTTAATTCTGCAAACTGTTTTTCGTGGATAGAAAAACTAAACTTGCAAAAATGGTAAATTTTGCTTTGCTGCTGTTAAACCTGATGCTACAAATACTTTTCTTTTTTTTTTCCAAATAAAGTCTGCTGACTTGTGCAAAGTAACACCTTGATTTACACCAGCCCAAGATTAAAAGCCTTCAAACTCATCTGTGGAGAGAAAATACATTGAGGGTAGTTATTAGGAATTCCTCTCCTCATGTTTTTTTTCCATGTCTTCTGTGGCCCATCTGTGAAATGGACCATAAGAGGAAAGCATGGAGAGTGGGAGATCAGCATAGTGGGAAGACAAAAACAATGAAACCTCAATGAATTGATGATGAAAGGAAGGGAGACAAAAAGCCTCCGAAGTGAGCCAGGGGAAAAGAAGGGAGAACATAATGTCCGAACGCCCAGAGGAAAAGAAGGGACCACAGAACTGTCGCCCAGTTAAGCAAAATGAAGAAATGAATGAATGGGGAGAACAGCAATAGACTGGTGCAATTTGCAGCATACAGAATTAGAAACAGAGTTTGCAGACAGGAAAGGAATACATTTTGCCAGTTGTGTTCTTATTGAGTAGGACCTTGTCCTTCTTTTGCCTGGGATTCAGTTAATTTTCTTCTTAGTAGCTGGTACAGTGCTTTGGATTTAGGATGAGAATAATGTTGATAACACTGTGATGTTTTGGTTGTTGCTGAGCAGTGCTTACCCTAACTCAAGGACTTCTCTGTGTCCCATACTCTGCCAGTGAGGAGCTGCACAAGAAGCTGTGAGGGAGCATAGCCAGGACAGCTGACCAGAACTGTCCAGCGAGATATTCCATACCATAGAACATGATGTCCAGTATATAAACTGGGGAGAATTGTCTGGGAGGGGCTCATTCCTGTCTGGGGATGGGCTGGGGTTTGGTCAGTGCGTGGCAAGCAGTTGTTTTGTGCATCACTTGTCCATCTTGTTTTTCTCTTTCTCTTCTTTTTTATTACAATTATCATTATTATTAATAATAGTAATATTAGCGGTTTTTAATTTTTTTTTTCAATTATTAAACTATTCTTATTTCAATGTGCAAGTTTTTCTTTTTTTTTTCCCCTCCTGTCCCTGATTCTCCTCCCCTTCCCACTGGTGGGGGGAAGTGAACGAGCGGCTGCTTTGGGACTTAGTTGCTGGCTGGGGTTAAGCCACGACAGACTTTAATCTTTGAATAGTTTACCTGTCTTCTTAGTGGCCCAACTGGAGAAATTGGGTGTGATTCAGAGCGAATGAGAGAGGCAGCATCTGGCTCTAAATCTGCTGTATTCCTTCTGCTTCATATCAATGCCACAGAATAAAGTTTTGTATTAGGGAAATTGGGACCTTCATTAAAAATGTATATCGCATCAGATGATATATTACTCTTCCAAACCCCGGCCTCGAACATCCAAAAATAGCTTGCCATGGACATGTGGGGCAGGTCATAGACTCCGGTGAACAATATTTAGTGTTCCATGGGGAAAGGGAGAAATGCTCTAATGAAATCACCAGCCTTGAACTAAGCTGCTTTTCTTAGGTGGCTCCCCCAAACCTCAGCAAAAACGTGTCTGTGCAGGTTCAGCCAAGCCGCCTGTTGAATAGTTTGGCCAAATGCAGGAAGCAAGATCTTTGACCTTCTGCAGTGTCCTCATTGTAGACGCATGCATATAATTTCCAGTAATTTAACAGGAGCTTTAGTTTGAAAAAGATTTGGGTTTTATTACTTTCATTCATCATCATTAACTCATGCCATGTGGCGGAGAGGAGGGAATGACATATTTCCGCAATTAGATTCAGTATTTTGCATGAAAAAATGAGCTGTTACAGCAAATGCTGCTTTTGAAATAGGGACTAAAACCAATGGAAACAAAAGTTGTGATGTGTGCTTGGAAGAAAAGAGTTAAAAAAGGATATTATTTTTACTGTGAAGTCTTCTTTAAGTTGTGGTTAGAAATGACTTAGCCTTCTAACCTATTCCTACTGTGTAGTTGGCTTATGTTCAATAAATATTTTCATCCAGTACCTTGATGCACTTCTAATTTGTCTGTTAAAAATATGTTCTATTTCTGCTTACTCTTAAAAAGTGCACTGGCTTCATCTGCTGAAAGTACCTTTGTGTAGGGCTGCTTCAATGTGCAGGGGGAGTGTGAAATTTCATTTGATTTTAAGTTCTAGTGGGTTTGCTTTGCTTGAGTTTTGATTTAGCTGAGCCCAACAACTTAACACAAAACACAGGTAGGAAAATCCTATTTCCTATGGTGCGGAATGCAAAAGGGATCAGTTCTTTGGAGTGGCTTACTTCTGGGCTGAGGTACATTTCAAGGGCTTTAATACACTTTGTTTTTTAACCCTTTGCTGAGCAGGCTAAATGGCAAGGGCCTGATCCTGTTTGCCATGAAGTCAAAGGGAAGTTTGCCATCAATTAAGATGGGAACAACATGAGGCCTGACGTTGGTAATGAAACCCAAAACCAGGCGAGCTTTATGTGGTTGAATGTTCCTGCCAGCATTCCTTGGGACTGTGAGTGCGACACATGCTCCCTTGATAATCTAATGAAGAATATGTGTACACTCAAACATGTATTTTATTTTACAGAGCAGGCTGCGTTTTCAGTAATTTGCCTTTTCTCCTTGTATGCATCTCATTCTCGTGGATGTTCACATGAGCCAGTACTCCTGATAGCTTTTCTGTTTTCCTTCTTGGAATGTTGGTTTTCTTTTCTGCATGTTCAATTACATGTGCACATTCATCTATCATTAGTTCCTGTTCACTGGAGGATATTTTGCAGAGCTCTTTAAGCAGCATTCATAATACTCTTATCCGTGATTTGGATTTCTTACTGACAGCAAAAGTTCAATCCTTTTTGCTGCTGTTTTATTCATTTTATAGCTTTATCTAGATAAACTACTTGCAATTCTATAGTGGAAGTTTAGCAGTTTGGTTGATTTTTTTCCCTTCTAATTCAATTGTGCATTGAATTCTGTTCAAATTTATATTTATTTGTACTGGTTTTAAGGCATTTAAAAATGCAAGGTCCTCATTTATCAGGATTTCTCTCCTGATTGCATTCTTACGCTGTTGTCATAATTCTCACTGGATTTTTTTTGTTGTTGTTACTCTCACTCTTCTTTGGAAAAATGATTCTCATTTTTTGATTATGCTTGCCAGCTCATTTCTGTTGCAGGAGAAAAAAAATGATCATTTGTGTTACTCCACTCAATTACCTACATTAGTAGTGAGAGTATATGTGTGCAGCTGTGGGTGATGGGGAGATGTACAGAGGCAAACTACTACGGTTTCTCCTTGCAGCAGCTGCCCTCAAGACTATTTTTGGTAGAATATCCACCACGAAGAAGACATTGAAAGTGTCACCTAAACTCAGGTTATAACACATTTTCTTGTGACCTCACCAAGAACATGTGAGGAAGAATTCAGACCTAGTTGCATTTCTCTCCTGCATCTTTGGAAGAGCATGATGCCTGCCTTGGACCCTTATCTGTAAGAAGGTTAAAACTTGCCTTCTGCACAGAGGCTATGTGCGGGACCTCAGTTCTTACTCATCATTTCAAACATACACAGAAGTCAGCACAAGACCATTGGAGCAAAAACTTTCTGGTTTGGATAGATTTTCATGATGATATACTAAAATGCAGTCTCTAACACTTGGCATAGATGACAGAGAAGAAATTACACTAATAATTTATTTCTTTGACTAATAATTCATCTGGCTATTGATCTAGTTTGAGTTTGGCTCCAGCTCTGCCCTTCAGCAGCTTTTTTGTAAACAGGTTTTTCTTATCTTCATGAGTCAGGGTTTGACATTCCCACTCTGTGCTATAAATTACACCTGTGTCTCCAGCACCATGGGATTTAGTGACAGAAGGAAGGAATTTGAGCTTGACTTTTGTCTTGGAAGGCTTTGTCTTTTCCTTTGCTCAGGCTCTCTACCTCCTTCGCCTTTACAGAGAGAAGAGCAGCCTGAATAAATTCATTTCCCACCTTTTGAAATCTGTCTTTCAGTCTACTTTCTTAAGTTTTTTGGATTAAGTTTTAATTACATTTAAAGTGCGGAAGAGCTGAAAGATTCCTCATGTAGGAAACATATCCATAGAAGCAAATAGACTCACTACACTCAGGGAGATTATTAATATGAGGTGAGTTTACTCAAGAAATGCTAGGATCAGGCCCATGATATGGAATTTGATTTAACTCACTCATACATAATGATTACCCACAGCTCTAGCAGATGTAGTAATGACTACAATTACTTGCAGATCATTTTTTATTATGATTAAATCTGTACATGATATTATTCTTGAGGCAGCAGTTTTTAATATTCAGCTTGCTCCCCTCCCTCATCAACATTGATTGTGTACAAGGTTAGAGGCAAATCCCCAGTTCAGCAGTGAATAGCTTTTTGCCAGGAGCAATTGTTGGTTTTGGTTGGAGTCCTTTGGCACGTGCATTTAATGCTCCAAGTTCAGCTCTGGAGCATCATAATTGTGTGTGTTTTCAAATGTATTTCAACTGCGAAGCCCCCCCCAGCTTCAACAGAGCACTTGCAGAATAATGCTGAGTGTGTGAATGGAACTGTCACCTGCAGTGTGTCTCAGTGACCAAGGACTGAAGCAATGGAGTGACCAGCAACCTGACCTAAAAGTTTGATTGTCCCTTAGGAGCTTTCAGCTGACTCAGGTTGGTTTTGCTGGGGCCAGCAGATTTCTCGGTTCCGCTTGGTTCTGCCCGAGTCTCTTTGCGAAAGCCTCAAGAAGTCTGCCTTCTAATTTATTCTTTTGTGAGATGAGGGTAGGAGTTAATTTGAGAGCAGAAAGACTTGAATTAAGTTGTATTAGGGAATGCTGAGGATATGCAAAAGGTCTTGTGCTTGTGGGCATATGAGAGGACAGGATTATTTGAATAGGGCATTTGCCAAATGCTTTTCATTCATGTGTGATGTTTGCCTCATCTTTTGGATTAAGCACAGCAAGTATTGCAAATAGACTCAGTAGAGATAAATATAGCTGAACATTAAAAAGTCATTTTATAAGCTTGATTGTTTTATATTTCTGGTAAAAAAATATTATTGTTAATTGGAGGCCAGGTTAGTGAAAATCAGAAGGATATCATTGTCTGTGGACCAGCTGAAGATTTTCTAATTAAGAGAACAAGTTTTATCAGCCACCACCCTCCTCAATATTCCCAGCAAAATGAGATTTGTCAAAAAATACTCACCACTCATGACTGTGGTTCTTTATCCACATAGGGAGGATCATTGCATCAAACAAAGGCATCTGTCACGGTCCTTGTCATCTGGGTTTGTTTCTGGGTTTGTTTTTGTGATGAAAGCCATGACAAAACCTCTGATTATGATGAGGCAATTTTAAAAAACAATGAATTGTGTTTGGGAGTTGTTTGCTTGCGGAATTTTTACTCAGCTGAGTGACCAGGAAAGAACCTGTTAAGAAACATTTTTTTCATGTTGTTTCATGGCTAATAGTCTTGATTTCTAGTTTGCAGTAATTTTAGGCATGCTCTTGATTGACAAAGGTGACCTGAAAAAAAATCTGGAAAATTGCTACTCACAAACACTTCCTGTTGTTAAAAACTTAATTTTAAACCACTGCATTGCCCTTAGGACAATGTGATAAAGGAGTAGAAAGAGAAAAATATTAAAAAAGACTGATTCGCAGCAAAATGCCAAATTGTAGGTGTAGGAATCAATTCTTTGCATAAAGCAGCTGAAAAGGAGTGTCTGTACTCTTAACAATTAAATTTGTCTTAATGATTAGCTGCAGTGGACTCTGCATTGATCACAAGAAAATGATGCATGTTGCTCAGTGTGGATGAATGATGTTCCAGAGTGACAAGTTGATGTCTTTAGATTGAACAAAGCCCCCTGTGTTTTATAACTTGGCCTATGGTCAGAAAGGGTTACTGTGATCTGCAGTGTCTGGAGGTGTGCTAATAGCAAGGTGGGTAAGAGCTGACATGATACTCAAGGTATGGTTTTATAAAAAGTCGTTGACCACTTTAAGGGACACTCTTAGCACTCTCGGCATAACTGCAAACCAGGAGGCCATTTGTCATAAAGATTATTACTAGGTGGTTAAGCACTTGAAAGGCTACCACTTGATGCAAGACCTTCCCTATAAAAGCTTGGCTATAGGTCGGTAATTTGCCAATATTCCTGGGTCAGGAGAAAGCGCCTTAAGATCAGAAATAATAATAGAACATTTTAAAGCTGACAGTACAATGCCAGAAGTGGGGGAAGTATTAATAATTTTCATGGTAAAAAGACCCTATCAGGTTTAGGGGGAGGAAAAGAGTCACAAAGGAATCTAGTTGAAGATTTGAAGAGATACTTCAAAGGGCTTCATTAATATAAAAGGAAAGATTAGCCCAAGAACAAAAGAATAGGAGAGGAGTTGGCAAGTATAAAGCCGGTAGAAGAATTATAATAATGTCATACATGGGATATTTGAGTGAAAAGCTAAAGAGAAATTAAAACATAGCTATCTTTAAAATTTTCAGGCCAATAATGTCATTGAGGATATTCTCCAAAAGTTAAGATGTGGGTTTTTACGGGATATTGCTGTAAAACTTAATTTTCACTTTTGAAGGCAAATGAAGTGCTGGCACAAGGAATGATAAGGAAAGCAGCAGAGGACGTAGCATGAGGTCGTGCAGGGAGCTTAGAGCTGCTTTCATACACAACCTAGGGCCGAATTCTTAATTTCTTTGGGAATTTCACTGCTTTTGTGAGACAACAGCAACTGTAATTTCTTCTTCTAGGGCTTAGAGTGTAGTCCAAGAGCTTAATAAAACAACGTGAAGGAAAGCTCATTTGCTTGACTTTGTATGCAAGTTCACATTTGAAACTGAAGAGCAAACAGTGCCATGAGATACCCATTGTGGCTCATGAATGGAAAATGAATTATGTTGTTCAAGTATCATGTTCACTTGCATATTTCCACGTTGCAAAACAATGGCTTACAAAATACTGCACACAGCATGCCTATAATTTTGGGTTGGAGTTGAAGGGCAATTTAGTAATATTTTGCCCAAAGGCTCCAAGCAGCATTGACACAATTTTGGCCCCTTGCGATGATCCCTTTTTGAAGACACAATAATGACCTGGTTTATGTCCTAGGGAGCTTGCAATCTAATTGAAGATCTAAGAATGCTGGTGACAAATAGGAAGAGAAAAAATGGATGAAGGGAAAAGGAGAATATCCATTTACCTAGTGGTAGCAACAATACCTGTCCTCTTTACTGCTGTGCTTACATTCAAGAAATGTCCAACGCCTAGGACATCCATACTACAGCAACAAGACTAATTTGGAGGTTCTGCAACTTGGGTTCACTGAGCTCTTCAGTTAGCCTAGATGGCTATAATTTTTTCTGGACAGAGGGAAAAGTGTGTCTCTAGTGTATGAAGCTGCTCTTCATGATTGTAACTTTTTGACGGAAAGAGCAGTTGAGATTGCTTGAGATGATGTCTGCTCTTGGATGAAGGTGGAGGTTGTTTTCCAAGCTGCTCGTAGTCCAGTGCAAAAGCTGGTTCACATCTCCCAGGAGAAGGCAAAGGTTGTCCTGTGTGCAAAATTTAGATTAACAAAATATCCTTCTGGAGTAAATGAGCGGGAGGCAGCAGTTCTGTTGAGCAGACCCCATTAATTGATTTCTTTTCCCAGTGTGCCCACATTTTTGGAGAGAGACACATTTATACTCACATGCATCTCAGTGGCAGCTCTTGTAAATAATTTTGAACTATTCTTCTCCATCAGCATCATGATTTCTGTGCAGGCTCTTTTCATGTCTTGATTATTTTAGCCCACTGTTCACTGTTTGCAGAGGTACTGTATACACACTATTTTTAATTGACTATCCGAAATGAATTACTGTTGCTGATTTGGTTACACTAAACCCTGTTCTATTATCAAACAAATTTGCTGTCAAATGAAAGATCAATGTTATCGTACTATGTCCCACTTCATGGATTAAAAAGGGTATTTATTCTAATTAAACTATCAAGAAAAGCACACAGAATGTTCAAAGAATGGGCAGCACTTACAGTCACAGCTGTTAACAAATGTGGTACATCTGATTTGAGATTAAGATACAAAGGAAGAGCGATTAGAATTCGATGAATTAAATAGGATCTGAGGACCAAGGTTACAGTAAAAGACAATAGTTTTAAACATGCTTATAAGAGAAGGTAATTTACTATGTATGACTTAAAAGCATAAAATCTTTCAATGACGCAGTTCTGGATCAACCGCATAAAATGATGATGATGATTGCCATTATAAATGGTTCTGAAGATGGTCACATCTTATGTACTTTTTTTTGCTCTTGTGAGTAAATGTGTATGTAAGATTTCTTCCAAGATTAGAATTCATGCCTATCAATCATTTATATTAAACGCAGACAGTCCTGCTCACCTGTCATGGCATAAAGTGCATTTATTCCTTTTCTGAGCAAACTGCAGTAAGATGCTTTCTTTAATTGTGGAACGTAGGCTTACTGGGCTAATAATGAACATTTTTTTTTATTATTATTTTTGTTTTGAGTTGTAAGGAAAGAGAGAATACTTAGTTGGTTTAACTCGGTCTCACAGTACACCACACAGAGCTGTACATTACCTTTAGGCTTTCTTAGCTTTACATACAGTCAGACAAGTTTTCGCTCCTTCTGTCTAATGCTGTTTCCTCTAATGGTTGAAGAAATGGAACATTATACTACCTAACGTGTGGGGGTCACATTAATCACAGAAAATTCTTTTAATGTCTCAGAAGTAACTGTCAAACTGGACATACTGAATCTATTTAAACTAAAGCATGCCATTTTTTATCTACAGTGATCTTTAATTCACATAAAAGGGTCAAGAAAATGTGATTAAGTGACAGTTTTAAAATGTACTATAATATTAAATAGCTTGATTAAGTGACAACTATAAAATGTAATACAATATTAAGTATCTGGCTATGTCCCAAAAGAACTTTAAAGTATTTTGAATGGTTTGGGAATTCTCTAGCCCATCATGAGTCAAAAAAGAGCATTTTTATTAAACATAAACAGGTGAACTCAGGAAAAAAACCAACAGATAATGTCTTGTCATGGTGCAAAGTGTCAGCCCTGGCTTCAAATTAGAATGACTGCCTTTCCAAACAAGATCTGAAGGAAACAAATAGGACTCCTTCTGGTGGTACCACCCCCTGAGAACACAGAAACAAAGAACTCTCTCACTGAGGATGTACACAGACTAGTCCAGTGGGTCGAGCAAACAATTTTACATTGTGTGGCTAAAAAAATAAGTTCATGTGTTGCTTTCCTTGCTTTCCAAGTGTAAAGTATCTGTACAGTGATGTGCTTGGTCACTCTGGTGACTAGAACCCTTGGAGATCTCCAGCAAACTACTGTTTGGCTGCTATGCTTTGCACTTTGTTAGGAGCCTGTGTGTACCTTTGGACTTGAAAGGGAAAGCTGATGTGTGGAAAGTGCTCTAAAGTGTGCAACTTGATCAGAATATGATCTTTGTGACTGTAAAAAGCATAGTCTTTGCAAAGAAGAGAAAGGTGATCAGCGGGGAGAATGTGATTTTTTTCAGTGGGTTTATGGGGAGCTGAAGTAGTGGTTACCATGCTGGAGGAACCAAGAGAAGATGTGTTGCTCAGCACTTCACTCTATGAAGTGCAGAGTTTGAAACCTAGACCTGGGGTGCGAAGAACTGGTGAGATTTTGGGCTCAGCTTAGTGAGGAAGTGTGGTCACTAATGCACGTGCCTCTGTGAGCACGAACAGTTTTGCATGAAATGGGGAATGCTGTTGTCTCACCTCTTTGTGCCAGATTTAGCTGTCTCTTTTTGACCAGAAATTGCCTATTTCACGTGTTCCCTTGTGGTTTTAGTGCTGTTCAGTATTTTAAATTCCCTTAGAATTTTAGTTTCACGGCTTTTCCTGAGTTAAATTTCCCTTGGCAAATTTGCTGAGTTTGGGGGTGGGAATTTTGAAATTCTAATCTGTAACACATCTAGTGGTTGAGTTTCATCTGCTTTTGGTATTTCCCTGAAAGCACCCAAATAGATCTGAAGCTCAGCAGTTCTCATGCTAAGATATTTGAAGTAGAGTTTGGGAGGTATGAAATGGATTTATAGGAAATGTCCACAAACAAGATCATGTAGTTTGCCTATTAAATGTCATCTGATTCTGAATTAATAGGAACTCCAACCCCTCTGGTGACTTTCTTTGCATGTGTCTATAATGTGGTTCAGGGTATTCACCCACTGACTCTTCTACATGGATTCATACACAGAACAAACATGAAGGAGGAAAAAATTCCCACATTGTTCTGACCATAAAAATCTGGAGTTTTCAAGTCAGATAAAAAACAATTTTGACATATATTTTCCAGTTTCTTCATGCTGAGCAGTGCTTTCCTTTTGCGTTTTCACAAGGCCTGTGTGCAGAATGGGCATGGTTTTCCTTTAAATATTGTGAGCCACTCCGGAGGTGCAGCGGTATCTGTCACAGATGAAAATACTATAACTATGTTTCTTTGTAATCCATTCATTGGTTTATGGACCCCAAATCCTCGGGAGAGGGTCACAAATCCACATAATGTTCTTACATGCTGGCTTTTGCATTTGGATCTCTGATGTAGCTGACAGATGTGCAAAATCCCATCTAGCCAGATATCCCCCTTCTGACCACACAATCCGTGGAGATCGAGAATCCAGCTAAACCCTTGAATCTAGGCTAATAACTTCCACTCCTGATCTGCTCGTTTCAGGTGCCATCCTATGAATTAGGTTTTTTAAACTTTAATCTTAATAAGTTCAGGACAACATATTAACTTTTGCTTCCTCAGAAATGCAATAATTAAATGACTTGTTAGCTCAGTAAGTAATAGAGCATAAATGAGACTCTAGCTACTCTGCTGCAAAGATTTAAATATAAACTTTTATGTTACAGATGTGAGAAGCAAAGGAATTGTCATAGCAGATGAGCTGTGAGATTCATCAAGGCTTCTGTGGCCTGTATAGAAATATTCAAGAGCTGAGGCTCCAAATCTAGGAAGGATCTAGGAAGTTTCAATTTTGGTCTCTGCCAGTCAGTATTGGGTTTCAGTTTTAAAATACAACTGTCCTTGTAAGAGGAGACTCCAAGCTTTGTGGTGAAGTCTCAGGAACATCAGCAGAGGTGCTCCAACCTGCTGACTTTGCCGTGGGCATGGTTACCTTGGGGGTTGGTCTCCTGGGTATGGTAACTCCTTCAATGTTTGCAGTTAAACATGTCCCAGATTGTCTGTCAGAGGCTTGTGTGGGTAGGAGTCACCTTTAACATCCACCCACCTGCACTATAACATTAGCAAGGATAAGTATTGGAGTGGATTTGTTTATGACCTTAAAATATTAATTTCTACAATGGAAAAACCAAGCAAACCAAAAAGAACCCAACCCCCCAGAATTCACAGATTTCAGCAACTGCACTGCTCCTAAGTAAAAAATAAGAAAATCGGATTGTCTCCATCCTTAAAACAAGACTCCATACTTCATTTGAGAGGGAGAGCTTATGAATGCTTAAACCAAACAGACTAACAGGAAATATATTTTAATTTTTTTAGATAATGTGCATAGCTATTAGAAAATGCTACAATTATATTGGTGTTGTTCTATGGGGTGTTTTTCATCATCACCTGATTTTCTCCGAGGTACTTGACCCATGGAGGGAGAAATGGGATTTCTCACATGCTGGTTCATTTTCACACACCTCCCTCCATCTCCACTGCCATTTGTGGAGATAAATGTGATCCTGTAGAGGAATAGGTGCTTGCTCCAGGACTCACTGGAGTTAATCTCAGTATTTCAATAGGCAAAAGGGGACTCATTCTGGAGAGAACAACTTGACTGGATTTTAAGGCTGGCCAAGCAATCACAGCTTGTGAAGAAACTACACCAGGGTGAAGAAAGAAGCCGTCAGAGCAAACTCCATCAAGGACTGGGTTGCTTGAGGAGTGCAAGGGAGGGTGAAGACGGTATCCATGTGTAGGGATTGACTCTCATTAGGTCAGATTCCACTAGGAATTACCAACCTGCTCTGCTTGTGGAGCATCACACGTATGTCCATGGGGGCAAAACAACCCAGCCTGTTTCTTTTTCAGCCGGTGATGTGTTTGCTGGTAGTGTATGCACAGCATGGATGTTTGCTTTATGATGAATCCAGGCAAGTGAGTAAAGATAAACACCTACCAAGTAATTGCCACCCCCACCTTCTTCCAATCAAACAGCTGTCACTTGGGTCTTCCATTATTTTCTAGGCTAACTAGGATGATCTTGAAAAATATGAGCTCCTATCCTTCAGTAATTTTGAAGCAAATTGAAATCCATGCTGGGAACCTGATGTGCTTGCTTTAGCTGACTTGCTAGCAGCATGTAAATTATTTTAATTACAATTTGTGTTTGATACACTACAAGACTTGGTCCTCTAATGCTCTAACAGTCCAAGTGCCTGAAATTTGCTTGCAGGGTCATGTGCCCAGGTTTCTGTGAGCCTTTAAAATTGAACTGTAGGGGCCTGATCCAAAATCCTTTGAACTGGAGGGAAAAAGCCTTTATTGGCTTGGGTTCAGAGCGAGGGATTTGTTTTGACTAAGTCCACCTTTTCTTCTCCTTCAGTACTTTTCTGGTTTCTATTTTATGTATTCTGAGTTCAAGTGGATCTGATAGAATTTTTCCCAAATGTTCTTCCTCTGTGAATTGACTGTTTCAAATATGAGGGATATTATTTCTGATATTATTATGGCTGCATAAGTCACCTGCTGGTGTTTCTATTCTATGATTGGATGTATAGAAATATTCTTCCAAAGTAAGTAATGGCATTTGCTTTGACATTTGTTTCCTGCAAACATTTGTGCCAGGAAACCAGATTGTATGGCTGAAGTGAATGAATATTTTTGTCTGCGTTAGTCACCCAAATCTAATTTTAAATCTAAGGAAGAGAGAGGTGGGAGTTTGCTTGATTTGTGCTAATCTTAGTTGAAGATGTATGTTAGTGCTTCAAAGTCAGATCCTTTTAGTACTCAATAATCAATAAAAAGCTAAAACATAACGTGAAAATATTTTTACATTGGCAGTAACAAATTATTTTTATTATTTTTTACTATATTTTCTGTCTTGATTTTTTTTGAGTGTTATTGACCAAGATTGCTGAAATGACATTGGAGGCTTTACTAAAATAATAGAGGCTGGGGTTTTCAAAGGGACCCAGAAAAGGAGAGCCTTCCATTGAAATTCTATGGAGTAACCTGTATTGTCAGGATCTTGCATTATAGCTTGTTTTGTGAATGCATTTTTGAGGCTGTGTTGTACTGCAGACATAAATATTTATAGCTTGGGCTCTGATCCTGCCTTTGCTTATGCATGTGTCTAACTTAAACACATGTGAGTATTCCCCTTGAGTCCAATAGGGCTATTTGCATTCATAAAACTGAGGATGCATCTGGTATGTTTTCATGGAATTGTTAATAATTCTACTGTGTTAAACTGCACAGTGAGTGAAAAACTGAACCTCTACCTGGGAAGATTAGGTTCTGTGTCAATTGATGCTTCTGTGACCTTCGCTTTTCTACTCCCAGGACAGCAAACCTGAGCTGCCACACCTCCTCGGACACACTGACCACTTATTCATTCATTCCTATGAATTTTTTATAACCACTGTCTTTGTAAGATACAAAGCAAAGAGACAGATGCAAAGTTGGCCATCAGTTTTCTAATGGAGCGAGAGCATAATTAATCAGAAATAACACCTAAGAATAACTGGTGCAGAAGGGTATTTCCCAGGGAGGTAACGTGGATGTAAGTCAACTTGTATTAATCACGATAAGATTAGTGACAGTTTGCCTTTGCAACCTTTTAGATTTGTTAGCCAGAAACTTTCTAGCTAATTATTCAGATTTGTGGGTTTGTTTTCTGTTTCCTTTTTTTTTTTTTTTTTGATAAGGGTGAATGGAACATTAGGCCAGGGATCAAAAGTCACCGAGTCAAACAAAAATGCTGGAAAACAATTCTGATGGTGATGAAAGACAAATTATTTGCATGAAGACAGGGACAGAACGTCACCAGAACAGCAAGTATTGCGTCCCCTTGACAGCTCTGACAGGATTATTAATGTACTGCAAGCAGGCATCAGGGCTGAGCCAGGGTGTGAAAACTGTGTCATGTTTACTGCCATTAGTGAGTGGCACTAAACGAGGTCATAACTTTCACTTCAGACTCCTGCAAAAAATCTCTTTTGGAACTCGTACGGCTGAGAACGGGCTAAAACTTGGAGCTGCTCTAATTTCTTTTTTACTGGCCCTGTGGCAATGCCATAAATAAACCCAAGAATATGCTGGTGTGCTGATTATATATTTTTTTGTGACTAGGATATTGTGCCTAATGTCTCTGTCCATCTTAGTCTGGGAGCAGTCTTGTATTATTCATTGTTTATCCCACAGTATTCCTAGCTGAGAGATACAGCAATGGACAATCTCATCTTATCACATTTTGCTTTTTTTTTTTTTAACACCTTTTTCTCTGAAGATTTTAGTTATGGTTTTCACTGTTATTCACAGCTGTTAGCAAGTGCTTACAGGTAAATATGTGTTTTGAGCTGTTTTCTGAAAAAAAGAGACCTTTAAGCACATGCTTGAATGCTTTTCTGAACCCAGACCTAAGAGAGGTTTGATTAGAAAAAGATGATGCTTTGCCCACATATATAGTAGTGCTTTTGTTTCCTCCTGAACAGTAAGCTGGACATTTGGACTTGGTTCACTTGGCGCTAATGATACATGACCCTGCAGGCTGTGGTCTCAGCTGGCTTCCATTTTGGGTTTGCAATTTCCTCAGCAAATTTTATAATGGCTTTTTGAGTTGGTGATGAAATTTTATTTCTCTGTCTGTAGCTATCTGAATGTGAGTGCTGGCCATCGAGAGATTAGCACGTAAGGAGGGAGCGTGCCTTTTTCTACAGGATGCTCATGTACAAAGGACAGCTTAGACACAGCTATGTTTTTGCACTCTTCTGGTCTACTCCTCCTTAGGAGAACCCTCTCTTTTCCACTTCAATTTCTTGCAAATTCCCATGTGGAGATCTCCTTTGCAGTCTGCTCTTGGTTGTCCAGGAGTCATCTCTCTCTGGTTCATTATCATCCATCAGAGTATTCCATTTCCTTTGTTGCAGCATTTGTGTTGCCTATCTCCTTTCACAGTAGCCCTGGCAGTGACTTTCTCAGCTGCTCAGGGGGCTCTGGAGTGGTGCAGTTAATGCTGTCACTCTTTTCTGCTCATATACTACTGGATACTTTCCAATCTTTACAGAAGATTTTGTTTCCTACCACCTACAGCATGATGAGGAGTGTAATAGAAACACTTATGTATTTGGATTGACTTCCACAGCACAATGTGTAGAGGTGGTAAAAATAATTTTCTCTTGACCTTGGTTACAGAAAACATTGATACCTGCCACAAAATCAACTTGTATGTAATATCACCTTTTATGATGCCCCCGATTTGAGGGTGACTATAGGTTACTCTGTTTTCTCTCTGGTGTTTTCATCTGAACTGTTTCTTCTTCTCACTTGTTTATTGTGTTCTGTCTTAATTCCTTTTATATATCAATAGATATTTACGTGGCACAGCTCTTTCTCCAACCATATATTTACTGTGGGCTGAAGTCTACTGTGTAAAGGTCTATGACACTCAGGGTTAGAGTAAGAGAAGATTTTGGACTGATAGGCCATCTAATATAGGTGTAGTCTTTAAGGTAAAACTCTTGTTTTCATTGGATGGTGTTCCCACAAGCCATGCCTTTGGCAATATGGGTAGGAACAATTTCTTGAGTGGTAGGCAATGCTAAATTCTCAGGAAAATTAAGACTATCCCCAATATTAATTTAGTTATGCAGAGAGAAACCACAGTGTGTTTTTTGACCCCGGTTAATGTGATCTAGTGATCTTGCTCGTTCTTCAGTTTATTGGGTGGTAGCGGGAAATTATTTGAGCAAGACCTGAATTTCTACTCTAACCCCCAAATTGTCAGGCCTTCTTAAAAACCCATGAAAACAGTGAAGTTGCATAAATTCTTTCCCTTTGGACAAGTCTCTGTTTCTACCCTAGGGAATGTGACTACTTTTTGAATTACTGTTGTAACCACAGAGGAAAGTTTTGGGTTTACATAAAAGTAGACCAGAACTAATAAGAGCCATGAGCCTTGTTGGGGCTACACTGATTTGCTTCAGTTGGAGGCCAGATAGAACTACTGTCTCATTCTGAGACTCTCTTTTGTTTTTCTTGTTTAACTCAGACTCTACCATCTGATTCTCTATATCTGAGCAAATTCTGTTTCGTGTTCATGCTCTCCCCATTTCTGCTTTGCGTCTGGTACTTGGTGAAACAAACAGTTGATGAACTGTGGTACAATAAGTGTACAGATGTTCTCTCAGCATGACAGCTGCACTTATGATTCTCCTCTCCATAACTGTATATCTTGCACCTTTACTATACTTGGGATTACTTGTAGCTGTTTAGCCTGGTTTTATGTGGGAGAGCTCTGGTTGTGCGGCAGAGGTTCACGTCAGCTTCCTGGGTTTTTCTCCCTAGGTTAGCAATGCTTCACAGATTTCTCTCTAAACACAAAACTCTTACAAGAGCATCAAATGTTTTGCAGAACAGTGGACATGAGGAACGTGGAAGAGGTTAGGCATTGGTTTATTTCTTTATCTGCCCTCCACCTGTGTATGAAAACAGATGCCATCCGTGGCATATACTTACAGAAATATTCACCCTCCTTATACTCTAGAAGGCATTTTCACAGTAAGATCTTCTAGGCTTCTAACACACAAAACCTCTAAGAACTAATTTTCTCCTTAGAATTATTTGACAAGCTCATCAGTTGGGCAATGATTTTCTTTAATGTTTTTTTCTCTCTCTCTCTTTTTTTTTTTTTTCTTAATGTAATTCCTCTCTGGATTTTTATACCACAAGCAGTAGCCAAAGATCAGGTATTAATTTCCACCCAAGAATGTTTGTTTATATCTTCCAGATAAATTAAAATATGATTCAGTGCATCATCAGGCTGTAAATTACAATGCTAGGGAATGCTAATGGTTTTATAGGAGCCAGGACCAAAATTTATATGAAGACTGTTGATCTGTTTGGGAGTGTTATGTTAGGTTCATCAGTTTTTCTGGGGCTGACCTAATAATTACCTTCATCAGGGCAAGGCTTGTGTGCCTTAAATTCCTATTTGCTTTGTTAGTTTATACTCTAACCTGGTTTTGCCAGCACTTCAAATACAGCTGTGTTATTCAATCTAAATAAATATTTGTACTTTTTGGGTGTTATCGGTGACTACTGCTAAAAAATAATTACTTATTTCAATTTTATAAAGTGAAAAAGTCAGAGTTGCAGAGTGGTTGAGGTAGGAAGCAGTCCTTGAAAATCATCTAGTCTGACTAACCCTACTCAAAGCAAGGTCCACAAGAGCAGATTGCTCAGGACCATGTACAGTGGGTTTTTTTTAATATCTCCAAGGATGGAGATGACACAAATTTCTGGGCAACTTGTTTCACTGTTTAACCACTATCACAGTAATAATGTTTTTATTACGTTTAAATTGAGTTTTCTGTATTTCAAATTGTGCCAGTTGTCTCTTGGGCATCTCTGGGAAGAGGCTTTGTCACTGGGCACCTCTGAGAAGAGCCTGCCTCCATCTTCTTTACTGCCCATCATAATCCTCATCAGACATTTTTGTACATGGATAAGATCCCCTGAATCTTCTGCAGGCTGCTCAACCCAAGCTGCCTCAGTTTTTTTCCATATGACAGATGCTCCAGTCTCTCAGTCATTTTCGTATCTCTTCCCTGGACTTCTCCAATACATTCTTGTACTGGGGAAGCCAAATCCATTTCCTGATATGTCTAGGTCATTGTATATAAATTACAAAACACACCTTGGCAAGACTATTAGTCCTCTCCTTTCCCAAGTAAGGTGCCCTGTGTTTTCCTGAGGATATTCCCAGTGAAGAGCTCGTGAATATTGCCACCCTCACTTGGGTTCTGGCTGCAGAGAAGCACGGGAGCGTCCCTTCCTCCCATTGCAGCAACGTTGGCTGCAGATTGAATAACCTTTCTGAGTGTAACCTTAGTGTGTTAGACATAAAAACCCCAGGCAGAGTGCAATGATAGTTGAAGAAGCTTGCTAACACAAAACCTGCTATATTGAAGCATGGATAGAGGTTAATGCAGGAAGCACTGACCTGTTCTACGTAGAGAAGAAGACCAGAAAATTTTGGCAGCATCCACTTGAGTTAAAAGGTATGAAATCTTAGAGTCATTTTACATTATGAGCATCCCTATATCCTGCTGAAAGCAATAGTTTTTTGCCTAGAAGAAGCTGTAGAAGTTTTGCCCAATTTTGTCAGTCTCATCTCGGTGAAAGGCACTGATGCCAGTTTCCAGCATTCTGCTTTGGAACATCTTAAATGTGTAAGGTTTTTGCAATGGTAGGCCCACTAGCAGTGATGTTCTGTAAATGCTAAGCTGACTCTTGCTAGCTGTGATTTTTTTAAAATTATTATTATTATTATGATGATTAACAATCAACACCTAATGGCACATAAATCTGTATTTGCAAAGATTCTGCATGAGACCTGGCTGGCAGGTTAAAATGCTTGACCTTTAGGGAAAAAGGAGACCTTTTTGCTGGAAATAACTTGTCTTTAAGGACCAATTGCAACTGGTTGACTTCAATAACTTGCTTAGCATGGAGCACGTCATATGCTAGGGTATCATCAGCCAGTTTGGCCTCTTCATGCCAGCGAGTTCTGCTGTGTAAATACTGTGAGTTCCTCCAAATACTGTTAGAAAGGGAGGGGGAACATTCTCATTCAAAAGTCTACAAAGAGAAGAGCAAAAGACTAATTATTGTGAAGAGTGGAGGATAGCTAATTGGCAAGGAAGCCCAAGTGGTTGGGAGAGCACATTATTCATACGGGGCTGGTAGCATCACTGGCAACAGCAAACTTTTACTTATTACCTCTCCCTCTGGTCTTTCATTGTTTGAGCTGGAAAGCTGTTCAGAGTAGAAGATGAAGAGTCTGCAAAGTAGATGCAGTGTCAAATCTTCATGAACTTAGTGTCCTGTTATGTCAATCCTGAAGATAAATGGGCACATTAGAACAGGAGAATCCCTTGGATGTGAGATCTGGTCAAGGCAAAGAGCAGAGCATCCCCTCTCTGTTTTTTTGCAGCCCTGGTAGGTGGATATTTCTGTTCAGCAAAGATGCACAGGATGTTTATGGGTCTGGATGTTTATGGGTTGGCACCTGCCCAACTATATCAAGCAGAAAAAATCAAGTAGAGCCTCAGCACCCATGCTTCCAGAAAGAAAGTGTGTTTGTAGTGGTCTCTTTCCCTCATTTGCTGATATGAACTCCTGCTAGTTATTCCAATTTAGATACCTCTCCCCTTTCTCAGATGTTTCGGAGCATAGAACTGGTGGTCTCTGGGTCAGGCATTAAGGACAGGACTTAAAAGGAAAAATAATATTCTTCATTTAGAAATTTTCTTTAATTCCATTTCCCGTAAAGTGTGGTGGAGGGGAGAGAGAACCTTGAGCCTGCACTGTTGACTGGTTAGTGACCTTCAGCAATTTACAAAAGCTATTTCCTCACCTATGGAATGAGGATAATGATACTTTTAAGTCTACTCAAAAAAAGTTACGTCAGGGCAAGATATTATTGAACTTCTACTTTAGCACAAAGAAAAAATCTTTGGTATGGCAGAAAACTTCCTGAAGACTTAGAAATCAGTGGAGGGAAATGAATCTGTAAAAATATGTTATTTATAAAAATTTTTAAATTGAGACAACAGGGAAAAATTAGAATGCTCTTTTTTTTCCCCCCTCTTTTCTTCCCCCTCCACCCCCTAGTGTTTACTTTTCCACATGGTGTTGAAGTGGGTTTTGCTTTTGTCTATAAGCAGTTCAACCTCCAAGTTCTTTAGTGCTTCAGCACTGCAGAAGTGTCTACTTTTTCCAAAACAACCCTTTGCTCTGGAATTTTTGTTTTAAAGTCATAGGAATGTGTTGCTTCTTGTAACATGCTGGGAAAGCCTATTTGACAAAAATCTGTCATTTCAGCCAAATTTGAGATGACAGCACTGGTGGTAAAGTTGCAACAAAAAAATGACAGAAACCAGACAACTATAAGCTGAAGTAGATATTCTCTTCTTATCCAGAGTGGCGCGGAAGAGACTTCATAGCAAAGGAATGTTGCTCAGATTCCAATCTGAGGCATCTGTTGATCACTCAACAGGTGGTGTTTGTACCAAATTTGAGAGGGGCCAACTATTACAATCCTGTCATTAGCATGGCAGTAGTGGTGTTTTGTTAAAATTCAAGCTTCTGAAGGCAAGATGTTATGTGACAATCTTATCTTTCAATAAATCATGAGGTCTCAAGGCTTTGGAGAGAACTTAAAAGTATGAACCTCAAAGCCTCAATAAATCCCACAAGAAAGTAGGAAAAATACAATTGCTTTGGTTCCTCATTTAAATGACATGTTTAGCAAGGTGCTCTTTGAACTATTAAGAAATCCAGAAGATTATTTTTAACACTCAGGGCTGTCTGTTTGGGAATGTGTGTGTGTGTGTGTGTGTGTGTGTGTCATCTCATTGAGAAGCAATTATTCACTCTCTTCCCTCTTGACTTTTCTCTGTGTTTGGGACAAAGCCATCCTACCCTGCTAAGGAAGATGGGTATGTATTTTGTCGCTGAGATATATATCTCCCCATGTCATTAGCAGGAATGATATCTCTTGGTGTAGCAAGCCCTCTCTTCTAATCTCCATTCCAATTCAGTCTCATGATGAGCATCTGTTTCTTCCAGGCAAATTATAACTCATTCATATGAGTGCTGACTAGAAACTGGCTCTAGTGAGAGCTGCTCTGGTGCTCCTTTTCTACTTCAAAGTAGCCCTTGAGGTGGCATAGTCAGTTTGTGGAAGGTCATCCAACTGTGACAATATCAGGTGCTGTGGGAAACCATGGAAAACCCACTGAAATATTCCTTCAAATACTTGGACTTCTTTAAGCACATCTTGGCTAGCCAGCAGTGGATTGTCAGCCTCTCTGGAGACAGCATTGTTGAGTTTACTCTCTCAGACAATGCTCTGGGCAAAAACTCAAGGAACAGTATGATTGTCTGTTAGGACTGTTCTTATTGTCTTATTATAGGGAGATGATATGAGGGTGTCTTGACTGGGGATGTCAGGATAAGATCCTACATACTGTAAGAATGACTTTGGGGGCAGTTCCCCTTCAGCTCTATTCCTTTTTCCTCTTCCTTGTAACATCCCTCCCTGCCAAACTGCTCTGTCCAGTAGATGCAGATAAATGAGATGTTCTCACAGCAGCTTTTCCAGGGCCAAAGCATGCTCAAGATTATGCCTATAGCTGGTGATGCTTCATCATCAGCCGGGAAGGGACTGGAGACACTTTTTCAGTGTCTGGACATGAAAATGTTCATACCTGAGAAGACATCCTGAAATCTCTGAGACCACATCCTGAAATCCCTAAGACCATTTGGGAAGCAACACTGCTCTGAAAATTAATCCGTAGGATGGGCACACTGAGTTGCATTCCTTAAGCTGCATCTGTAGAGTTTATTCAACAGGTAGCTTGTGATGACATGGCTGGTTTTGGTAGGGTTTGGGCAGGCCTTCCAACAGCAGCTGTCTCCATCCTCTTCTCACCCCTGTTTTGCAGCTGAGACCAAACACTTAATTGCCAAACCTATTTTGATTGAAATGACATCCTTGAAATGTCTCTAGCTGTTCCACAGTCTGAAATTGGCCTAGGCTTTTGTCAGCAGGAAGTAGTGTGCCTAATTAGCTATTCCTGGTGGACACTGTGTTTACAAGCTAATCTCATTTCCTTCCACACCTTCTGTGGATGATAAGGTGCCCTTGTGATTTTCATTGTGCATAAGAATAAAAAGCCCATTCAGGTGTTTACCTTGCTGTTTCCCTTCTTCAGGCAGCGATGCCGGTTACATGTTACGGACTAGCTCAAAGATAAGCTCTTGCTATTCCATGATTTACTGAATGGCAGAGTTCCTGTGCTCTCCAGTAGGTGTGTATATGCAGTGTTTGGTGTTTGACCGAAGTACAGGTGTTTGTTGTCAGAAGGACACATTTTCAATCATAACTTTTGAGTCGTTCTCGCTAACAGGCTTTTCAGCAGGAGAGTTGTGCTTGTGGCACGGATTGATGAGCCTGGATTGCGTCCTCAGCCTTCCAGACAGCTGTGAAGATGCTGGGTAAGACCAGTGGGTGCTGTTCTTGAAGAAAGGAAAATTTGAGGGTAAGCACATTTATTTATTCCTGTTTGTTGATTTTTGAGGGTTTGGTTTTTTTGTTTGTTTGTTTGTTTTTAGAATTATGCGTCTAATTTCATTGCCCAGACTCATAAGAGGACATTTATGTCATCTGGAGAAGCTATCCCTGTATGGGTCGCTTTCAGGATAGGTTTTCAATAGGGTTCACAACAAAAGCAAGATTTCCAAAGCACTCCTGGGTGGGTTTTCAACAGGACTCAGCCAGCCAGGATAATTAGCTTGGTGACTCTCTGGGTGCTGATTTGTCTTTAAAAAGTGTATCCTGGGTGTTGGTAATACCCTCAGGAAAGTTTGGGAATAGTGTTGATGGGCTTACTTCTGTTCCCTGTGTTGACTACATCTCCAGGTTACAAAGCACTGAGCGAAGCATCTTCTGTCAGACAGGGTTTGTGGAACATACAGGTAGAGCTCTTCATCCTTAATGGTTTAGAGTGAGGTCATGTTTGACATGCTGGAAAAAGAAATTCCTTTTTGGCATTGCCAATTCTCCAGTATACATGAGGTTACTTCTTTAGCGTGTTTTGCTTGCGGGTGTTAAGCAGTGATGTGTCACTCCTTCATAAATGAATGTATGAAGGGATCATGGACAAGTGCCAGAAAAATGCATCATTAGGCAAAAAAGGAAGAGAGGGTATTTCAATGTGCCGGGATTCCTACTTTTGGAGATTTCTTGGGGTGTTTACTGTGTTCAGCAAGGACCAAGCTTTCTCCTGTAAAATGAAATTCCTGAAAAAACCTCTGTCAGCATATGGCTGAGGCACTGAGGCAGATTCCCTCTGACCTGTCTGTAGGCAGCCAAACCAAAATTCTCACAACAGCACAGAAGTGAACCTCCTTTCACAGAGAAGTGTTTTATGCACACCACACGTGTGAACATATGCCCATATTGTCCTTTTTTCATGCCTTTTGGGGAGGAGGGGACAGGGGCGTACATTAAATTTTCCTATTGCATTTTGGATGTGCTGACTAGGTGAGTTGCTGGAGAAGAGATGAATCACTAAGGAGTGGTTGCAGCAATTCCGCATTACACCCCCTCCTGCTGGGTTTTTATTTGCCTAGTTTGCTGAACACAAGGCACCGCCTTTTGCCTCTCCAAGAAAGCCATGCAATACTATCTTATTTTATCGTGCATTAAATGTACAGATTGTTTTATGAATCACTACTCACTTCTCATTCATTTTCTCGACCAAGTATAAGCTACAATACAACCTGTGAAATACTTTGCTGTTAGCAAAAGGTATCTTATTTGTGAACGTGGTCTGGACTCCTTTTATAACATACTGAGCCTTAAACTCATTTCCTTTGAAGTCCCTGGACTTTCATAGCCTGTAAGAATTAAAAAAAAAAATTTAAAAAACCCCATAATGATGTAAGGAAATAACTTGTGGTTTCTTTACAAATTAATAAGCTCTAAGAAACATGGAATATTTCTTTTTAAAAGCATGTAATAAAAAACAGAGGAATGTACTGCTGCACTGGTGACCACTGTTTTGCTATTGTAAAACTCTTGGGGCTGGTGCGTTCTTAGGCTGATACAGTAGCGTTGTTTTGGGTTCCCACTCACCGCCTAGAGCAGTCCCACATGGCTGGGTACAGAGTAAGTACTGCCTGTGGAGTTGAAACATGAATATGAAGCATGCTAATGCTAGTATCAATTAGACAGTGACCCAGAAATTCTTGGAAGAATGATTTTTCAGCTATATCCTGTCTCCAGGGCTTATAACCCCAACGGTAGCTCATCGCTGATTCCTATGTAGAAAGCTGGAACAACTGGGGAGTGAGCCAGGGGAAGATGAGGGGGGACAGAGCTGAAATGCTGCTCCTGAGAGAAACAAATCATTCGGGCAAGGGAATAATCAAGGCTCTTGGATGAATAACGAAACAGCCATTTCAATTATAAGTGTGCCGAGGTTTATACTGGGCCAAAGTGTCATCTAGACAGATGTACTCACAGTTTGCTTTCCATAATAAGTGTTGGATTTTTGAAAATGGTTTAGTGACGTGGACATTTTACTGGGCCTCAAATTCTTGATAACTTTCCAGGTCATGCAGCCCCCATTTGCATCATCTGACCTCCCAACCTCTTCCATTCTTTCACAGTCTTATGAAGAACATTATAATTTCAGATGCAATTATTGTATAATAAAGTATTGATTTCCTGAGGAACCCTTTAACATATGCTTTCATAATTAGCATTTACAAGGCATCAAAAATTAACCATGTACAGCCTTACAAATTAATTACAAGGCCCTTTTATTTCTGAAATAAATATCAGTGCCCAAGTGCTGAGAAAAGCTGAGAGTCTCGTCTAACTTCACTGAGTGCCAACATATGATGTGTCTAGATAAGATTAGTGCAAAAGCAGAGTATAAAAGGAAACTTTTGTCTTTTCATGCTGCATTTGATAATTGCTTTTATTTACCCATTTCTCTAGTTACTTGGTATTGTCTTCCCACGTGTGGTGTAATTTTTTCCCCAGTAATTTCTGCTGCAGCAGCTTTTCAGGAGAGTAGCTCTGGTCAACTTCAGGCATGAGAGCAAATAAGGCATTTGTTTCTCAATTAGATCATTTCTATTTTAGCAGTATAAATCTCAGATGGATGCTATGGCTTAGTTTTAGTCTCTCGTAGGAGTAAACTACCTGGCAGACACTGTCTAATCATAAACCTTCTCCCTCTGAGTTTGTTGTTGCAGACGAACTCTACAAGAAAGAGTTTATTGCCCTAATTTGGTGCTGAAGACATATGGAGGGGCTTTTCTTAGAGTAGAATGGTCATTCTCAGCTTCTGTTTTAATGTGTATGGTCTTCAACTCTCATCAGTTTGGGCTCAGAGTTCTTCAGCAACCTGGAGATCTGTTTCTCTCTGTGCCCATAACTGCCCCACTCCAAGCAGCTTGTTCCCTGCTTCCTCCATAAGTGTTGGTGAGACATAGAAAAAAACATGCTAATGCTTTTTATAGGGTGTTTTTCCAGACTGTGTTTGGACCCCTCACAAAACTCAGTTGTGGGCTTTTTTGTCTAAAACAGAGCCAGAGACAGGCAGTAATGGCACATTCCCTTAGCAAAGGAGAAACCCTGTTTCAAAATCCTGCTCAGGAAACTTTACTTTTGTTGAACAAGATTGAGTTCCATGGCCCAGAGTAACACATGAAAAGACCCCATAAAAGGAGGTAAGAGTGGTGAGGGGGTTGACAAAATTTAAAGGAGGCTTTTATGAATTTCTTGGGCTAATGCAGTCATGACAGTGGGGATAGAGGACTTGATATTTTTAATTTATTAGTGATGGGTTAAGTTTAGCTTGTAGCAAAGGGAGGACGGTGAAGAATGTCAGGAGAGAAAAATCAAGGGGGTTAAATGAATTAACTCAGCAGATCTGACTGGAGGGGGATGGGGGAATCCCACAAAAAAAAAAAAAACAAACAAACAACCAAATAGTACAGGGAAGAGAAACTCCAATAACCCACAAAATACAGAATTTAAATTTCAAATATTGATTTCCAGACAGCAACAGGCTGATAGCTGACATAAAACCAAAGCCTTGTTGACATTTTAGTCAATAACCTCTAGTATCATCATCCCAGGGTATCCAGATTACGCTCAGATACTTTTTATTGCAGATTTACGCTAATTTTTGTATAACAGAATCAATTTTCAAAAATGGATTTTTAGCAGAGCCTCTTCAGGGGAAGTTGGGGAATATGCATGATTTGGAGGAGATTTTTTTATTTTTAGGAACACGATTATGGGATCATTTCAGTTGAAGAAAATCTTTGTATCAACCTTTATGTCTACTGACCAAGCCACTGCCTTTTATGTGGGCTTTAAAACTGTCCTTAGCTGCAAAGCTGTGAAAGTGGAAGCATCAATGGTTAATGCCCTGCTTGTCTAGTCAGAAGTTTGTTTTCAGGACCAGCCTCTATACTCTGCCATTCGAGCTGTGGATCAACTCAGGTTTCAGAAAGGCAAGTTTCCTATGGCAGGTGAGTGTTATCTGCTGCTACTCCAAAGAGGGAAAGATGCTCTGCCACAGCCTCCACCTTTTTCTGTTAGTTTGGCCTGTGAGTGTTGCTTGTTGGACAGACACTGCAAAAGCCTGTGCATCAGGCTTTGATAAGTAGCTGACAGAAAACACGCAGGAGTGCCAATCTACTTTTTCACTTACTGGCATTTACTCAGAGAGCCTGTTTTTCCTGACAATTTTCCCAATGGGATTTGGGTCTCTGTTGGGTTCATAATCCATTTGGATTTCCAGAGAAGGAATTTTCTGCCTGTTTTTATACAGTGGTTCTTCCCTGCTGTGGTTGACTCAGGAAGAGTAATCTACGAAGGTATTGGAGTCTGCTGAGAACAGATGCAGTTAGAAGTGCATCAGCATGCCAAGTATTCCCAAATGGAGATGTGCAGCTGAGGCTGCTGCATTGCATCACCTGCACTTCTGTTGGCTCAGGGACCTCTGCTGGGAAATGCTCAACTTCATGGCTGTTTCCCATTTTAGATAAATGTTGAAAAGAGAATGTCCCAAGAGATATGTGCTGACCCTTCTGTAAGGGCTGATCACACGGGCATGCAAGTGAGCTGGTTATTGATCTATCCCACGTTGCTGCTTCTTCTCAGAGATGCAGTAAACTGACTGTGTGCTCCTTGTTTTGCTACAGCATAAACTTGTGTCTCTATTTTAAGTGTAATTCACTTTGCTGCACTTGGCTCGTGATGGGGAATAGGCAAAGTGCTTCATCTGGGTGAGAGCTGGCAATTCCCAGGTGAAAAACGGTAGCACTGACCCACATGTGGTGAGTGGCAACACACTTATTGGTGCTGTCAGGATTAACCCTGCATTCCTGAAAATTCCCTTTAATAAATCACTTGGAAGGTAAATATGGGCAGGCTGCTCCTCCTCTGGGTACAGGTAAATCTCTCAGGGTGGTACAGTCAAGTTACTGCATTAAGAGCTGACTCTAGGATGGACTTGTGCACGCACATATATTTGTCTTATTTGGGGTGGGGAAAGAGGGATTACTTAGATTATCTGCCCAGGACTTTTTTCTTTTGAAAGGCCCTTTGTCTGGAAGTACCAGAAAGAATGAGACAAACTGGTTGCCTTCACGGCCCAGTGAGCAAAAAGAAAGCAGTACTCTTGTTACCTGGAGACATTCAAGAAGGCAAGCGCAATTAGTCAGTAGATAATTAAGCTGTGCATAATCAGAGTACTGCAGACAAACCACCTTAGTCCACAGATACAGCAGAGCAGGAGAAGCCCTTTTTCAGGAACCACATGACAGGGAAGGGAGAGAAGGCAGAAACTGCTTGATCAACATTAGATGTACCACATTCTCAGCAAAGAGAAGCTCCATTGGGGCCTTTTCTTCCAACCTGCCTCCTGGGAATGCTGCCAAGGGAGGGAATGTTTCAAAGCTTGATCTCTTCACTCTGCTCTTGCTGAGGCAAAATTTTTGCCAATGGGAGCAACTTAGAGGGGCTTGCTATTTTAGTCTAGTAAGACGAGGAGTGAGGTTGTTTAGGAAACAGGAGGACTGTTGATCGCTCTTGGTCTTCCAAGGATGCCTAGTGCTTGGTGTAAGTCTCAGAGACCCCTCTGTTGCATGTGGCAAACTCCTGCCATATCTACAGGGCGAGGTGCCCTGCTGCAGAGAGGCAGTGAGGCTCAGCATTCCCCTCTGCCCAAGGAACCCATAGCTGTTTGTGTCAGGAAGCCCTGTGGGTCCGTCAGGCTGCTGGCTCTGTAGCAAGGCACACTTCACTTAAGCTTCAGGAACATTTATAATTAATGCTTAATTGATTTCCATAATGCAAGATCAACACATTGGCCTCTTCCTGTACATCTTTGCCCACATGAAGAGTCCTTACTAACCTTATTTTGTCTTTTCTGTGAGGTTTAACCTCAAGCAAGGTTCTTGATGAACTTGCTGCTCATAAAAATATCCAAATGTTTCTTAGCACAGATCAAATGCTGGCTTCAAGCCCCTAAGTGTTTCTTTTCCAGGAAGGGTGGCTTCTTTTTATCATAATGTTAAAGGAGACTGTGTCTTTTCCAAGTCTCAGTTTTCTTTCTTGTCTCTGCCCCTCTGGGGAAAGGTCATATTCACTTCACTCTAGTTGCCAAATTTTGAAAACTTGTGTCAGGTCTTAGAAAAGTGATCCTGTGTAGGATTGCCTCTGACATTCTGCCCATGTCAATGTTGAGTTTTTCTTCTCTTCTGTAAAGCTACAGATTTACCCATTCTGTAACTGAGACTGGAATATTGTCCCATTAAGCATAACCTGTGCTAGATTACCTTCAGCAAAAGTAGCCCAAATCAAGCTTTCTAAACTTTATAGGAGAGGTTCTTGTTGGACCCCAATAGAGTTTCCTCAAAACATAGGTGATCAAAGAAGCCCAATGGATGAAGTGTCAACTGCCCACCTTGAGCCTCAGTCTCGGAGAGAGGGGAGGACTCCCCACCTGAAATGATGATAGGGCTTTGCTTCATATCTGTGAGAGAGAGGGCAAATGCAGGAGGTGAAGGAATTTGGATAAAGACATTAATAAAGGTGATAGAAAGCAAACACTGTTGCGGGAAGCAAAACACAGCTGTTACACAACGTCAGGACAGTGGCCAGTGTAAGGGAATATAATGTCTGTCTTTGCTATTTGGCACTTTCGAGGTGTCCTTGTTCAGGGCATGCTTTTTTGTGTTCATAGACTAGGTGTGATGTTATCAATATAGAAACAAAGTGTTGTTGTAACCTCCATCCTTTTAAAACATGAGGTCAGGGGTCAGAAACCAAAGTCAGCAGTGACCTGCAATGCTGTTTCATGTCCTCTCGCACAGCCATTTATTTTAGTTAAGCACAAATCTGGTGAAGGAAGTGATAAAAGGGTCAGCTTAATTCGACCATGTGTCTTAACACTTCACGAGTTGCACTTATATTTTCTCTTTCTCTTTTTACAAACTTCATTCAGGTGATATCCTTGACCTTCTACCCAACACTTTTGCAGATAGGACAGGTTTTGATTGTCTGAGGAGGGAGCTGATCTTCTAAAAATCATGGACAGAAGAGGAATCCACCATAATAAAAAACACTGCTTCCTAAACATGTAAAGGGAGAGTACTTCCAAACACACATGTGTTCTGGAGACTGGAAAAACAAAGCTCCTGTGAAGCTCAACAGGGACTTTTCTCTCAGGAGAAGAGATAGCAGGAATGGGGGAATGGACTTTGCAGTTTTTAACAGCTACTTTGTGTTTCAATTATGATTTTAATACCAGTTTAACCAAACCAGACTACACCAGTTGCCTGTATCTCACAGTGCTTTGCATCCTCTAGAGCCAGTGTGTCTTCCCCATTCCCAGAGTGTATCTATGAGAGACTCCTGCCAGACTGTGACTGTAGGTTGTTGGACCAAGCTGATCAGTTTGTCTTGCAGAATAATGAAATATTCTCCAGATTTTTATAAATAACTGTGGGGATGTTTGAACACTGGAACAGGTTGCACAGAGAGGTTGTGAATTCTCTGTCCTTGGAGATGTTCAAAATGCAGCTGGATAGAGTCTGGGGTAATCTACTGTAGTTGCTCTTTCTTTGAGCAGGTGAATTGCTGTCAAACACTTGGACACTAATGACAAATAATAATGGATGCTGCTTCCTTGAGCTGGTAGAAGAAAAACATCACTGAGGGGAAAGATTGTCCTGTTTTGTTAATTTCAAATATCAGTTAAATCTTAGTTTCAGCATAAGAGTGTAAGTCACTGAAGTCACAAACACAGTTTTGTGTATGTCACGTGAGGTTTGATAACTAAAATGAACAATTTTCTTATTGGTACTTAAAGAGAACAATAAAATCAGTATTAAAACCTCTTTTATTCTGCTTGTGTGAGCATGCAAGAACACATGGAAGCCTCAAGTAGCCATTAGGAACACATACTGTGAGGTACCGGGATATAGAAAGTGAAAATAAAAGCTTTCCCAAAAGAAACCTGCGGTCTGAATATATCATTTTTGAAAACTGGAACATCTATAAAGAAATTCCAAATAAATCTACATAGTAAAGAGAAAAAAGGGGCTAGTGCAGACAATTAACTACAGGATCTGTGTGATAAATCTTTTATCTGAAATTAGCAATGTGTGTATTGAGTGGATCAAGATGAGCCCGTTACTCTTACAGAAAACTTGTACATGTGAAACCTGTCATCTCATATTAAAAGACAAATGACATTTTGAGGCATTACATAAATAATGGAATCACAGGGCCACCTGATCTTGGTTATTTCTTAGTGAAGGGTAAGACATTTCGAATGTCCCTTTATTCTGAATTGTGGAGTTGTAATTCTCTGGAACTGTCAGCACAAATTGAAAAACTCTAAAGGTTTGGAGCGAATTCCTGGTCTGTTTGAAATCAGTGGGAGTGGTGGGCCTGGCTTAAATGAAGCAAAGGTTTTAATCTTCAGTGCACGGGAAGCCTCTGGCTCTTGTTTGCTAAAGGAGATGCCCAGTCACTATTTTCTGAAAAGAATTTGTATCTCTGTTCTCATCTATTCATTAGTAAATTCTGCTAAAGCAAACACGAAGTTTGGTCTGATGTTCTTAGTTTGGATTACCTGCTCAGCTTGGGCTTGGCCTTCAGGAGGGGATGCTTTGTGCCATGAGTGGCAGAACTAATGAAACAGGATTTTCTTGTTACCCACATCTCCCATGCTGTTACACTGCAATGACACCCGCCTCTGTGGCCTCACCTCTGGTTGCTGTTGGGTGTGTGGTCTGTCTGGAGCTCTGTGCGTGCAAACTAGCAGGGGAGGTGGTGCTGATGGTTGGGTGACTGCTCCCAAGCAGCATTTGTAACAGCTGAGCCTGCTCTTCTGTCAGGAGGCTAGTCCAGACCTTTCTCATAAACTTGACTGATTTTCCTGAAATCTGTGGGAACTTCCTAATCCTTGAAGTTTGTAGCCCTCTAGCAGATCTGGTTGAAGCTGGACAACAGATCTAGAAGATATTGGCAGGGTTATGTAGACAGCAGGAAGGCATCAGCTCTAGTTCAAAATGGAGTGAGGTGATAACAAACTAGAAGTGGCATGAATTGTTTCCTGTCCCTTTATTGAAAACACCAGAGAATTTAGTAGGGATCAATCCATTTCATACAGATGTTCATTCAAAACTTTGATAAAATAAGGTGGCCATTCCAAACAAGTTACTTAAAGAGAAAGAATAATGTGTCATAGAAACCTGGTAGATGTATTATTAAAGGTATAAAAAACAATCAGTTTCCTCTGCTCTGCAATGGGCAGCAAACAAAAACTTGCTTGAATTCACTCTGTTTTAATGAAATCTATAGTACCTATTTGGAATTCATGTGGAAGTCCAGAACATTTCATCAGAATTGAGCAGAGAATAGATAAAGTCAGTTGATTTGTACCTGGTGACGTCATATGTGTTTGTGGTTCTCTGCCTCTCAGGGATAGATGAAGTGATAGTTAGGGTCTGGACCTTGGAAGAGATCCAAGAATTCATCAGACTTACCAAATGTATAAAAGAACATGTCTGGAGCTACTTAACACATCCTCCTGCCAGAGATGAATGGGTCTGTGTCTCCATTTCTCACCTGTCCTGCTTTGTGTGAAGCAATAGGTGAAAGTGTTTCTTCCCAAAGCTGATAGAAGTTGTTTTGGGAATGATTTGCATAAAAAAAGTCAGTCAATCTAACTTGAAATTTAATGTGAGAAAAAAGCTGTGAGATCTAGGGCTGGAATTAAACCAAGATTTATGATGAATAGATAGTTTTGATATGATCAAAATAAATGAAACAGTTTGCATATCAAGTCTTATACTCAGTAAAGTTTGAAATAGGCAGATTCAGTCTGATTATATAGTAATAGTAAAGATTTCTATTTTAGGACAACAGATTTCCCCCTGATCCTCTTCCAGCTATTGGCTCATCAGATATTTCTAGCCAGTTGGGGACACAACTTTGCCTTGAGGCTGTCTGTCCTCCCCTCCTTTGGTCTTTTACCTGTGAGTCCTTTCTATCCCAGGAACATATTTATAGTAAAGGCATAACATTTTGTTTTTATACAGGGCATGACTGTTGAGGTTAACATGCCAGTGGTGTAATATTTACTCTGTGACAGTCTAAGAAGCGTGGAAAAGAGGAAGTGAGAGCGTGAGCATCTGAACTCCACACGGAGCTGTCTGTCTGTCTGTCAGATAATGTTCCTCTGGCTAGGGCTGTAGGTAACTCCTAATTTCCTCACTCAAAACCAGTTATTTCAAGTAATCATTTTTTTTACTTACCTGCATCTTAGGCAGTCTGCAAGGACCAAGGTGTGGATCTTCGTTTTTCTGATAGAAAAAAGAAGAGTAGTTTTGTTTTGAAGACACAGTCTCTGTGCAGTTTTTATTTTCAGTATTTCTGCTCCATATCACATGCAAGTTACAGAGAGTAACTTGTATTTGTCCTACTTGGCTACTTATATGTAGCTATGAATATTTTCAATTATGACACCAAGTTCTAGCCAGCAATGTCCTATTGCAGCTGAAAATTTCCTGAATGGAAAAATTTGCTTACAATCTTAAACATACTGGGCTATGTTCTGATCTTAGCTTACAGAGTTGAATTTGAAGTAAGACTGAATAATTTAGTGTAGATTTATATCCAAACAACAGATACAAGATTCTCCCTTATTTTCAATATTGGCCTAAACTCTTATTGTCTTGACACAGAAGAATTTTTCTCTATTATTCTGCCATCTGAAACAGTTTTCATGTCTCTGTCTGTGTCCTTCATGTCCTTTCCCAATAGAAATGTCAGTTGAAAACATAGTTTCTTCTTTCCACGTGGCTCTTGATGCAATTACCCTGCTGCTCTCATCTATTCTCCAGTAGTAGCTGTAGTATTTTGGGTAGAATTACAAAATTAACATATGGGATATTCTAAAATGGATCCAAGTCCCTTTTCCAAATCAAAACACACTTTGATCCTGAGAACACTTGTACCCATCTACGGAGTACAGGTTGAATTTAGCTGAATAAGGATAATGAGGAAGCCTGATGGCTAAATCTAGAGAAGGGAACAAGCAACTACTTACTTTGGAGAATGGTAGTAGGTCACTCTTAACTTGTCCCTTTAAAAAGGGCTTTGAGAGTCTGGATAAAGAAATTAGCAGTCTAGAACACCATGATAACCTTCAACAACAGCACAGTACAAGGTTATATCTGGGAGGAAAAAGAAAAAAATGGTGTGAAACATTTTGGTGTTGAGCAATGAAATAGTTTTCAGAACAGTGTTAAAACTAAGGGTATTACTGCTGCCCTTCAGTCCTTCACAGCTTTCTCCAGCTGATAGGTATTCCATTGAATTTGTTTTATTCCCAAACTAAGAGGATTCTGCAATGCCACTTCCTGTGTACCACATGCCAAAGGCAGATTGATCCTCATGTTCTTCTCTATTAACTACACAGTATTGAAAAAATATAGGAATGTCAGGTTGATTTGTTTCCAAGCATTTTCTTTAGAATAATGAGTTTCTTCTGCATTTCCATACCACTATGTCTCTGTTTACATAGGATTTCTAAACATAAAACTTTAAAGTTTTTGGGTTTTTATTGTTGTTGTTTTTTCCTTACAAATCAATGATGCTGATGCTTTCTCTTTTCATTGTTTTCCCCTCCTATTTTAGAAAGGTGTCAGCTGGCAAGAAAAAGACCTCGTGCATTGCAGCATGTTTCTCTCTCCATGTCTTAGTATGTTTGTCATTATTCCATAGTAAAATCATACTCACTGGCTTCATCTCTATTTATTTATTAGTAGCACTTCCTATCAGCTAATTAATTCCATGTTTAGAAAAACAATGTTTAGTGCTGATAAGCAAATCATTAGAGAAGGTATTTATATTTTTAGTGAATTGTTGAAGAGGCATTTCTCTGTTAGAAAAGGGAAACTAATCTTTTTTTGCACCCTTACTCTCCTTATTCTGTTTTCAGAATTTCCAGAATTATTTATTGAGAGGAACTTATGGGGCCTGAACAGGGAAGAAGTTGAGACCCTGTCTCTGAACCAAGCTGTTTGCAGTTCCTCCACCACTGGATAGTTTGTTTATTTTTTGCTAAGTTAGGGCTGGTTTCCAACATTTTATCCCTAATTTAGCACCAAAAGTGCACAGTGAAGTTGGCTTACCCCAGGCTTTTGTGTGTGTTTTTTGCAATGTTGGCATTGGTTTCCACCCTTGTCTGATAGAGCACTCAAGAAACAAATGCAGCTTGTCCAAAATACACGGATGATAACTACCCCAAACGTACACATTTTGCTTTTATTCCCACATATGTTTTGGCAGGGTTGAGGGCTCATTTGGCCTCCTATATATCTGGGCAAGAAGGGGAACTCTGTCGTTTCTCCCTTCAATTCTGTGTTTTTATTTATTCGTCATATTGTTCTTTCAACCCACACAAAGAAACCCTAAACTCTATCACAACTGGCAAAGATTACAATCAGTGACTAATATCCTTGCCACAATAAACTTTATCAACCCCTAGCACGAGACATAAATAATACAAAAGGCCCTCTCATATTTTGAGGGACTGATATGAAAATTATAATAATTGTTCCACAGTGAATGGTACAAGAACTCAGCAACACTTAAGGACCTCCATACTAGATTTGATTCACAGCCAGCTGGAGTCTTTCCATTAAATCAAAGTGGTTTAGACTATGCCCCAAAAATAGGTAGGTAAAATGTTCATATTCAGTTTGGACTTTTCCTCCCTTTTGAACTCAGCAGCTGAGCGAGAAACACTTGAAGGGGTAAATAACCACTTGAGTGGTTATGAGATGACATGGTTGCATTAACTCTGTGTTTAGAAAATCTGTCTGTGTGCAGGTCTGTGCCTGGAGCCCTGGGCACAATGCTCTGATCTTACTGGGGAGAACGAGCCAGCCTCTCACCATCAGCCAAATAATCTAATAATTGCAGTTCTCTGAACACTGAAGCAGATCTAAAGCCTCAAAATAACCAAAAGGAGGTGCTAGGGGGGCAGGTGAAAATGGCCATTTATTTTTTCTCAGGACCACAATTAGTTGAAAGGACATTTTCTCCTACATAGAATGTGTAAATGAATGATACAAAGCAACTGATTAAACTTGGATCAAAGCACTCTTTTCAGATTGGTTTGTAATCCAGTAGGAAATCTGATTTAGACAATAACAAAGTTAATGAACTTCATATAATCCAATCAGGTGACTTTAGCTGCTTATTTTGTTTGTTTGGTTTTTTAATACTAAGCTTTCTCTACAACAACAGTAAAATTCAGGAAAAATGGTTCAAACTCTTAAATAGAAGTGTCACAACAGTCAGGTTTGTTGACTGCCTCCACCAGGTGTGAGGTTGGGTGCGTGCTGCTGTTGGTGTTCAATTCAGCAGAGAATACAAATAAAGGATGAGGTTCTTCAAAGACTTTTTATTAGCAGTAGAGTTGATAGTTACACTCGAATAGAAATTAAGGCTCGAGCTGGCACAATTTGCAGCTGACGCCAGCAAGATTTAACAAATGGCCATGTTCCCAGGCTGCTCGGGGCAGGATGTCTAGTGGCATATGTAGATGAAGGACTGGAAACATTAAAACAGACGACCCAAACCCATCGGGCAGTGAGAACATGGTGTGTGATCCTTATACCCTGGAGGGACTGTGGGCTCACTCTTCCCTTTAAAAAGCTGGAGAGGAGCTGTCTCAAGGACAAGAGATTAACTTCAGATGAGGCTTCTTAAGGTTGTTGTTTTTTTTTCTTTTTTTCTTTCTGTTCTTACAGTAAAGACTCACAATCTTGGTTCAGAGAAAGGCACCTTTTAACCCTACGACTTAAAGAAAGATCTTGTTGAACAGAAAGTGGAAAGGGGTATATACAAAGTCAAGATTATATATAATTGGCACATGTTATAAATACAGAAATTCAGGTAGCTTTGCAATAATTTCAATAATTCTATTTTCTGCTACTGATGTCAAAATTAGAGGGGAGGTTCTAATCAATTTCTCTGTTTGTGTGAAGTCTGGAAAAGAGTGGCAGTTGGTAAAGTCTTGCCACTATTAAATTAAGGGTAAAATCACTGACTTCAGGGAGTTGACATTTCCACCTGAGAAGCAATGTTTTGGTTGAAAAAATTA
This sequence comes from Lepidothrix coronata, assembly GCF_001604755.1. NCBI lineage: Eukaryota > Metazoa > Chordata > Aves > Passeriformes > Pipridae > Lepidothrix > Lepidothrix coronata. The sequence continues at coordinate 2,996,479 of NW_016690251.1, forward strand.
TAGTAATTAAAATAACTTCGGAAGCTTTGTCTGTGAAAAAGGGGAAAATCAGGAGGTTAGAAATGTGTCAGAGCAGGAGGTGACCTTTCTCTTATTTATTCAGATAAAATAATCTGATGACTAATCTGAAATAAAAATTATGAACCACCCATCTTCTGAAATTAGGCACAATATCTTGTGATATTTTCACACTATAAAGGAAGGCAGAGCGCCCATAAAGATAACAACTATGAAGGATATCAAAGCACTTTCCTCTTCAGATTCCACACAGATGAAATCTTTGTACTGCTTAAGAAAGAGTTAATTTGTTCTTTGCTTTAAACTTCATTTTGGTTGTCTTATAACTGCAAGGATCTCCTTAAAGCTTTGAAGGGTCCGTTAGCTGTCTCTTGCTTCAGAGGAAAATTTTTACTAGGGAAAGAATTTTTAGGCTGAGAGTGTGTTTTACACAAAAAAGGTACTTCAGTACTTTTTTCAGTTCCAGAGATGGGCTTATTTGTATAGTTTACAGGTAAAATTCCAAATAGCCATGACTTTTGAGACAGGTTCTAGAAATCATGCTACTAGTGAGCTTCAGAAGAGGAGGGATTGTTTCAGTTCTTGTTTTGCATGCTACCTTTAAATCTTATTTTCCTAATTTTTCCTCGTGACCATTTGAGCTAAAAACTGGCTTGCAGGTTAGATAATAACTGCTGTTAAACTCATAATCTCCATGAATCCAGGATCTTGTGCCTTAAAAAAGATAGCAGCTCTCTTGAGACCTCAAAGAAACAAACCCCCTTTGAAAATTCTCCTGCAGGATTGTTGATTAAAGGAATACTCGCTTTCAAGTTCGTCACACGTGTAGCCTGTGTGAGAATAAGGCCTAGGCTGCAATTTTAACATTCAGTAACAAATTGTTATTTGAGAAAAGAGTCACTTGACAAAACTATTTCATATTCATCATTAGGACTTAGATTCCCTGAACAAAGCACATTTGTTTCACGGTGTAATAAATACCTACTGCAAAATATGGGGATTTAACTTAATGGGAACTACACAGTTAAAATTGTCTTCAAGTCCTGGGCATGGACATGCACTCAGAGTCTTCAAGGACTCCTTTTCTCTCTTCAGTTTGACCTGTTGCAGACTGATATTGGATAGTTTTCACCAATTTTCCCCCCATTATAGAACTCTCTATGTTCATATAGAAAACAAACATGACTTGAAAGAGAGTTTTCCCTATCCTGCCCAGCTGAGAGCTCAGAAAGCTTGCATGGGAGTGAGAAACACTTCTTGTGGATATATTAAGTGCTACCATCTGTTTGGATTGTTTTGAAATGCATTTTTGGGCCAAAGCCTGCCCTTATGAGGATCCAGTTTAACATGAAAGTCTCAGCAGTTCCCTAAATGTGAATAAGGCAGCAAAATTGACTCCTTTCATGCCTCCCAATCATGCCCTTTCATTTAGCTACAATAACTTTAACTGAATCAGAATAGCAGCTCCAAAAATTGAGACCTTGGTTGTCTGGATGACTCCTTACTCACAAGAAGTTGCTCTGATTTCAAGGGCTTTTCTCTCCACTGAGTCTGACATTGCACTGGGCAACAACGAGTCAAACACAGTTTGTGGGGAAACACAAAAACAGTGACTTCTTTTCTTTTAACTTTGTAGTATTGTTTTTTCTCCTGAGGCCTGAAATTAAAAAAAAAAAACAACAACAAAACAAAACAAAAAAGAAAAGAAACGGGAAAAATATGGAAGAAAAACTTGTACATAAACTATTTTTGTTCCTTGGGGCCAGTAAAAAAAAATTAGAATACTATATAAGGTGATATTATTACTGCCACACTTCAGACTTTCTGTGTGAGATAACAAATACATTTTGAATGAAGTTATTTTGTCAAAATTTACAGCATTTGGCTATTATGATTCCTATCTATTATAAGCCAAACTTTATTTTTAGTCCTGTATATTGTGTTAGTGAAGTTATAATTAGGAATAGCAAGTTAATTTTTCTCCTGAAACACCATTTCCCTTTATATCTCAAATAGTCACTACTTTTTCATAAACTAAATTTTATACTGTAGCTTTTATCTTGATTTACATGTCAGTATTGCCTTTTCCTTTTTTGTCCTCCCTTATTTGAATATATATGTCAGGGCCAAAAACCGAAAACACACTAAAAGTTAATGTGTAGCACATCTTTGTCACTTTTTCTGGATATGGTTATTTAGAAGTGAAGAATGTACTCTAATGTACTCTGATCACCTTCCTGCATACACCAAATGTTACCTTCTTCTGTGACCTACCCTGAACTACTCTATCCATAACTACTAAAAACTTGTTTTTCCTCTATTTGTCCAGATATTTTGCCTAAAAAAAAAAAAAAGGAGGAAAAAGTGACTGAAGAGAGGCAATAATTTCTCATTTTTAGCATTTCTGGAAGGCCTATTCATTCCTTGCAGGGCTGGTGCACTTGCAGCCACATTAGCAGTGTCAGGGCAGCCGCCTCTGCTCCTACAGCTTTCATTTATTTGTCTTTATAGACTTCCCTTAAAAGGAAGACCTGGGGTCTGCAAATTTGAGTCTCCCACTTGAGAATGGCACTACTGCTCTACAAGCCTTGTCTGACACAATTCCTGGTTCAGCTGCTCTGTGGGTGATGGAAAGGGTGGGACGTGGCAGGGTAACATTTCTGAAAGCCTCCAGTAATTTGGGAGTCTACATCTCCACTTCAGAGGTGACAGGCACTTAGGAGTCAAAGTCCTTGAGGAAATCAGTGTGCCCAGGTGTGCAGTTGCTTTGGTAAGGCACCTGTCCTACCTTAACCTGCACTAATTGCTCGTTCTGTCCTTGCCTCATTTCCAAGGCAATGCAACCGAGGAGCCCAAACTCCATCACTTGTATGTCACTGGGCAAGTCATATTCCAGGCAATCCAGCAATTCTCTGCTGGATTGCCTGCAGCAGACTTTGCTAGTGAAGCCTCATTTTTCTTGAGTGCTTGGAGTAAAACAGCGTTTCATCCCAGTTATGTACGTGTGTGAAGGAGCTTGGCTAAATTTTTAAGCTGCTCTAACAGAGCTGTGTCTGAGCCCTCACCATCTGCCTGCTTTGTGCCCTTTCTGAACTGAATGAAACCATTTCATTTTCATGCTCATTACCGAGGGTCTAGTTTAACATATCCAAATATGATAGAGATTAACTAACAGTGCTTAAAGGAAGGAAGGAATGACCTAGGGAGGGGAATGGGTTCTGGCATTGAATTAATTCTTGACATTGATTCCATTCTTGGAAACTTTTTTATGAAAAGTAAAAATATAGATCTGCATCTTCTTTTACACTAGAAGTACTGTGTCCTGATTTGCCTCTCTGGCAACCTGGGGACCTTTCAAAGTCTGAAATTATGGAAAGTTTGAAACCTAAGATGTAGCAAACTGAACTGGCTAGGCTGAGAGGTGATGTGTGCTGGGATAAGTTATGGAGCAGCAAAGCAGGATAACTTCTACACTGAGAGGGTGGAAGAGCAGAGCCAAGGAATAAAGTCAACCAAGAGTTAGCTGGAGTGGAAGAGCGAATTCAAGCAGCTCTTCAGCTTTATACTGAAATGCTGCCGAGTGCCCTCTTCTGTACAGTGAAGTGGAAATGTTGCATCCATGACAGAAGTTTGTAGGTAGCAATAATGTCTTTATCAGCTTCTCAGCTTTCAGGTGCACAGACTTACCTCTAAGCCACCACCACCCATAGGTGTTTTCTGTAACCTGCAGAAATGTGTGTGTACCTGACAGGGTACTTGACCAAATGTACTTATTGGTCTGCTAAAACAGATTGGTTTTATCTCAGAACTTTGTTTTTGCAGCTCACTCTTCTCTGTGTGTCACAACTTTATCAGACAGCACCATGCTGGCCATCTCTGCATATGGCTCTGTGTCTCCTGACATGGACAGAGGATGCAGGCAGGTATTTTGAGTCGCCTGGAGAAAGCCCACCTCAGGAGGCCTGTGCAGACTGTAGTGCTGAGCTTGTGCCTGTCCTGCATAGTGTTTCCTTCATGGTACATGTTTCATTGTTACTGTTGTCTAGCAAAAAGAGGCAAGAATAGGCTGGGAGCACTTAGCAGAGCTCTGGGATAACTAAGGCTTTTGCCCAGGCTAGCCTGAGCAACTTCCTTTATGGGCATCAGACAAACTCCTGGCACTCTCTATGTGCAGTGTCAGATGAGAGACTGTTGTGAATGGGACCACCTCAGCCAGAGGCAGAGAACAGGAAGGCGGTTTTTGCTTGCTTATTTCTGGTCAACCTTCTTTGTCCAGGCAATATAAATATGCATACACTTGATCTTTGCAAAAATAAATACAGGGTTATGTCTTAAAATCTGCTTTGGAACTGAGTCTGGTCCAGAATGTGGCAGCTTGCTTGTTATTAGACATGGTCTCTTCCTTGAGTGCTCAAAGCCAAAGCTCCTGTGCTGGCTGATCTCTGGCTTCAGGACAGAGTTTATTTTTTTTTTAATTATTTTTTTTCTCTCTCGGTCGTACTCTTAGCCATAAATGGAACAGGATTTGCCTCTTGCTTTGAGAGATGCTGCCTCATTTGTCCTTTGGGACTTTCCAAGCAAGAGTTGCAGCTCCAGCTGCAACTTGCTCCTTGGTCCTGAAATAGTTTGTGGATCTGAGCCATCTTTTTTCAAGGTGATGATAGGGATGGGAGCTAGGACAGAGAAACTTGTGCATGGAAGGGATGGGAATTTGAACCTAGGATGTCTGTTTTAGTTGGCAGATTGTTGTCTTGGACCTGCCTGCTTGTCTGCTGAAGCCAAATTCATTGCTATCCAAACTGCAGTGTGAGATGTGCACATCTTGACCTGCAATGATGTTGAGCTCCCTGGCTCCCTCACAAAGAGGTGCTCAGCTTTACTCAAAAGTATGAAATCAAACATTTCTGCTGAAATGAAACCTCTTGATGAGGTCACTATGTTGTGTCTTGCTTGAAACAATTTTTTTTTAATTTGTACCTGTTTGTGCTGCAAGGGAATAAGAGGGAAAGTCCCAGAGGGAAGTAAAACTTCAGCAACAGAAATTTTCCTGTGTCTGATCCTTAGGGGTAAATCTGTCACACCCTGAATCTGAAATCAACTGGCTTAGTACAGATCATTGCCTTCTATCTGAAATCAAAATACTGTTGCAGATAGTCCCAGGAAAGATTTTGCCTGTCCCATTTGGCCAAATACAGTATTCTCTAGGGCTTCTCACCCTGGGGAAGTTTGCTAGGGTCTATAAAGGAAGCAGAAGAAAAGACTTACTTTTAAAAATGTGTTGACTTCCTTCAAACTGCCTAGGCTTATGGACCTTCAGAAGGTTGAGAATGTGTTTTATAAAACCTGCTTCCCCTCCCGGGTGGGCTTTAATAAGCTCCTTCAGCTTTGGAGACCAGCCCCTCAGCTGAATTTCATTTCAGCTCCAGGTTTCTCTCTGGCTTATATGCAATATAAGGACCAGCCATGTGCACTGCACCGTCTCCTGGAGGGTGTTGAGCACCTCAGGTTGACTGGCAACCATCCCCAGTCCCTGGCTAATGTCATCCAGCTTGCATGAAAAATACAGCATGTGAGAAAGGCTCTCCATTATGAAAACTGTTATTAGAGAAAACATTACTTATTCTTAAATCTTAACTGGATTATGTAGTGGTTTGAATTTTCAGTAACAATAATTTTCTGATGTTCCCCATCAGAGCAAGGACTACTGTCAGCTCCGCTGGCATCAATCCAGCTTTCATCAGAAGAGAGATTCTGGATTGAGAAGGAGAACTGAATTTCTCTCCTAGAGCTTTTGTTCCTCCAGAGTTAAAACTAAAAACCAGGACAATTTGGAAGAACTCCAGGGTTTGATTTTGTGTATGAAGTAGAGCAATTATTTTCTTCCAGTTCTAATATAGCCTGTGAAGATTAAACATTTTGTTAAAATTATTGGCACTGTGTTTAGTTGTTGAGCTGTCACACTTTTTTGTGGCTTGAGTTATCTGAACTCTCTAACTTAAAGCAAACCCTTAATTTCATTTTACAGACATATGGATATTTGAGCAACTAAAGAAGGTGGAATTTCATATCCTTAACTGTGTGGGAATTTCACTAGAAAAAAATGGCTTTTGTTAATTACTGGTTGCAGGTAGCAATGAGATTTACTGTTAGGGTTAAATCTTGTTATAAAGCCTGACCTCATTACATAAATTACTAATTCACAACAAACTGGGCATGTTATCTATTTGCTCGGTGGAAGCAGTTTGCTGGAAACCCTCTTTAGTTCCTTTTGGTGAGTGCGTGGAGCAATATTTGACACCTTGGCCTGGTTTGGAGCCCAGATTGCAATGAATCCTTGGTCAGTGCATGCCACCAACAGGAGCTGCATCCGCTTGGACTCGCTGCCAAATCTAGTTCCCACTCAGCTACCCAGGATCACCATGGAGACATTTTGTACTAGAGCAGTTCATTTTAAATATTAGATTTCAACCTTTGAGCACATATTGGGAGTTTACGGTTTCTGTTGCTTTAGAACATCTGCTTTTTCATAGGAGGGTTAAAAACGCTTCAGGAAAGTTAAGAAGCCTAAATGATAGATTTGGCATTGCCTGTTTGCTACAGTAGTAACCAGTTACGTAGCATAGAAGGGTCCATCTATAAATACTTTAATATTATTTAATAAATTATGGTGGGTTTTATAACATACCTAATAATAACATTAAATGTTTCTGCATTTAACAGGCACACACATTGCTTTAACAATATCTCCAAGTTATGTGCTTTGCAACAGCTTGTTATGGCTTCATCTGTTAGGCATTTACTATGCATTCACTTTATTTATTTCTTCAAGAATAAAGGAATGCTTTCTAATAAGATGCAAAGGAATGTAGCCGCATCTAATGACCAGTTAGCAAATATGATCAAGGATTTGTGAAAGAAGTCAAAATTTAAAGCTGTATTGACATACAGGCATAGCTCATGAGGAGCAGGGCTTTTCTTTTGCCATCTGCCTTCAAGCTCTCCTAAAAACCTGATGCTGGATAAGGTGGTTGAACTCCTTCAGTCATCATCACCTGCTGTATGAGTGTGAGTGCGGTGCTGTTGGCTGGGCTGGGTTCCTGTTGTGACTGGGGTGATAGCGCATCAGGCAGCTAGAGAGAGGACAAGAAAACACAGCCTCAGGCTGTCACAGGAAAGGTTCAGGTTGAACATCAGGAAGAATTTCTTCACTGAAATTGTTGTCAAGCATTGGAATGGGCTGCCTAGGGAGGTGGTGGAGTCACCATCCCTGGAAGTGTTCAAGAAAAGACTGGACGTGGCTCTTAGTGCTACAGACTAGTTGACAAGGTGATCAAAGGTCGGACTCGATAATCTTGGCAGTCTTTTCCAACCTTAATGATTCTGTGATCCTTGAAAAGACAAAAGTTCATTCTGAATATTTAGGACAGGAGTTTAATTGCAGATTATTTTTAGGGAAATCTTTCATTTGGGAACCTAAAACTACAAGATGTTATGTTCTGATGATTTAATAGGAGAGACCAATCAGTGGTTCCCAGCTCTTGAACAGACAGCAACTTCTCTTGCTTGAAATTCCACTGCGATTTTTGGGATGCTGGCAGTGTGAGACACTTTTCCACCTGTGTGGAGCTATTGCTACCTGAGTGTTGCAACACCTGAAATACCTGTATCCTCCTCCAGCAATCACTGGCTATGCCATGAAGGTGGGGAATATGCATTGGAGAACCCGTAACCCGGGTATGTGCTGCACACTGGCAGGTTTCTGCCCCACCAGAGATGCTAAATAGGGAATTGGCTGCTTCCATTGCCAAGTGTTAACAGTGGCAGGGGAAACCTGTGCCCAGTAGGAAGAAGTAGAAAATACCATTGAGGTTTTATCCAATATTTTTCCACCCCAAGTATTTCCACAGGTTGAATGCTATTAACTAGATTTTGGTGACTTGAAGACACCAAGACACCAAACAGTTAAGGCAGAGATTTTTGAAGCAATGGGTAACTGATACTGGCCTTGCAAGGCTGTTGGATACAAGAGTCCGTGTTTAAGTGCCTGAATATGGATGTTGGTGCCTTGCTTCAGGCAGTTGGGTTTGCGAATGCTGGTGTTGGGTATTTGCCAGGAATAGAATTGGAATCTCTTGACTTTGTGGTTTAACTCCTAGGCAGCATTTCTTCCTCTCAGTGCACTGTATCCCGTGCTTATTCATATGGAGAACAAACATGATGCTTCCAGAGGGAAAAATGATTTTTAGTGATGAATCAGAATATATGGAATTTGGGTTTCTTGAATTGGGGTGGGTTTTTTGGATGGCTGTTGAAGGAGGAGTGTTTTACCTTCTCAGTTCATCCCTTTCTTGGTTAATGCCCTTTGGAAAAGAACTCCCTTAGCACGACTCCTTTCACTGAGTTAATGGATGACATTGAAGTTTCTGAACTGGAGAGTGTAACTGCCCAGACTGGATTAGGACCTCCTCGTGCAGAAGAACAGAGGAGTTTTTGCCCTCCATGGGAAGTTTAGCATCTTGCAACCCTTAAACAGGACACGCATATTAGTGGGTCTTCTCTCTCTCTGAAGTGGCGAGGAACAGATGGGAAGAACTAGGTGGAAGAAAAGGGAAGGACTCCTCGCATCTTTGCCTCTCTTCAGATCTCCTTGGTTTTAGCGCAGTTTGGGGAGATGAAGAAAGGAAACAAACTGGATTTCTGGAAAATGATTTTTGTGCCTGGGATGGGGAGATGCCTGTCAGGGATGCTCCTGAGAAGTTACCTGCGTGTAATAGCTCTGTGAATTTGGAGCATATTCAGAGCAAACTTATCTTGAGAGAACTTAGCTGGAATAAGTGCCCAGAGAACATGCCTGAGGTGAGGGTCCTCTACAGATTTAGAAGTTTGTCAAAAGGAGAAACTGGACAAAAGGGTGGGGTGGGGCAGCAACAGGCTTGATACAGGCAATCCTTCCCCAATGGTATAAGTTCCTGCTCGAGAGTATGTGGTTGTGAGAACCTCTCCATTAAATGGTTATTGCTTTTTTTTTCTTCCTTTGCAGACAAATTGTTTTTTCCCCTTCACTTCATTCTGGGAGAGAGCTGAACTGTTTTAACTGAAACTTTCCCAAATAATTCAGCCCAAGTCAGACAGACATTGGCTAGGAAAATATAATACCAAGCATAGAGAGTTTGGCAATGTCCTTAGTAAATGAAAGCCGAATTTCTTAATGGAAAGTGTCAGGCACCCTTAACCATAAGTAATATTAAAGCACAGCCTATAATTATGCAAATGAAGAGAGGGCATCTTTGCCAACTGGCCTTGTTTCCCAAACATTGCATTTACTTTTAAGAATCTGGAGTAGCTGCATGATATTTAACAAGATTGTTATAAAATCGGATTTTAAATGTACCATGAGCTACCACTTGCAATGGTGAATAAAGTCTCTGTTGAGAAATGCTAGGTCAAATGCAGCCCCAGTGACTCCTGGAGAGCTGGGACTCTGAGGGGGTTTAGATGGGTTGAGAAGGATTTTTCTACTGATGGTAGAAACTGATGACCTTCTGACTGTCATATATTTTTTGTAAGCAAGGTAGGAGTTGCAACTAACAGGTTGTGAAAGGCAATTTTGATGAATGGAGATTAAAAGGGGTAATCACTGCTGCTGGGGTTGGGATTTTGCACTGCGTGCAACGAACTGACTAGGAAACGCTTTCTTTTGTCTCTCCTACAATTATAATTTGACCTCTGGGGGGGATTTCTTCTCCTCTAAAGGAGCAGAAATTTGCCAAAGGTGGAAACAAGTAGTTCTAATGCAGACACTGAGCTGAGAATGGTGGTTGAGATGTCTGATTTATGAGCTCAAAATTAAGGCGTTAAGAAAAGCGGCAACTGTGTTCTTACCCTCTTTATCCTCTTGTGCTGTGGAGTGGGGACTGCCAGGGTCCATCTAGATGTTTTCCCTTAGCTTGCTGGTTCCCTTGCTCTTTTTTTGCTTTCTTCCTTTGGCACACTTGGGTGCATTAGATGTGGAAAAAACTAATGCTATTTAGTTTGTTCTGTGCTCTTGGGATCTTCTTGGTTTGGGTTTACAGAGTTGCTCAGAATAGATTCTCTGTAAACCCTCTGGGCCCTGTGTTACATGGCAGTCGGCCATACACCGTGACACAGATGGTTCCTGCCAGTCTTTTTTTCTGCAGAAGAAAGATGCCAGCATTAACTAATCCATAAAGCTCCCTCATGCTGGGCATCCACCCAGTTAGAGTGGTTTAAACCTCCATGGTGTCTTAAATGCTGCTGTTGATGTTGTTGCCTTGGTGCTCCATTTCCTCCCGGTGCTAACTCCAAGCCTTTATTGGAGCATGGGTAGATGGTGATCAGTGTAGCAGAGATTGCAGTGGCAGTTTTAGGTTGGAAATGCAGTTTTTGCTGTGGGAAACATCCCGTTGTGCTGGAAAGGCTTCTCTTAGATCTGCCGCTCTGGCTATTTTTTCAGAATGTAATCCTTGCTAGAGAAATGAAGAATATCTTTCTTAGATGGTTTAGTCTGAGATGTGTCCAGGCTATGCATTGTTTTTTGAGCATAAGTAAGACTAGGATATGGCCTTTTGGCTTCTATCTGGAAGCACAAACAGCCAAAATCCTTTGGGAATAAGTGAGTATCCCTGGCCAGGAGTCATTAGTACTCCGAGCTTGCTGAGGGTGGGGAACAGCCAGAGCACTAAGCAAGTCAATCACTGGGATTTCTAGAGGGGCAAGATAGAAATTTCTAAGCAATTATAAGAGGTGGCAGATGACAAATAGAAATGCATTTCTCTTAATTTTTCAGCAGATGATCTCATTTTACACCAGATCCTCAGCTGCTGTAGATCAGACTACTCCCTTGAAGCCTGTGCTGATTTGCACCTGCTACGGAGCTGGCAGTGGCATGCTTGATTTAAAAAAGAAAATAATTGTGGTTGTAGTGTAAAATCAGCTTAGTTTTGGATTACAGAAGCTTTCAGCATTTCAGTCACTCTAGAGGTTGCATGCACCACATGTTTGTGCAGTTGCAGGCTGGCACACACTAACTTCTTTCCCATCTTTCAGGTGAATTTGTATGATCATCTGTTTCAGAGGCTGTTTTGGAATATTCTCAGAGTTCTCCCTAAGCACTTTTCTGCATTATTTATTTTGAAAGCAGGGGTTTTAAAAAGAATTCTTATGAGATCCATTTGGCCCCATACTCTGCCCTTGAGTTTAACTCATTCAATCCCATCCTGTGATATCAAGCAGGAATATGAATATTGTGAGGTCTTGGATGCTGATGCTAATTAAGGTGCAGTTTAAATTCTGCCAAAAGACAATATTTCTTGCCCACATTAGCTCCCCAAAAATTGGTTTATTGTCTGGTACTGAGAATGTAATATGAGCTCCCATATTCTGTGATCTTAAAGTAATATTTTGTCTTCTCTCTGCTCTCTCTTTGCCTCTCATACCCCTTTTTTTTCCTACATTCAGCTGTGAAGTCAGAGATGCTGCTGTTAAGACCACATCATGTCTTCCTGGGGTGCAGGCATATCTATAGACAGAATCTAGTCAGCACATCATGCTGAGGGTTACTTACAACATCCCTGTAATGCATCTGATTTACATTGGCCCTGGGGAGGGGGTGAACTGGAATCATGAGGAGGCTCTTAAACTTAACCACGTCTCCTTCAAGGCAGAGCAAAATATCCATACCATCTGATAGGAGAGTGGTGGTTCAACTCCTCCAGCTTTTTTAAGAAGGCAAAAACAATACACTGCATATTTACATAGAATCCCCTTAAGGACATCTGTCATGCTGGAGATTAAACTGAATGTCTCTCCCCAGTCTAATGTTATGCCTTCAGGCAGTCTAAGCCCAATAGATTTAGTTACTCTGCTCCAGATCCTAGATTACTAACACAGGCAGTTTTTATTCTTGCCCTTATTTTCCAGAAGCAGAGAACCTTTGCTTGTAAATTACTGGCTTTGTGTGGGTTTTCTAGGCCACTTCCACTTACGTTTTGGAGCTTGGCCCTGTGCTGGATTTGTGGTTAGTGTTTTTTACATTAACTTCTTGCAGCCGCGCTTTCCTCGCTTCTATCTTCATATGGTGCATTAGGCAAGTTATTGAACTAATTTCCTTCCCTTCATTGTGACACACATCACAGGAGCTACGTTTCCATGCATCACCTTTTGTCCAGAAGTTTGCATGGCCTTCAGGACTTCAACTTCCAACTACCACTAAAGAAACCCAAACCAAACCTTGCTAAAGAGCAGAGAGGAAAACAATTATTTGAATGTTATTACGTTAACTTCAAAAACCAAGTTTACTTTCCTTACTCGGGGAATTACTCACTTTTGCTGTCCTGCTACCACTGTGTCTATATGTGTGCTGTCTGCAGCAGGGAATTATTTTGCTCAGTTTGCTTGCTTGCCTGTTTGCTCACTGTGTGGCCTGAGTCAGAGCTCGGGAAGCTTGGCCACAGCAGCATTTGAAAATACTTGTTAATTTGGGGAAGAAGAGAGGATTCCTTTGAAGGAGGAAGCTGCAGAGGTTTCCCCAGTGGAGGCATCACTTGGCCAGTTGGCTTTACAGCCAGAGATGTGTCTCCATTAATGTAATTAAAGGAAAACAAACAACAGACATTTTGGACACCTTCTGCAAGATGATGTTTCTGATTCTCAGTTTTCACCAGTTGGTTACAGAAAAAGCCAGAATTGAGCAGAAAGTCTGTCACCACTGTCAAATTCCCCCTGGCTTGAACGAGAGGGTTTTTATCAGGAGCCTGTTGGCAGGTGTTTCACAAAGGGAGCAAAGGATTATCTCTTTCAAGTGACCATTTATCAAGCCAGCTTTACTCATTAGATGTAAAGTTCAGTATTCTGCCAGCAACTTTCATATTTGTGAGCTGAATGTCCCATCTTGTGGCAACTCCTGCATTCTACAGTGCTCAGTTTGCCCATGCATCCTTAAGGCAATCCCAATAAGTGAGGCAGGCAGGAACCCCCCTCTCTCTCACTGTTTGTTCTTGATGGTTTTAAGGCACTGTTAAGTTGCAAATCCAATGTATTATTTTGCAGCTTCTGTGCACATTGTCAAGTCCATAAGTCTTAGATCAGGCACTACAAGCCTCAGATCAGGCTTACCCAGTTAATTCTTTTACTTCAGTCATTAATAATGACAGATGAACATGGCTCATAACCTATCTTTCAAGATGCCTCCAAATGAGCAGCCCATAGTCAGTGTACAGCTCTGCCACATATACTGTCATCCTTTCCCCTTGCTGTCTGGTTAAACTATGAAACTTGAACCTCATCAGGCAAGCACAGAATTTGCTAGGGGACTTAAAACACCTCGTTAGCTATATAAGGGCTTTCAAGGCTCTTAACAGATTTCTCCATTAAACTCATAAATTTCTCCATAAATTCCATTTTATATTTGAATCCTAGTCAGTACCACCAACTGTGGCATCATCAAGGAATAAATTAAGGCTGTTAGGAGGCTCTCTTTGCCAGTCCTTCCTATTAAAGCTCAAATAAACTGGCTTGCAGTAGGGTAGGTGCCTGTATGCACGTCTCCATGCAGCACCTCCAGAGTTGCTCTTTTGCATTCTGGCCACATTTCAAGGAGGGCTGTTGCATCCTGTCAGTCCAGCTTTCCCCACACATCTGAAGGGCCCTCTCCTCCCATCACTTTGCTGTGCAGTTCTACTGTGTGGCTGATTATACTGCAATCCAAAGCATATATACATTAGCCTAAAAGCGGTTAAACTGTGTTGGATTTGAGTTAAAATTAAAAAAGCAGCAACAAAGATGTGTGTAATGACTTTTTGTGGATAAGCAACGTTGTGGGCCCCAGTAGCCACCTAAAACTAGAATATAAGAGTGGCCAGTGGGAATCTGTCCAGTGCAAAGACCAGGGTAAAGACTGTAGTGATGAAAATGCTGTCCATGTGGTTTGTGCCAGAGTTTCCTGGGCTATTGCCTCTGTGAAGGTTGTAATCATGGAACTATGTGGGGAAGAGTACACATAATCCTGCATAAGGGATGAATGGAGCAGAATTGCCCTGTGGCTGAGGGACATTTACCTGGATGGTGGATCCTTCTCTGTATGAGCTGTGTGTTGGATACAAGGCCAAACAAACCACCTGCCTTTCACCTGTCAATTGCTCTTAAGTTGCACAGAAACAAAGTTTATAATGTGAAGGAAGAAAGGAACAGAAATATAAGGGTAAGGAGAGTGGTGTTCCCCTTACAGGTGTCAGCCCACAGAGCTTGTGGGCTGCTTAGGGGAAGAATGGGATATCTTTTGAGATATATATCAGATGCACTCAGGCACCTCATCCTTTCCAGTCTGTTTTTTTGGTTCCACACTAACTTTCTTAACATTCAAATCATCTTCTGGCAAGATGTTCCACAGTCCAGCTAAGCCCCATCACAGTGCTGCAGCTCCCAGATGCACCTGACAGCTCTGAAGGATCTCTGGGGTTCTGGAGGGACTGTGACTCCATGGCACCCAAATTGGCCAGGTGTGACCAAGGCACATAGTCCAACTCATAAAGATCTAGCTTTGAGAACAAAGTTAAGCTCCTTAAGTTGTAACTGGAAATGCTGAAGATGTTCAGTGAAGGGTTTCAAAACTAAAAAGCTTAACAAGAAGTCTTGATAATCAAAGAGGGATAATTCAGGGGGCCTGAATTAAGACTAATGCAAACCTGGGTGCCACATCAGAGCTGAGCTGTGTAAATACCTTGTGGAGATGGGGGTGACCCTCACTGAATCCACTTCTATGAACCATAGAATGTATTCTGTGTGACATGAAAACACATGGGCAGTGTTTTAAGCAGAGGAAGAAAAAAACTTAAAGGTTGGATGCTGCATCTAAACTCAGCCTGCAGGAACAGTTTATGTAACCAAAGCTATGACTGTGCTGTTAAGGTGGCCCTTCAGGAGTTCATACAGTTCAAATTATAAAGCTACATTGTTACACTCTGTAGAAATATCCTATACAGAATATGAACCCAAGAGCAGTCCTCAAGATTGCGAGCTTCACAGTTTCCTTGCCCTGGAGTTCTTCAGAGAATGAGTCAGATAAACAGAAAGGACCTGGCTCTGAATTACACTCTGTAGCTCTCGAAGTCTTTACGGTGCTTTCATTGCTCTCTTCCTTTCCAGTTATTCTAAGGCTTCTTTTTTTTTTTCCTTTGAGAAAGATTTAAATATACCAAAGAAGCATAATTTTCAAATTCCAACAGATGATTTTAAAACCTCATTAACAACAGCCGAGGTGTGGAGAGCACATGCTTCATGCAAGGGGCCTGGATCACTGCTCGGTGCAAATCTGCAGAGCTTCTGTGGGTTTGGGAGCGCTGCAGATTTGCACCAGCTGGGTGTGCAGACTTGCCTTTCCACCAGCACATATGCTAACCCTGGCAGAGAATTGGAGCCCAGATTGTGAACTGCTTCCTCACAAGGACGAACAGGTACTCGTAAGCAGTTAAATTGACTTCACTGGGCCTCTTAGGTGAAGAGCTCCTTACTGGGGAGAGTACAGGGTTCGCAATGCAGCCCTTAATTTTTATCCTGTAAATAGCTGCTGGGTTTGCTCATTGCTGTGAATGATCATCATTTTGCAATGGATGACCAGAGTGGATGATGAGATCTGAGACTAAAGGAATCAATACCTGCTAACACAAAAAGCAGAAAGAAAAATTCCTTTTACCTCAATTCCATTACCTCCCTCTAAAGAGATGTTCCTTCAGCTACACAGCAGCAAAAGCAGATATGTGGTTCTGTTTCACCAAGCCATCAAACTCTATAAAAGTCAGTTATATAAACATTTGAAGCTGGTGACATTTGATTCCAGGGCTGTGTGGGCAGCCTCATTTACAGCAGAGTTTTCTAAACAGGCAATCCAGTTTTCCAGGTAATTAAAAATGTTTGCACAGGCTAGTAGATTTATCTTTTGAAACCATTTTAGCACTAGTGCTCTCTAGAGTGGTATCAGTTGACACAGTGCATAATCTAGAAGAGACTAATTGCTGCATGATTTCTAATTTTTCTGCAGTCATGTAAATGAGCTGGAGCCTGCACAGGTGGAGCCTATTAGAGTGAATGATTTTGCTCTCATGTTGTTATCTTCATTTGCTGTTGTCTTATCAACTCAGAGTAGGGAATCTGCTGTCATGAAAAGCAGGCGAGGGAACAATGTCTGACTGAAAAGTCTTGTTTCATTATTTTTTAATTCATACAGTACTACCTGCCTAATGCAGTTTTCTGATTACCATGAGAGGCAGCCAGTAATGCAGTTTTATTCAAATAAGGGAAGCAGTGCTTTAATTTAAGCTAAGAAATCATCCACATTTCTTACCAGGCAACAAGGATTGTGATTCAATAATACATGAATTTAATAATGCATAATGGTAGACTTTGCAGGTACTAAATAGTAAGATCAGAATGAATTAGTATGCTATGTTGTTCTATGAGACTCCATCTCCTTTGCTCATGCGCTCTTTCTCTGTCCCTGTTTTGCTTTTCCTTGAGCTATTTCACTCTCTAAGAGGTAGGATAAACAAATCAAGGTTTAGTTCCTGAAACATTTGTTACAGATCTCTTAAAACCCTTTTTGTCTGCATAGGAAGGCCTTATAAGGTACCATGTGCAGCTGTTCCACGGTATGTAGAAACCCAGGTCTGCAGCAAGAGAGTCAAGTAACGCTGTTTTCCATCAAGGAAGTCCTCAGGAGGCTCGGGCAGTAAGGCACTTCTGTGGCTCCTCTTAGAGGATCATCCCAAGACATAAGTGCTCTGCCAATTACGAGTTTGGTGCTTGTTCCAAGCTTAAGTAAAATCATAGCTTTGTTACCATTGTTATCCATTAACATGAGAAGGTGTTCTCTTTCCTTGGGCTTGTACCCCAGCATGTTTCAGATAGCAACCACACTTTTGTTTTGTGATGTTGTTACGTAGCTCTACTCAGCTTAAATTGGTCTGCCTTGGGTACTCATAACACTACATGCAAGTTGCGTGGACCCTTTTAAATCTCTAGATAAAGAGGAGATGCAAGACGAGAGGAGAATGTGTATTTACATCTTATAACTAGTGTGGCTGAGTTAGGACCTACTCCCCAGAGGCTTCCTCCTGTGTTCTTTAGCATCTGAAGCTGACAGGACTTTCTCCTTCTCATGGTTAGATTGGACTACTGAGAAAAAGTGTGAGTCCTTGGCCTTCAACCCCATTCATCAGGTATGATCTCCAACATGCTGGCCATTCAAACAAAGTTACTGAGCATCTGCTCTTTTCTGCCACTTGAAAAAGGAGACACAAGATCCTGATCAAAGTACAAAATGAGGGTATATCTTGTCCCTCTGATTCTTCTATTTTGTGATCCTTGACTTCACGTGGCTTCCTCTTGAAGACAACATTGCCCTCAGTTCCTCACCATCTCATAATGCCTCTGTTTTGCCCAGGTCACCTCTTTGAAAAATTTGGAATTGCATTCTTTTGCATTTCTTTGACATCCTTCAGTTCAGCAGGTCCTGCTATACAGCTGGCTGGCTTCTCTGGGAGCTGCCTTTGTTTCAGCTGGAAGGGATGTTGTCACCACAGCTGGAAATGAGCATCCAGGTGAGGTGCTCATCTAGAGGACCTGCTGCTCTGCTCGAGAAAAGAGAGTTTTCTGTAAGAGTACATAAGCAACTATGGAGCAAGGAGGAAAAGCAAAAAGAGAACCATGGTCCCGATTCTGCTGTCATCAAAAGAATATGTAGAACTCAGTTAGTTTCCATTCTGCAGCCCTCAAAAATGTTCCCTCAGTACAATCCCATTGGTTTAAATAGAATTATTCCTGATTCACACTGTCCTCATATGTTTATAATAAAAATTCTTACCAGTGCCGTTAATATCCTGCAGATTATTCAAACTGGAAGAATTTTTTCAGAACAAATTCAACTTTCATCATTTATGCTTTTTGTACACTCTTTGCATCTCACTCATCACAAGCAATAAAAAATTACTGATTGGTTTCACTTTTATTTACAATCCAATTAATTCCCTGGCACAACGACATCCTATTTAGGTTCATGACATTGGAGTGAATTGGTCTGAATTTATCTTTTTTTTTTAAGAGCAACCTATTTCCATTGGCTTTTTTTTTTTTTTTAAGTTGATCATCTCCTTTTATTGGCAGTTTAGGAAATAAAAGATTTGTATTCCTTAATAGCATTCCTCCTAATTCTAAAATGCCCCTGGGAAAGCTCTGATTAACCGTACTACATTCAAATGTAGAATTATCTAATTACTGTTTCCATACGAGAACTTCTAGAAGACAGGATTATGTCATTTTTAGCTCCTTTGTGTTTGGAAAGTGCTTCTACATAATATCTGTGTGTACATGCTACATAGATATTCGTGTAGGGCTGGGTGCACACATACAACAAATATGTGGGTGAAGAACTACAGAAGGTGAAACTTTGTTCCTTTTCTGTTTAGGCTGTTTTGCTTAATATTAGTTTCCTTTTCAGCAACAAATTATGCTCATCCTCTGCGGACAGAAGCTTGCTTCAAGTTGTAAAATAGATTTCCTCTCGCATTGTCCTGTTCAATAAACCTCTTGTTCCATTGTGGAATCTCTGGAAGCCTTCTCTGGGAACAAAATCAGAATGTGGGATTCATTATGTGTTGCCCAGTGCCCCATATGAAGCACTCATCTGGATTCCTTAGACACAAAAACGTGCTTTATGCCAGTGCAGGGGCTTTTGACAATTTTGAAGTAAATCCAGCTCAGAGCTGGTATATCAATGGCAAATCCTCTTAGCTCTGGTTACAGGAGATCAGGATGTTATTTCAGCGTTCATATTTGGGAGCTGTTCCATTAACACCTACAGCAGTAGATGCGTGTATATATTTGGCTGCTGTTTAGGAGGATCTGTTTGATGACTTATCCTGAAGACAGGGTTTCAAATTCTGCTCTTACTTGTAGCTATGTATCTCCATGGAGGTTGCTAGCTTAATATTTCTAGCACACCATCATCTCTCTGCCAAGGCAGGGACACTTAGCTCAAAGAAGGCACTCACTGCATTAAATCATCAACGTTATATCCTGTTAACACCCTCATATCCCGAAAATGTCCTTTTTCAGAGGTGCAGTCTTTAGATACGGGTTTTCTGCAGGGACTAGTCCTACTCATTAGCACCATTTTCCTTCATGACATCAACAGAGACATGGCTTAAGAGTGAAAGGAACCAGAGAGATGGTTTTCTCAGGGAAACCCTATTGAGAGGATTGTCAAAGCTGGACTAGTTCAGGGCTGAAAATGGTATTTCATATTTTCTGCTGGTGTGTTTTGAATGCGGGACAACTTTCCAGGCACTATAAGCATAGCTCAGCAGTGCCTTTAAACAGGTTAGTACTTATCAGCTTTTCATTCCTTCCCACTGGCCAAGCGTCCTCCATCAGCTCATCTAAAAACCTTGAAGGGCATGGAAATTTTGACTGATGAATTCAAAGCTGGCTCACAGGTGGGCTGCAAGTTCTGCTAGCCCATTTCTTTCCTTGGATCCGCACTGAGTTTTTTAAAAGGTCTGTGTCCTGAAGAGTTGAGAAGTACTTCTGTACTCTTGTGGTACGCAGTGATAGAAAGGGTTTTTACTAGGGTGATATTTGCCCCAATAACAATATTAGTCATAGAGAATAAGTGGTGGTGGGGAATTAATGCTCCTTGTGTGATTAACCATTTATAGACTTTAAGCTCTTCTTAAATAAGGGCATCTCTTTTTAAACACCAAAGTAATATATAATTTAATTTAAGCTGTTATTTTTCCTATTTTCTTGAGGAAAATTTCCTATGTTTTATATCAGAATGTCCCTAATGAACTGACCTTCTGTCCTCATTGTCAACTCATCCTTCTTTTTTAACCATGACTCTTCTGATACTTGATGTTTTGCATTTGCTTTCATATTTTCCTTGATCTCACAATTCCTGAAGGCATGCATTCAAAAAAATCCTCAGTTTTCCCTTAAAGAGGCAGTCCTCTTGGCTTATGGAAAAAACCGTGAAGATGTGGTCGTTAGAGAGTATCACATTCGTGAAAGCATATGAGTTTTAAAGTAGAGTATTTTCAGTATATCACTCATTCGTAGCTTCTCTTATGATTTCTGTGTGGCTGTCCTGTGATTCTGAGATGCGGGAGACTCCAAGTTTGGTTTCTTGTGCATGTGTGTGTAGGGTGATGGACAGTGAAGTTTACAGCACTGATAATTTTGAATGGGTTCAAGCACAAAGTGGTTTGAAATTTTCTGGTTTTGTATTCTAAGGGAGTTTAATCAGTGTCATTAAAATGCAAAGGATTGTTTCACTGAGCTTTGGAAGTGGGAGTTGTCATGGATTGTGTTTATTACTGTAGGGCATTTGAGGTCAACACAAACTTCTGTCGCTGCATGAACATGGAGCCGTAGGTGTCTCTGGTCTCAGAGGTATTCCAGTGGAAATGGGAAAGGGGGCAGAGTCAAGGTGAGTAGAAGATGCCCTCATGGAACAGCATGAGGCTTTCCTAATTCCTCAGTGTGGTGGCATGAGCTAGATTTTGTGAGAAGGAGATCAGTTTTTCTAAAAGAGAAAAAGAAATAGAGAAGAGGGCAGAAGAGGGGAAGGCATAAAGTGGAGGTGAAGATAGGCTGCAGTCGAGCAGCTTTCGAGAGGGAAAGGAACATTTGGAGGATGTTTCTGTGTGTCCAGAAACCTCTCTCTTGGAAGTGTCTACAGCTGCCAGTCTCCGGCACTTTTCTGAATCCATGGGGAAGAGTAGGAAAATGGCTTTCTGGGTATTGGTATTTCCTGTCCTCCTAAAGCACATTTCCTCTATTGTATCTGTGCTGCTTCTGGTAATTCTCTCCTTTTTTTCCATTAGTATCCTGGCACTGTATCACAGGGCTGAAATGACATGATCAGGAGCTACTGCTGTCTCGGTTGTTCCATGGGCATACCAGGGGTGTTCTGGAAATGTAAGGATAAAGCAATCTGGAAGAAGGATGAAGAAGAGCATTATAAAATCATTGATAGCAATTTTTTTTTAAAGGATGAAGTTGTGCAAAGTTTGAGTGACAGGATTCCTTCTTATTGCACAACTCTCATCTCCAGATGGCTGTGATTATTCTCAATCTGGGAAAAGTATATTAATGAAGATTTGGGGTTTTTAAATTGCATGTGATATGAATTCTCTCTCTAATTGAAGCTATCAATTTTTCTTCATTTTGTTCAAAGATAAATTCAGCAGGGAATTGTAGACCCTTCCTATCAGAGAGGATTGATGTCATCTTCTCACCTTGTCAGCTACGTCCTTTTGAAATGCAGGGCAACTTTATTTCTTTAAATAACCAGGTAGAAAAGAGAAAGATTTGCTGAACTTGGTTAGATCATAAACCCTATACTGGGAGAACTACACAGCCTATGTACAGAATTAGTTGCATGAGAGTGCAAACAATGAATACCAGTGCATTGAGGCATATGCTGGACAAGGAGAGACTCTCCTCTAACCTGGTATCAAGGGAGAGGAAGCTACAGGAAGGAGGATGGCTTGTTTTGGTAGGAGGAGAGATAAAAACCCAAAAATAATTATTTTAAATCTAGAATTTCTTTTCTTTTTTTAATAAAGTAGACCATCTCTTACCTCTTTTTTTTGTTTGTTTGTTTTGTTTTCCTTGTCCTGGGACTTGCTTGGCTCCTGACTCTGTTCTCTTCCTGGAAGGCAAAAAAATGAGAGGATAAGAAAAGGGGGTCCTTCTTTTCTATCTTGCAGGTCACAAAGCTTCTTTGAGGCTAGGCAGGTCCAGTGTCCAGTTCTCACTCCTGCAACTCTATTTTCTGTTTAATTTGTTGTGGCTTGCATGCACCACATTCTTCAGGCACCACCCTCAATGCAGGAAGAAATTTTTTTAGTGAGGAAAGTCTGTATCGTAGCATGTCACCCTTGCACCTAGGAGAAATAAGTGGAGACTTTTTTTTTTGTTACATTTTGTCATTCCAGGTAGAAGGAAAGAGAAATTCATCCTAAGCACGTGTTCCTTCTGTAAGTGATAATGACAGTGGTTTTAAACACTCCGTTTAAAAACTTCTCTCTCAAGACACCTACTTTCTGATTAGACCAAATATCAGAACACCCCATTTACTGTTTGTTAGGGTACCACTACCCCACGACAGCTTCAGGACTGGTGGTTACAGAGATCAGAAGGGGGTTTTATTTGTTTGGTTTTTATCATGTTAGAGGTCTTTTTCAAAATCTGGATCACCATGAATCTAGACGACCTGGCCATCCTGATCAGTCCTAGTTTTAATTTGGGTGCATTTTCTGAAGAATGCCGCGGTCATTGCGAATCCGAGTACGGATGAGGAGAATCCACAAACTGGAAACTGATTTGACTTGTGGAGTTGCTTTGTGCATAAAATTTTGAACACCACTCAGTATCTCTTTATTTGACCTGCTCCCAGGATTAGCACTTAAAACAATAAGATAGAGCTCTATGAGCTGCTCTCAGGTAGTGTTTGTTGCTGCAGTACCTAAGGGACTCAGGGGAAAGGTGGTTTCTGGGTTTTCCAAAGATGAATCTAGCCAGTCCTGTAGGTCAGCAATCAGGAGCAGAATAACTGTGCTGGTCCAGGAGATAAAAATTTAGTTCCACAACACAGAAACACATGGCTGCTCTTGCGGTGGCAATGAATCTGCCCGGAAATGTAACAACTTGTAAGACATGTAACCAAAATTGTATTGTTCAAGAGTGGAACAAATTAATTAGACTAAATGGAGTCTTTGGCTGTCAGGACTCTGGTGAGAAAATTCACAGGAGACTGGCTGCCTTTTTCTAACATCTTCCCTCCTCCTGCCCATGTGGACTGCGGCTTTCTGTGTCTTTTTTCTCTCTGCCTCTTCATTTGAGCCTCTGTTCCCAGCCCCAGAGCTAAGGGACTCCTGCTCCTTCCCTGGATAAAGGACTAGCATGCAGCAGTGAGGAGGAGCCGAAGAGGAGATGCCTTTCCAACCCCGGTGAATACTTGTAGAGTCACAGTCTTTCCTCCCCATTGAGCTTAATCCCTCCTTTGAGCTCTTTTAAAACTGTTCTTGCTGTGCTGCTCTCTACCCAGCTCCCCACTAGCCTTTCCTCAGGGTGTGCTTCCCCTCCTGATACAGGGCACTGGGGCCTGTATCAGATTTGAATCTCCTCCTCACTCCTTGGGCACACAAAGTAACAAAGTGTTCTGCTGGTTATAGAGTCCCTCTGCCTCATCCTATCCCTGCAATTACAGGGATGCCATGAACAACTTGCAAATAACTTGTTCCTGGAGGTGGGAGAAGCCCTCTTAGTGGCTTTCAGGAGGAGAGCTGTGTTTCATTGCTGTGCTGACTGTGATTGTGATGATTTCCTCATGTTAAATTGCCAGGTTGTTGGAGGGATTTTGGTTGTGTTGCTTTTAAATTTTTTTTATTATTATTATTATTTTACATTTCTGACTCTCTTGTGAACAGAAATGCATCAAGGAAAGATGAAGGATGTGAAGAAGTAGCACCATTGAGATTAAAGGGACCAAATTTTACCAGCAATCACAGCAAATATCTGACTTGGTTAAGTGAAGCCAATTACTGTATTATTGCCTCCTTTTGCACTATGCACAGTAGGGATGTCACTGGATAATGGTTTGCATGTAGAGTTAATCACTTTGATGCATTTCTGACTGATCCCAGCAAATTATGTTTTGGTTCCACTATATTAAACACAAGAGCAGGGGATTATCATTAATAAATCTAAGGCACAGCATGCATAAATCTTGAATAAATCAAATATCAATTACATAGGCAGTATCTGCTGACATCTGCTTTCATCAAATAATATATTTGAAATAGATTTTATTCCACTTTGTCGGAGTCAAAGGAACGTTAGACTGGTGTGCAAAGACCCTTACTCTAAAGAGCTGGGTTGTGTAGCAGTGCTGTTGCTTGCTGAGCAACATAAAACAGTCCTTTTTTTTTTATTGCCTTTCATTTTCAGACATAAATAGCACATTGGTTTCATAGAGTAGTTCACACAGCAAAGGGAGGACTTGTATCTTTTGGGAGAAGCTCTTCTGTGTATTCTGTTTTCAAGTGTTCTATGAAGCTTGGTTCGGATGAGGCTGCCATGCACTCGCAACCTTTTCATGCAATGGCTGCCTGGGTGGGGTGAATCCAACCTGGGATTTCCCTGTGGATTGTGACAGGTGGAAAGAAAGTTAGTTAATGCCTGATTTCAAGGGAATTACAGAAAGGGAGGATTAGGTGTGGGCAGAGCCCAGGAGCCTGTGGGTGTTGGAAGGCCTGTGGGCAGGGTGAGTATTTATCTCTGAACACATCATCTCCCTGCCCGGGGCAGGTGGGGTGTTTCTCTGGCTTGTGGGAACATGCAGAGCAAGAGTTTGAGGTGATGGTGAGTCCTCTTCAGCCCTCTTTCCTCCCCCTGGCTGCAGAAGCAACGCCCTCTATTGTGTGCCCTCCCTCCTCCGGGGTTTGAAGGCACACGGGGAAGGGACTGTGTCCCCACCCGTTCCTGTTCCTGCACTGCCCCAGGGGGAGGGAGGGCTCCTCCCGGCTCCCTTCGATGGCTGAGCCCCTCCTCCAGCAAGCCATGAAACAAGTAAGGTGTATGATGTCGGCGTATCAGTGCAGTGTCTTCAAATATTTTGGCTTCTTCATTTCTTATTAACTATCTCTTCACCTCATTTCTGGGTAAATGGAGGCTGTGGTGACTCTGAGCACCCTGCAAGATGAGAGCACACTCTCTTGTTGAAGAAAAAACCCAAACAAGAAAAAGCAAGTGTGCTCCAAGCACTTCCATTTCCGGCTCTGCTCAGCCTGCTGAAGTCCCAAGCTCGCTCTAGCTTCATGGAGGCACTTCAGAGGTTGGAAATGCTGCTTGGCGAGGCCAGTGGATCTGCAAGTTTCATTTCATGGGCTCTCTGGATAGCAAAAAATGCATCTGAAGACCTTGGGGATGTACCAGACGACTTCTCCTGGGTTTTCTGTAATACACTTGAACTTCTACACAGATGTTTTCAAATATGAGTACAGACTATAATAAGTTTGAGTACATGTAGGTGGATTTAGTTTTCTAATGTTGGTTCACCATTTGTACATTGTGCTTCTATGTGAACAGAATTGTTTCTTTTCTGTCTGGACATCTGTCGAGTGTGTTAATTCTGAGAAAATGTGCAGATATCAAAATTATATTGTGTGATCACCAAGCCAGAAGGAAAGTAAAAGTTTTTCTTAGTTTTTTTTTGAAAGATCTGTCAGCCTCTAAATTAGTAATTTCAATAACTATAAAATTCCCTTAACTTATGCATTCATAGAAATTAAAAACTTGCTATCCTATGGGTTTGTGTATTTAAATACAGCTTACTTTCTCTTGTGCATAGTCTTGAAAGGCACTGGGAACCACTGGTCCAATTTGCAACCAGAGCAAACCTTTATACTGATTCCTGTGGTAACATCAGCAGGTCTGTGGACAGCACAGCACTTGGAGTGGGAAAGTGAAGCAGTGTATGTGTGAAGAATTTATAGGAGTACAGTCCCTTGGGAGATGTTTTGAAAATATCTGACACTTGATATAATCTACTGCATACCAAATGCAAAAAAAAAAAAAAAAAAGGAAAGCTCTTTAGAAGTGGTTTTCTGAGCCCCAGGGATGTCCTCTGGCAGAGATGGTCCAGCTGTATCCAGAGAGGAAGGGATTCCACTGCAACTAGGAAAAATAAATACAATAAAATAAAAATTGGCACAAGTGCTGCTTTTGTTTTGGTGGTGGGAATATTTAAGGTGTTCAGCAAGCACATCTCAGGCTCATTTTCAAGTCTGATTCCTTTCTTAAAAGAGAATAAATTACAATATAAAGCTTTAAGTTCTCAGCTGCCTGGTATGATTCCCATTGCCTTCTGTGGACTTGTGCAGTTGGAAGCAGGTTCCTGTTCCCCCTTTCAATTTAACAAGTCCTATTACTGCTGTCAGGTGTCATGATATGAATCTGGGGGTGACAGTATGAATTTGCAGTGGTTGTAACCTTGTTTTATACTGCCCTGTTGCAGAAGGAGCTTGAAAATAGGTACACGTTCAGCTTTTGTCTGTCACTTCTTTTACATGCCTTTTTTTTTTTTTTTACAACTTTCTAGAAAATTCAGAGTAAGAACTGGTTTGTAAGGCGGAGATCTTATCTGAGGAAGGGATCCAGAGTGTTGAAATAAATGTTGCACTGACTGTGTAGGAAAACTGGACCTGGCCCTTGACACTGCATAAGGGGATTCATGGAGGTGGATGTCTGTGCTTTTTTCTCTCACAGAGGTTTAAATCTTGATTGGACATGGGTGTTGATATGTGTGGCATCTTGTGTCCGCTGCACGTACACATGTGTATGTGTGCCAGGGGAAAGGAAAAGCTGAAAAGGAGGGATGTCACAGCCAACATTTGTAGCCAAGTCACATTTCAAAGTGCGAGGGAGAACAGCATTTTAAATTTGGTGGTTTTTTTTACCTGAGGGAGGCACGTGAAGCATGAATTTGATCTCACTGTATCACAACCACCTTGCCCACAAGTCAGCAAGGTGGCCTTCCATTTACATTGCATACAGTTTCAGTCTTTAATTTTGCTGAATTTTTCGTTTGTCTTGCTGGAGTTTCATCACCTGCCATAGGTTACTAGTCTGTAATGGATCTGAATCTCAAACTCAGTCAAAATGTTAGACTATGCAAAAGAGGGGGAGGTGAAGGGAGAGGTGGAGACAAGTACAAAAGGCCATTGCCACCTCCAACAGGTGGATGCCTCACGCAGCCAGAGCTGCCAGCAAGGATAGCGTTGCCCACTGCTGCTGGGCATCATGTCTCTGGGACAGCCCATAACTGTCAAAGTGTAGAGACAAAGATAAATAGATCATAGCATGAGGAGATGCTGAATGTGGTGTTTCATACAATCTGCCCTTCAGGGCTGATCCCAGCCTCCCTGTCCCCATGTCAGCCCACAGGGGTGCAGGCTTCACCTCCCCTTTGACACAACCTCTGGGACCATCACCACAGTTTTCAAGGATGTGACAAAAGTAGCCCCTGGCTTGTCACATGAAGTAGCTCATTTTAAGGAAAAAATTTTCCTAAAATGAGCTCGTCCATAAGATTGTGTGGAGTTTGAGTTGAAAGGAAAAGAAAACAAAGTACATGGGGTTTTTTTGAAAGATGGTGGGAGATTAAACATGCTGCCATTTCCCTGACCTTATTTCTTTTTCTGTGAGTTTAATTGGTATCTGGCAATTATTTAAAGTGGCTAGCAACTATAAAAGCCAAGTATTTACAGTCATTAGCAACTCCTCATGTTGGAAAATAAGCCTATTGAGTATTAAATTAAGTCAGACTGCTTAATTAATACCATCTCAGGGCTGTCCTAAAGAAACTTCCCTACTCTGCAGGTCTACGTGGATGGCAGAGTACACCCTCATAAGCTAAACTGTGGGCTTTGCACCAAGCTGGCATGACATGTTACTGAAAACAGTAAGATTTGTGTAGTGCAGGCAGTTTGCAAGCCCTTACTTCTGCAAGAATGAATGTGGCAGGCTTCCCAGATCTTTTATATTTATTTATTTATTTATATGCACAGACACATGTATAATCTGCCTTTTAGTTAATTAGCTAATGTTTGTAAAGTGCTTTGAGGATTAAGTGCTATGTAAGTGCTAATTATTATTATTATTATTATCTCTCTGTATGCCTTAGTAGACAAGGTCAACCAAGAAGACACTGAAGAACATATCTGCTAATGAAGGCCTGATAGACTGTTTGCTCTTCATTTTTCTTCCCCATCCCCCAGCCCTGAGAAAGAAGATGGTGTTAGACACTAGGAAGGACCTCCTTAATGATGCAGTTTGGTGAAACCCTGGACAGGATTGCCTGATGAGTCCAGTAAGTGTCTGTCCTGGACACCCTTAAGAACGAGATAGACAAACCTGTGTCAAGGAGGACCTAAGTGTGTCTAGTCCTGCCTCAAAGGACCAGGATGTGCGGGGTGGTTATTGGAAATCCCTCCCAGGCACAGGATATGGTGGCTGTCTTCTATGCTCTTTCAGTTTGATGCTTTCCTGCAAGTCAAAATGCCTGTAAGCCAAATATTTAAGGCATGGAAAGGGCCGTAAAGCATTGGAACAGACTGCTCAGGGAACTGGTGGAGTCACCATCCTTGGAAGTGTTCAAAAATGTGTGGATATGGCACTTGAAGACATGGTTCAGTGGTGAACATGGTAGTGGTGCTGAGTTGATGGTTGGACTTGATGATCTTAAAGGTCTTTTCCAAACTTAATGATTCTATGATTCTAAAACATGCAGGTGTTCCTGGTCCATCTGGAAAACTCCTCACAGAGGTGTTGAGGTTTTGCTTGCAATCCTATAAAAAAAAAAACAACACATGACAAGGTTGCACTGCTTCATTGCCCAGCCCCCCTCTGTGGAATGTTATCACTCCCATAGCCAAGTAGGCATAATTTCTGCCCATGGACCACCAGATCCTTCAGCCCCACGCGGGATTTGATTTTCCATTTGACACACATTAATAATGTGCTTAGCGCTGCTTTGCTTCACCCGTGAGGGGCCAGGTGCCACCAAAGAGGTCCTTTGCTGCCTGGCCCACGTTGTTCCTCTGTTCTTTATCTTTCACCAGGCAGGGAGTTTTCCCATTTTCACATCTCCCTTTCTTGATGCTGTATGAGTGACTGTTAGGTGCAATAAGAACGATACAGTGCGTGTGCAGAGTGCCTTTCAGTCTTCTCTATGATGTGCAGACATTACCCAGCCCTCATAAAATCCTTTCAAGGAGAATGGATGTTTGTATTTAACACATACACATCAATATATTTAGAGATGTCTATGTGCATGTATCTGTCCCAAAGAAAGAAGGAACAAATCAAGGCAATGAAAGGTTGAAGAGAAGTTGCAAAGGTTGACATCAGGCTCTATAACTTTTGGTCAGATGTTGTCCATGAGAACAACAAAGCAAATCACATTTCTTTATTTCTAGGCATCTGACTAAGATTTAATTACTCTTAAATGTTTATTTCCACACTTGAATGTAGGTACATCCATGGTAACATGGGTGTATATTGTTGTCATTTGATGTCGGATTTGGTTAAGTATATCTTTAATTGCTGGCAGGTAGTAACTGGTCCTCAAAACTTCTGTTGGCCAAGATTGTCTTTTTACCAAAAGAAGAGGTATCTGATTTTGGCTTCATGGTACCCTTTTTTTTTTTTCACTTTTGCTGAACTTTTGTTAAATATATGGGTAAGGTATATATGGGTAAGGAGGAAAATTAGTTAAAGCATTAGATGTGGGAAATATAAAGTACTGCTTTCACTTCAATATGATTTTCTTTCTCTTTCACTGCAGGGAGTTTTTATAAACTCCCCTTTAGCTTTAAAGTCTCTTAAAGTGACTTTAAATAAATAGGATGAATGTTCTTTGGGGAAGACAACCAACACAGTTAGTTGAGATATGCTGGAATTTTTATGTCTGTTCTTGCAGCTGAAATTCAAGCCTGCTTCTTTCCTGACAAAGCCAAAGCATGTGAAGGGGGAAAGAAAAGATGAGGGAATAGTCAGCACCAGAGACAGAAGCTGTTTTCTTTCACTTACTGGCTGCTACGGTCCTATCAGCTGCCCTGAGACTGGACAAACTCAGCCCTGATGGATAATTTAAGATGTTATGTCTTACTCTTTGTTTTGCTTGTGGTCACAGAAGCCATGGAAAAGATTGAGCTATGCCTGGCATGGTGAAATCTTTATCCAAAGGACAGCAGAAGGCAGGGCAAATAAGGGCAGGAGTAGGATGAGGAGGGAAAATGCAAGAGGGGGTCACTTGAGAAGCAGCGTGCAAGGCTGGTGTTGCTGGTGTTGCAGTATTTCAGAAAAGCTGGTGGAGAGGGGACCATTGCCAAGGTCCTGCTGTCTAGTTCTCTTGGATTAAGATCAGTCAGACCAGTGAAGATAGTAATGCTGGGCAAAAGGAGGTAGTAACAATAGGAAGGTGCATCAACTCATTCTTCTGTTGAATCCTTACTCTTAGTTTCTGATCTTCCTCACCTCTTCCCATGAATTGCCCACTTTTCCCTCTAACCTGCACGCTGATCCTGGAAGGGGTATCAGTAAACTTCTCCTAACTGAGACATATTCCCTTAAATCAGGGAAATAATTAATTCAATTAGTAAAAAGAAGTTATGAATAGTTATAACATTTATTGTTTCCATGTTTTTATAGCATACATGCATGTATATGTATAACAAGGTTATATATATGTGTGTTTTATGCTTATATCATCATAGCATTTTACCATATAACTATGAATTATTACATAACTCAGTTATAATAATTATTGAAAAGTAATATATCATTGTGCTATAACATGAATATTTTATTATATATAGGTGTATGTAGGATCTCAGGACATATCTTGGATGGCTGAGAGAAGATTGGACACAAATCTGATTAAAGCTCAGTTCCTCACTTAAGTCAATGAAGCCACCAAAGTGCAAAATGAACTTTCTCTTTTTTTTTTTTTTTTTTCCCCTATAACTGTGCCTGGATCTTCAGGGTAAATAATTTAGTTTCAAAACTTATCTGGTAAATACACTCAGATTAGTTATCAGGACCATCCATTACCAAAGAAAAATTGCTTGTACTGGAAGGGTTACAGTGAAAACAGAAAAGCACTAAGAAAGGTGGTGAATATATGGAATTGTATTGTTGAGAGACAGTAAATAGACTGTATGAGATACTGATTAGCCCACAAAAGTGAAGCTCGGATGAATCTGATAATGGTCTGAGTGGTGGGGAGCAAGTTCCCAAACAAAGACTTTTTCCTGCTGTTCGTACTACTGGAACTGGAGGGCACTCCCTGAAATAATTAGGCAGCGAGTTTAAATCAGCAAAAAGGAAGTTTTCCTCCCCCCCTGCTTCCCCAACACTTGCAGTGCACGATTGTAGCGTGAAACTCCTTGTCACAGGATGTTGTAGAAGCCAGCAGTATAAATGGGTTCAAGAAGGGATTAGACAAATTCATGGAGGAGAAGTCTACTGGGAGCTATTAAACACGATGGTCCAGATGCAACCTCTGGCTCAGGAAGTCCCCAAACTGCTGATTGCTGGAATCTGAGAGGTTATACCAGAGGAGGGATCACTGTAATTGCCACGCTGCTTATATTTGCTTCTGAAGCACCCAGCGCTCGCTGCTGAGGGAGATGAGATGCTGGCTTGGATGGGCCATCAGTGACTCAGAATGGCTCATCTATTTTTATGTTCTTAATTGTTGTAAAATGAATGGAGAAGCTACCTCGTTTTTCTCCCCTCTACAAGCTGAAATTCACTAGTGCCAAGAAATTCAGATTTCCAACTGCTCGGGCCACTCAGGACAGGCTCCTCAGAGCCAGAACAGACACAGCTCAGCACATTAAGTATAACATATTCCATACTGGCCTCTGTGACTGCCTGGGGCCAAGTAAGCTTGCAGCCCAGATCAATGGCTGGAACCACATCTTCCCTCTGGGTACAGAGGCCTATTTGCTTATACGAGTAAAGATACTCAAGCAAAGTTGACTCCAACCTTGGGGCTGGAAGTTGAGGAAGATAAAAGCGCATTGATTGCTGTACCTCCTTCTCTGGAGCATGTGAAAAGGGATTAAGCAGCAGGGTTGGCAGATGGAGGAAGGTTTAGCTGCCTGCATATACAACACCAGCAGTTACTGCTCTAAAAGCTGAGCGGAGGAGCTCGGAATTGGTGATTTTCTGCATTGTTTCATCTGTAGTGGTACAGGGGTGAAGGTAACCTACTGTAGATCCAGAGCCATGACTTATGTCCGCGCTCCAGGCTGGTACAAAGGCACTCTCAGCCTGCTCTGTAAAGGGTAATGACTTGTTCACACTAAGAGATGAGTTCAGCAGGATGCAGAACACCTCATTTTTTTGTGTAGCGTTGATCCACAAAACAGGAATGTGTTGGCCAAAGTAGATTTGGGTGGATCTTTGGCAAAATTGAAATTCATGCTGAAGGACTAATAAAGGAACTGAGACTTGGCTGGTTGTCTGTTGAGCAGTACCCTGCAGGGTTAAGTCTTGGTGGGGATGTGTCTAGTGCTAAGTGCTGTGTGATCAGGCTAAGTTATGGTGCAGACTTCAGGGATTGCCCCAGAGAAGGACTTAAAACCCGGGGACCTGAACACAAATCAGCCACAACTGGAAGCAGTTTGGAGGTGAAGCTCTGCTTTTGAACCCTCTCCAGTGCATGCATGTTTACCCGAAGTCATCCTTCCCTCCCCTTTTCCCCTGGCATCCCCTTCCCAAACTGTTCGTAAATGTTGCCACTGGGGATTCGTATATGAGAAAAAAACGAGGTGAAAAAAGCAAAGGGAGGAGGAGGAGAGCTGTACCTCTCCTGTAAATGCAATAATTCAGATGGGGGAACGTGCTGTTAAAGTCTCTGCCTTGACGTGTGTATGTGAAACGTGGCCAACTTATGGTTTCTGTGGGAATTGTACGTTTGAATTTTCTGCCTTTTGTGTGGTTAAATTCTCAACCACAACATTGCATTAAATAGTCGGGCTTTTTTTTTTTTTATATTAGTCGTTGTATGCATAAAGCTTAATGTTTTGCTGCTTTCTGAAGGTGGGAGGGTATTTGTGTGTTTTTGTGCTCGGGCGATGACACGGCGGTTTACTTTAGATCGGAGTGCAGAGGATACGCTCGGATTTCTGCCAAAGGGAAAGGAGGGGGGAGGTGTTGGGAGCTCTTTCTAGTGAGAAGGGATGGCTCAGCAACAGGGGTGTACTGCCAGACCAACAGCAATTATAAGGGACAGGAACAGGCCTTGGGATTTCCTGTTGTGATACTGGATTTTCTCTCTAAGTAAGCAATTCCAAACTTGCTCCAACTGATAGAGCCCACCAGTTTTGTCTGGTCTTCCCTGCACCTTCCCTCCTCCAAATACTTGCTCTAAAGCCCCTGGGAACTGATATGAGAGACCTTTGTAGGAAAACAGCACTGACTGTCCACCCAGTAAAAAACAGCATTAATTGCTGCTGGGGTTGAGACTCTCCACTCAAGCCAAGCACTGACATGATGTGAAGTTCTGGTTTCCTGTCAGCCCCTATAGGAGCCTAGGGAAGGTCAAGAATAAAACATGGGAGGGGCATGGGGATGCTGTCGCCACATCCATTCTGTACTTCTGAGGCAGCCAGTGCTGGAAGTTTTAATGTCGGTGTAGATGAGGGTTGTGGGGCATTGAAATGTAAATTGGAAGAGTTTCACAAGACATGTTTATATGCTGCATCAGCATTAGGCTGAAAGGTGAAGGCTTAAACTTGACAAATGTATTTTCTTTTAATCAGTGACCAGCAAAAGAAAATGGGTGTTTACAGGTCCTGTGAAACCCATTAGCTTGGGCTGGGTACATTATTGCACTCCTGAAGCAGTCTTAGGGAATCATGGGTGTCAGAAATTGTCTCCTGTAGCACTAAGGAATGTCAGATAGGCTAGTGAGGGAGAGTGCTTCTTTTTGCTTCCCTTTAGTTATGCTTTTTTTGGATACTGTTCTCAAATTTGTTCTTTGAAAACACAGGTTCCAAATTCCTGTAGCCGCCAAAAGTAGCTAAACTTTTCAGACTCATGCCCTGGTCCTGGTGGAAGTCAGAAAATGCTTGGAGCTTTGCTGGGCCTGTTGGAGATGGAGATCTGGGGATAAAGGGGAACCAACGTTTTCTCTTGTGGGAGCTTAAACTTCCTTTTTCTTCTTCCAGCCTGCTGAGGGTTATTATCTTCATGAAAGGTTATTATCTTCTATAGGGAAGGTGTTATCTTACCTTTCATTCTTGCTTCACATGCCTAGTGAGTCCTTCACCACGGTAACATCCCTGGTATTTTTTGCCTCAGTGGCCCTGTATGCTCCTTTCCAGCCAAAAAGCAATGATCCCATGTTTAAAAGCTAAGGCTGACCTGACTTTCCCACTTGCCCAATGAGTCCACTGTCCGTGTCTTCTCACTGTATTTTGAGCTTCCACATTTCCTACGGGCACAACCTTCCAAAACAGATGGAGAGGAATTTCTTTGCTCTTCCCTTTCCTCCCACAAAGAGCTTTTGGGTGCTTTTGACACCCTGAGGCCGAACTGAGATGGGTGATGGCAATCCTGTGTGTGCACATGAGTGTTTATTCTCACAGGATATGCTCAGGTCTCTGTTCTCAGACCTACTGTGTAGGTAAAAGGCAACTGGTTTTAAAACTCCTTTAAAAGAATGTAAATATATTTTCTGTTTTCACCCACCAGGTCCTTGAACAGTTTGCGATGTTTTTAAAAGGCAAATGTCTTGTTTCCTTCACTGTCCCCAGAATAAAATCCTGTCCACTGGAGCATATGGGAAGTTTGCCTTGGACTTTAGGAGAGAGGGGCTTCAACCTACATGTGTTCTGGTAGAGACATTCTGGGTACCTCCACAGGTTTTTCCCCCTTGGCAGGATTTTCTGGCCTGTTGGAGAAAGTTTTCTTCTTGTTCTGCCTCTTGACAGCTCTAAGGGCACAGACAAGGACACTGTTAGCAGAGAAGCTGAGTTTATTGGCTTCAGATCCTGTGATTTGGATACTTTCTGCCCTTTTTTGAAACAATTCTTGGTTTTGAAAGCAAATGGGGGCTATAATATCGTGAATTGGACACTAAATTTCTATTAATTCATAAAAACTAAAATAGAATCCATTAGGAGTAGTTTGGTATTGGTGTGAAAGGAGATGTAAATTATCTACTATCATGCTGGAAATGCGAAAGCTAATCATGTTTGGCATCAGGCCAGCTACCATTAAAGTAATTATTTTTAATCATCAGCTTTTGGTGACATGAATACTCATATTTGTTGATTTACTGTGGAAAGCACTTTACATTGTAAATAAAAAGCTGAGAAAATATACATTTTGTTTTAACGATAATAATAATTATTCAGATAAAAAGACATTTGCTTTTATGAAGCCAAAAGAGTCAGTTTCTGTGCCCCTGTCAGTCGATATAATCAGCCTGATCTAATGGCTGTCATTAAATGGGAAGCCCACTGACTGCGGAGGGGTTTGGATCCTATTCCTCTGTGAATGCTACATTTTTTTTAATCTTTAAAATTACCAGTAGTGATTAGTAAACTGAACCACTGCTGTTTAACACTTTTTTTTTTTTTTTTTGGTGGGGGGAATTTAAGTTGACAAAAATTCAAGCAGAGGTGTCCTATGTGTAACCTGCATTTGAAGATAAACCCTATAAAATATTGTAAACGATCTACATTAAGTTAATGATCTACTTAAGTTAAAATTCCTAATTTTAGCTTGTTTTCTTTAGTTTTTCAATGAGGCTGAAACTTATAATTGCCTGTAGGAGTTCTCTAAGGGGAGATATAAGTGCCCTTGCTTATTTGGGGCCATTGTAAATCACCTGTCTACAGGAATAAAGCTCTATATGCTGGCATTGCATGTCAAAACATTACTCTAAAATTTGGAAGTATTTAATAAGAGGACCTGTAATACATTCAGTACACATCCCATGGATATGAATGAAAGTTTACCCCAGTGGTCCCTCTCTCCAAAAATACGTGTGTCTGGTTTGCAGAAAGTATTCCTTGATTTCATGGGCATGGAATCTTCTGGTGTGAAATATACAGTATTTAGGTAATATGTACCTAATGTATAAAATCTGTTTAGGTAAAAATAACTTAATTAAGCAATCAGGGAATTCAAATTCACCATGTTGTGCCTGGACACACAGTGAGAATATGAAAGCAATTCGGGGAGGGGAAAGGGTTATTAGTGGGTAAAGCAAAAGCAGCACAAAATACTAAGTGTGGGGCTGTTTGTGATTTTAAGGAAAGAGGGACTGGCTCTTAATTATAGTAGAATAAAAAGCTTATTACAGGGTGTGAGAGGGCGTGGGACCAGGTTATGCTCAGAGTCTCAGAGGCAACATTATTACGTGCATTTTGACAGAGTATTTTGCACAACCCCAATTATAAGAGGACCAAGTACCTTGAACAGGCAAATGAAAAAAGGAAAGCAAACGAAAGCTCATGTCCTGATTCCCTCCTTAGGTAAGCAGATCCAACCACACACAGGCTGATTCCAAAACCATGAGAGCATTGTCACACTAGATAGAAGTGGCCACGTGCTGGGTGGCCAGAAGGACCCATGGGAATGTTGGCTCCCATCTCACTGGCACCAGCATCTCCACCCCTCAGCAATGTAGGTATTGATTTCGTCAGACTCGTAGTAATTTCCTTTTCCTCTAGTTTTTGACCACATAACATGGTGCGTTCCTGAGTGTAACATGACTCGGTAGAAGTTTGCTCTATTGCTATGGAAGAGGTTGTGCTCCACTGCAGTTGTTGTCTCCTCCTGTCCCCACCCAACCTCCATTCTCAAAACTTGGACCTTCTTTGAGCATCTCCTTGCTGCAGAGCATGGTCTGTGCAGCCAGCCTTTGTAGAGTGATGCCTCTTTTAAAATCCAGACTGAGGAGCCTTGATCAGCCTGATCTGGTTGGGCATGTGAAACTTGTGAATGGCCACTAAGCCCCAAGATACTTCTGCCTCTTTTACATCTCCTAGCTCGGAGCACAGACATATGGAAGGCTGTACACCCAAACTGCTTTTAATATTGGCCCATAACTTAGCCTAGGGCTTGAATTCAGGTCTTTCTAGGCTATAAATCATGATACAAGTGCTTAAAAAAAAAGGCATCAATTTGCCCATGGTCCTTCCTTGTGGAAACATGCTGTGTGAGCATTTTGGATCATTTCTTAAAAGAAAGAAAACAACCAATCAAAAGAAGGCAAACACTTTGTGGGAGGAAGTTTATGAATGTCTAGTAAGTGTTTTTAAATAACTTAGGTGAAAAGATAAAGATCAAAAATTAAAATAATGGTTAAGTTGGTTGTGAAAATAAAACTCAGTTGGATTTTTCTAAAGGCCTAAATGTAAATAGATAATTGGGCCAGTGCTAAATCAAAATGCTACCTATTCTTGTGTATTTTAATTCTTTTTCCTTGACAAAGTCATAAAAGGTGAAGATGTACTCTTTTCTGACAATGATTCAATCCTACGTGGAAAAGTAATTCAGTTAAAGCCATACTTTACTAGTAATTCTTTAGAAAAGGGAAGTCCCCAAGTCAAATAGTTCTTTAAAGATTGTGCTTTATCCAGCAGGGAGTTCCAGTATCAGCTTTACTGGTTTCTCATCAGAATTGTAAGGGAGAAAAAAGGAGTTATGATAATTTTTCATTAAACTTTTAGAGAGAAAAATCCTTTTTTTGAAGTTTGTAAAATTGACTTCATTCTGAAATGCTTTGTCCATCAGTTTCAAATTTTTCCAGCAACTGGGTTTATAAAGGGGACTCCAAAATGTTCCTTTTAGAAAAATTTCAGTGTAGATTACTAACTTAGGTTTTTGGGGTTTGTTTTACATTTCATGTAATACAATAATACAACATTATAAAATCTTTAGAAAGAAATTACTTTCAAAAAGGAAAATTCCAAATCATTCACTTCAAAATACTGTTGTTTTAAACTGTTCATCCTACTGTATTTTCTTTTTTGTTTCTACAGAAACATTCCAGCAAATATTGCATGAACTTGCAAAGGATTTTGATTGACTGTTTCTCTCAAAGTTTTCTAGGCACCTCCCATTAATTTTTGAGCCTTTATTCAGCTTTCTGCATTCAGTTTTGCTTCCACAGCATTTTTCTGATCTGTTTTCTTTCTGACATTTCAGCAAAAAAAGGTATTCTCATCCCTCCCCATGTCCTGCTCCTGTGTTTTCACAGGTTGTTGAACAAGGCACTATGTCAACTATTTTATAAAATTTGCACTTGTTCTTCCCGTGGGCATTTACATAATTTTTCTTTTTATCAGAAAGAAATCAGTCCATGCTCCATCTGGCTCCATGTGAAACGCTCGCTCTGCTCTTCGGTTCTTTGCTAAATCCGTCCTCTCCTTCTCATCAGCATGCAGTGCCCGTCTCCCCGGCTTTGGAAGTCTGTGCACTCCAGCCGGGAGCCTCGGTGGACGAGCAGATCTGTAGGCAGGGGTGTCGGTGTGGGTTACCTTCGCTGTTAGCTAGATGGTGCTAAAGAATTTTTGCTTGTCATCGCTGAGGAGACCATTTGGAGTGCAATCCTCCTTTCGGTTCCTGGGCTCGGAATTACAAAGCAGCGCTTTCACTTTGTCCTAAACGCGGTGTAAGCTGTTGCTGGTGCACGAAAGGAGGCAAAGCCAGGGAAAGACCTGCTCAGGAGCATTTTATGAGTTAGGCCTATTGGTTTTGATGGCTTCAGTACGCTGTGGATCAGCCCCAGGAGCCTTACGCGTACTTTGACATCAAAGAGGTTTTGCCCTCAGAGGACTCCCTCTCTCTCCTGTGCCTGTTTCCGATCTGCTGGAGCAGAGATGGGCTTTCAGCAAACTGGCAAGTGCTCTGCGTTTCGCTCTTGCCGTACTGGTCTTGGGGGAGGAAGGGTTTCCCTCTTGCCTTTCGGAGCTGTGCGCTGCTGCGCTTGGGAAATCTTTAGAGGTGAATAATTCAGAAAACAAACAAACTCAAACACCACCCCTCCAACTTGCAGTAAGTGCTCTTGGAGCCCAGGTTCCCTTGCTCCTTCAGTGCTGCTGTTTCGGATTAACAGAGCCCTGGCTCTGATAAATACTAACAAAGTGTAACGAATGATCAAAGCTGCATTTACAACCCAATGAGCTTGAAATGATTGATCTGGATGACATAATAATGATAACCAGTGAGATGAGGCATGCAGGACTCTACCCCTCCAGGTACTGGGAGAAAAGAGCAGGTATTAAAAATGACTCCACTTCTTAGGTCATCAGGTTGTTCCCATTCTGATATAAGTGGAAGACCCTTGCTTTCCCTCAGAAGAGCCCTGCAGCTGCTTAAGGTTGTTCATAATCTTTTGATAGTAATTCATTGTTTTGTGCAGATTACAAAGTTTGACTGATGACCCAGTAAGTAAGATCGAGTCATTCATGACTGTTCCCTGTGCTGCTGAGGATCTAAGCCTCTTGCCTGGAGTTCAAAGTGTGGTGGAATCTCAAATGTTCTTTGCAAAGCCAGCACAAGGCCATAGTCACAGATGTCAAAGGATATGAATGTATCTAGCGCATGAATTTTGCCATCTGGAGATTTCCTGTTATACCCCAAAAGACTGGCTAGAGGATTAACAACAAGACAATGAGGACAAATCATAACTGCAGTTGTGCTTTAGAGCTTGGCTGCCTCTGGTCCCATGATAACCTGACAACCTCTCCAACAGCAGTGTGTCTCCTTATAGCCTTCCAAATCACACTGCCAGCAGGCTTCTTTCTCTCCTACAAAACCAAAATACCTATCTACTGGCCTTAGGCCTGGCAGATGAGAAAGAATTGGACCTCTCTTTTCTCTTTTTTCTTTGTTTCAGTCTTTGACTGCAAAAAGTGTCAGGATGTGTGGGATGCTCACGTTCCTCAGCACTCCTTAAAGACAACTCGCACTTTCATAAAATTAGCAGTACGTGCTGTTTATTTCTAGCAGGTTGCTTTTTCCAGGTAGGAGCAAAAGATCTTGTACCCTCAAAGTCACTAATTTGATGTTATAGAAGATAGTCTATTTGTGCATGGAGAAGATATTCTCACAGCACTGTGAACATCTTTGCTTTATAGGTCTGAAACTGTCACTTGCTCCGGATTTATAGCAGGAAAGTATCACATTTTAGGGATAAGTCTTCTGCTGCTACTGCACCATTATCAGCCACCAACTACTTGTTCCTTTCTTTTTTTCCTCACAGAAAAAAAAAAAAAAGAGATTGTCAATCAGAATAAATTTATTCACACATGGGCCAAGGAGCATTAGTATTTTAAAAATATTGGGCTCAGTCCTTAGCAGGATATAAGTAAACAATAACACCTTTGAAGTCAAGAAAACTTTTCTCATTTTCCATTTGAGACTTTTTCAGTGTGATACTGAGGAGATATTCACAATATCTAGATTTACAGGGGAATTTCTCTAGGTTTCCAATAAAGTTGACAAGGAGACAGTCAGTTGCTCTGGAAGACAATTACAGCATTCAAATACGAATCTGAATTGTTCAGTGGAAGAGGCTATCTTTTATTCTCCCACTCCACCACCATCTCTTTTCCCCCTTATCCCTCACTGGACCATAAGGACTGTGCCAGGTTAAGCACCTGAAGCAAGGTGCTTAAAATTTGGCCAGCTGAGTAGCCTGTCGTGTCACCACTTTCGGCACTAATTCCAGCTGTTCCTTCAGGAGCTCCTCAAAACAGCTCCATCTGTTTGTCCAACCTAAAATTCCCCCTGACATTAGTAATGAAAAGTAGGACTGACAAGTATGTGGACAGGCATGAGCGCTTTTCTAAAGATTTTTAAGCTACCCCAAAGTCTTTTTACCCAAACAGTGTTACCGTATACGACAGTTGATCTCAGTCTTAGTTCTCTGAGAGGTGAGTTCAATTAGCTTTAATACTTTCAACATTTAAATAGTTAACAGTAAGCAAAGTTCTTTAGAAGCGTAGGGGGACCGCTACATGTGCGTCTGCTGAAGTTGTCAGGCAACGATGGAAAAAATAAAAAAGAAAAACCTAAAAAAAAAGAAATCTCTAATTGCTTCCAGACAATGCCTTTTGGATAGGGCTGTGAGAGAGCAAGGGGAGCTCACACTGACAGAGGGACTGCTCCCAGCCAGAGAGGAGCCTGCTGCAGCCCTGACATCTTTCCAGTCCTGCCTGGTGACCTCCTCACTGCCGGTGAAAAAACTTTGCCCAAAAGACAACCGGGTTCTCCAGCTCGCCACGACACTCCTGGGGAGCAGGAAGCTTGTGGAAAGCCAAACGCTGAGGGCGGTGTGCCAGCAGATCTAGGTCTACTGCTGACCTTCTTCACAATTGTGGGCTCATCCTGTCACTTCCCTGACTCTCCATTTTCCCTGCCAGTAAAATCTGAGATAAATCTGAGCTGTTGAGGGCCAGAGTTCGGTAGCTAATTTGTTCAGGTCCTACAGTAGCGAGCGGCATGGTCTCATTGATATACAGACAAATTCCTGCAATTTTCAATGTGTTCTTAGCAAGAAGTATAACCCTAACACAAATCTTCCTGCTTTGCTATCTTTCACGTTATTTTCTGCAGTTTGTTCATCTAGGTGTTGGCAGAAAATTGGATTCACGTATGTTTTGCTGCAATTGGAAAAGAAAAGCAGAAGAGGCTGGGAGAGACGGCAGCAGAGAGCACTGAGGAAACTTCACTGGCTGCAAACAGCATTAACAGTCAGTGCCAGAACTGAGGGAGAAGTAATAAGGTCATATATTCTGTGATGACAAGTGGGAGAGCTTCTACTTGAACTACCAGGACTGAGCTCAAGCAAGTCCTGCCACCAATCCAACCCCGGCTACGACAGACCAACCTCGAAGGTGACTTTTCAGGAAAGCCTAATTTCTGAAGAAGCATAGGAAAAAAAACGAGGTGGAAATACCAAGAATTTAGCTCTTAATAGGTTCAATGGAAGTGATTGTCTGCTCTCCAAAGCCTCCACAAGTTTCAGCTCTGTTACAGTGGCAGACTACAGCCTTGCCATTTACTCTGCTTTGGCTCAGCCTTGGACAATTTTTTATCAGGTTTTTCTGATATTCAAGTGCTAGGCATTAGAAATGCAGCTTAAAATGAAAATAAAAGCTTGGGCTTAGTTTATGATTGCATGAGGTGGTAGTATTGAGGTTATTTCTCTCTGGGAAAATCTGTATTGGCTCTTGTCAGTCCACAATGAAGATACACATCTTATTACTCATCCAAGTGATTGATTGTGTCCAGTGGATACTGTTCTGTGCTGATCTCTTTTTCTATCCTAGATTTTTTTAAAAGTCTCACTGTACAGTTGGAACCACTTAAATATTTTATTACAGAAAATGTAGGCTCAGCATGTAAATTTAGCAGTCAAACTTTATTTATATCTGTGCACATATACATGTTTTTACAGACCTAGGGTTTTTATTTTATCTAAACTAATATCATAGTAAATGATTGGATTGTAGTGGAATTGTTAACAGTGTATATCATCATTTTACATCAGGACTTACACCAGTCTCCAGTAAAGCAGCATTGTGGTTTCTTGCAGTTGGAAAGATCAGAGAGTGTGATAAAAAGAGTCCAGAGAAATGGATGACCCTACCAGGAGAAAGATCCACAGGAACATCTTGAGTGAATTCATTGCTACATGTTGACATCCAGTGGAGAAATGGTCTCAGAAAACCTCCTTTAATCATCTGTACAGCAATCTTAGGCAGAGGCCCCTGAAAGTGATGTTGCTTAGGTTAGCCTGAAGTTTTGTCTTTCAGATGGATTTAAAAAGTTGGGTCACTGTCAACAGTCACTGCAGGGAAGACAGCAGAGATTCGAGATATTGGTAAAGCTCCACACTTCATCTGGAGCCTTCCCCACTCATGGCTGAACTTGTGTAATTGAGTTTATGAGGAACCATCATCTGTTTCAGTCTAAAGTCAGCTGGGTTAATTTAAGGCAGGGCTGACTAGCTGGCAGGGGAGAGCACTTTAAACCTACCCCAACCATTACTGCTGCAGCCTGGCCTACTGCCAGCACAGAGTCTACAAGGAGTTGGAGTATATTTAGCTTCAGCTTATTCTCTGCCCCCCTCAGCTTACATGCTGACCCATGCCAGCTGTGACTCAAGTCTTCCTGGCCCCTTTTGCTGACATCCTCCAACCTGTCTGTTTGTTTAGATCCACGCTGTTTGATAACGTGGTACTTGTCTTCAACCGTAAAAATTTGACCGGGCAGCAGGCTTGCTCGCAGACCTTGGGCAAGTCATTTCATTCCTCATACTTGGTTTGCAGGTCTGCAAAATAAAGGACGACTCCAACAGTCCTGCCAGGAGTGATGCTGGAATGTTTGTGCACCACTCCACTCTCTCTGTAGAAAAGCTGAATTTATTTAATATAGCATATAACGTATTTGTAACATTAGTGAGACAAGTCAGTCAGGGACCATGTGTTTATTACTTCAAAAAGGGATACAGCCCTGCTGTTATTACCAAAAAAATTTAGGCCTTACTATATTCAGAGAAAAGTTCACCAGATTATAGTTTCCTCCACCAAACACATACTTTTTTAATCTTGGAAGCTTCTTTCTCATCCATTCCAACTTTGACTTCAATTTTTCGTGGACAAAAAATGTCAGGCAGCTTTATAGGATTTCCAGTTACAAATGATACAAGTCTTAGCACATCTCATAGGCAAGGGAATATGATGTACTTTATGATCTGATAAAAGTAAACCTGAGGGAGCTATTCCTAAAAGTGCCACTCAGGGTCAAGGATGAGATCACATCTGAGAAGGCAGCAATAGTATCAAATACCTTTTGTAAAACAATGACATAAAGGGCTTTAGAAAGCTAGCCTGAGCTGAGTGGTCTGGACTGGCTCCTAGTGATGTCAACCACGTGCCTAGAATGCCCAGTCAGTGTCTCATTCTCCTGCCTTTTTAGGAATAATTACCTCTTAATAAACAGCAACAAGTGAATTTAGGTCGCTTGGGATGTGCTGTGAGCTACTATGTGCTCACAGTAGTCACAATAAGTGGAACTGAGGAGCAAAGAGTTTTTGTCAGGCAGATTTTGCACCTTGGACGCCTTTTTTACCCCATCATAGCAGCACATGCATGGATTGAAGTCCTACATCTGCCTTTCCTGGGGCTACCAGAAGGTGTGTTTTCCAGTGTGTTCTCATATATTGCTGGTTAATGAGGAAATAGCATTTTGGCAGCAGGACGAGTCGCTCTCC
Organism: Lepidothrix coronata; assembly: GCF_001604755.1. Lineage (NCBI taxonomy): Eukaryota > Metazoa > Chordata > Aves > Passeriformes > Pipridae > Lepidothrix > Lepidothrix coronata. The sequence continues at coordinate 3,040,385 of NW_016690251.1, forward strand.
TGTTCTTAGATCACAACTGATTCTCTCTGGGTAACTCCAGATGCCTTACGCAATGACCTGTTCTCTAGAATCTACCAGTTTTTTGTCTCCTCTCAAACAGGAGTCCATGGAAAAAGGCCATGGTCCACCATGATGACACTCATTACAACCAGTTGAGAGAGTAGATTTTGTTTGTGAAGCTCGTTCTCACAATTTTAGTCCAGTTGGGAGGTTGGAGAGGAGACCTCATGCTGAGTTTCCTTCCTGTTGAGACACAGAAACAGGGCTTGGAGAATCTTGACTTCTGCCTAAACTTGCTGCTGATGTTCTCTGCAATTGTAGGACAGGCACATTCTCTCTGTGCCTCAGTATGTGATATACCTGATGTAAATATAGCCTGAAGTGCTTAATCTGTTAGATCAGGCAAAGTATTATGCTAAGATAACCATGATCTTTCTACTACTGTGTGTAGGGTTTTCAGAGCATTATATCATGCTGCTGTTCCATGAGCATATCTTCAGGTCCCTGTCTATAAAGGGAAGAAGAATGTAATTCCTTGCTTTCATAGAATCACAGAATGGCCTGAGTTAGAAAGGACCTTAAAGATCATCTAGTTCCCACCCCACTGCTATAGGCAGGGACACCTTTTCCTAGACCAGGTTGCTCAGAGCTCCATCCAACCTGGCCTTGAACACTTCCAGGAATGGGGCATCCACAACTTCTCTGGGCAACTTTTTTAGAAGCCCACTAAAGGCAATGTGGAATTGTGCTAATGGCAGGTGAGAAACCCATTTCATTCCAGGGCATGTGAGGTAATTAGGTATCGCAGTGATGCCAAATACCAAATGAGCTGAATTTTAAGAAGTCCAGCAAGGCTATTGCTAGACAAGTGTAACTGCACTATCATGCCTGACCAGTGCATAATCAGGAACATGAAGGGCTGAGGTTTCCATAGATATGTCCTGAACACTCATAAATAACATGAACAAACTCCCTGTTGCCTCGTGCAGTGATGTATCATGGTTTGTGTCTGTAGTAAAAGTCAGTCCTTTTACTAAAAACTCTTCATGAAACAGAAGATTACAACTGTTTGGGATTTAGTTCACTGTCTGAGAAAACACTGAAATTATTGAGACAAATTCAGAAAGAGAGAATTAAAAGCTTTGTAGAAGAACTAAGGGGTGTTTAACAGCACCTGCAAAAAGTAGTCTAGAGACCAGGAGCTGTGTGTGTTCACCATTTAATCTGCATGTAACATAATCTGACCTCATATAAACTGAAAACACAGGAAGAGCATGTCTTAGACCAGAAAGAAGGATATCATTATTTAAGGAAAATGGTGTGTGTGTGAAACCAAAAGGTTGATTATAAACTTTAATTTTACTTTCAAATGTATTACCAATATGTCTGTGCGGGCAACGCCTGTGTCCTACATATGAAACTATAGTAATTTACACCAGCTTGGACTCTAATCTAGCAATGGTAATTTAACAGAGCCACTCAGAGCTCTGCCCACCTGAAGCTTGCTGCAACTGGAGAGTGTTTAACTTGTACCCAGGTGACCATTCCACTTGGCAGGGCTCTCAGATCAGAACAGGAATACCCCACCCACTGGTGTCCCACCAGTCTGAGCAGCCTCGGGGTTAATGCTGTTCACCTGGCAGGGCTGGGAAAGGGAGCACAACAAAGAACTGTTCCAGAGGACTTGCTGAGAGGTGTGTTGTTCCTGATTGTCCTATTCTTTTTCTTCTGCTTGGGCTGGAAATTGTGCCTGCCTGGTTGCTGCCTCCTGTTGCTGGTAATGCCTCTTGCTGACCCTGGGTTCAGATTTGTTTGCTAAGCTGGGATCTGTAAAACTGCAGTCTAACAATTCCACCACTTGTTCTAATTTAGTGAGGGGTGAGAATTAACAGATGGTGTCATTATCAAAAGCTGTTCAAGTGTTGAAACAACATAAATTCCACAAATACAGAAAAACAAATACAAACTGCAGTAATTTTTCCAATATCTGTTGAATTATAATCATGCTTTGCATTTATATAGTGCTTTTTAATCCACAGCTTTTGAAGTGCTTCCAAATAATAACTAAAACTCAGCCTGGATCCGTGAGAGAGGAGAGCATAATATTACCTGCTCTGCTGAAGTTGAAGGTGTGGTGCTGAGTGTTAAAGACTCACGTTGGAGATCTGGACAGGGACTCTGGCTTCTTCTCCTGGCTCTGCTACTGCTCCAGCTGAATGGTGTTGGGTAAGTGATTTCATTTCTCCGTACTTGAATTTCTCTGTTTCTAAACATGGAGTGGTAATGTTTTGCCTCCTCTGGGAAATGTTTTGTTTCCAGCAGATGAAAAGTGCTACGCTGTAAGATGTGGGTGTTGTTGTTATCATCATCATTGCAACTATTAAAGAACAGATGCTGAGGGTGCTAAATATGAAATGCTTGATTTAGGTTTTCAGAGGGGCTGAGAACATCAGGGCTCTGACTGAAGTCCCTCTAAAAGCTTGATTTTTAAGTGTCCCAGGGTGAACACTAAAAAGTAAAGTGGGGTTTTTTTCCTCTCCTTGATAATAATTAAAACTTCTCAGGATCTTTACATTCTACCTTTCTGCATATTCCATCTTTATAGTATACCAGTGTTGCTTTTCTCTTGCTTGTGCTCCTGTAGGTGTTAATGAGGGGTCCTGCAATTAAATTCAGCAAGTAATTTTACTGAGGAAACAGATTTGAAGATTGGAACTCACTGTCTACTTTAGGACTTTTTTATGAGATCATGATTTAGGATTAAAAAAACAGGTATAGGGGAGATAATCTCTGTTGGTAAGTTGGGTGTTAAGACTGCACAACAATAGTAGTGGATTTTATGCAAAAAGATCAGTCTGCGATCATTGCGTTTCAGGGTTGTGTGTTTCAGAATATAATATTTATGCTGTTGATAATATTTATATTTTGGTTGGCCCAAAGGGTCCAGTGGTCCTTTGTGGTTAAGTGTTTTGAGGATCTGAATTTTCATAATAAGTAAGAGTGGGGAGGGAGGAGATAGAGAATGAAAAAAAGAGAGTGGGGGGAAAAAAACCCAAACAACATTTTGGGAGGGGAAGGTCTCAGTTTAATCATGGTGAGTTCTATCCCAAAAAACAAAGTTCATGTATTTAATATTCCCTTACTTTAAAGACTGCATTCACATGAGTACAGTATCAGAAGGCACCCTTTGCATAATTTGCTAGATTTGTGTTGGGCATTTGTTCTCCATTCCTTTGGGCAAATATCATGATACAGCTGATATCCGTGCGTTTTGAAATCTTTCCTTCTCAAAAGAAGTCAGCAATGTTTGAGTGTCTTCCTAGGAGCAATCCCTGGCCTGTGGCAACCCCTGAGCACCACCTGGCCCTTGGTAAGGAAGGAGCCAATCCACCCAGGCTAGAGCTGTGCCAGAAAGTGCCGCTATGACAATAAAAAAAGGGTAGTGTTGGGGCCTACCATAAACCTAGACTGTAGCTGGTGGTCATGTCCTATAACCCATCTGAAATCCCTCTGAAAGGCTGGAGTCTGCCCTAGTTTCTAGTTGTGTCCAGGATGGACGTATTGCGAGCATACATTCTTTTTAAAGATGCGTCGTTTCACACAGATGTCTTATAAACTTTTGGGTTCAAGTTGCATTGTGTGCTGAAAGACATCTTCTCCTGCCAGAAGGTCCCACTGGTGGCCTGATGATGGGGAAGCAGTGGCAAGGAGGTGGCATGAGCCAGGGGTGTTGCACTGCCCTGTTGGGTCCTACATGGACAAATCTGGTAGGGACTCAGTCCTGAGACTCAAAATTCTGTTGTCTCCCTTTGTACACCAGAACATTATGAATGGTGCTTATTTATTTATTCCTTTGGTCTTGGTCAAGATAAAAAGAAGAATAAAAAAGGAGTACTTGAGAATTTCCTAGCTTTGACAGCATTTGAGGCTTTACAAATGTGGGCTTCAGCTGTGCTTGATGGCAATTACTGCAAACTGGCACACCAGCCTGGAAGCCAGCACAACACAACCACAAGTTTGGCAACAAATTACTGCTGCCAGATGCCTTTGCTGTTCCTTTAGCTTTCTATGGATTTGGGGCACTTTGGTTTTCTTTTTTTTAATTTTCCTTTTTTTTTTTTTTTTTTTTTTTTTTTTTTTTTTTTTTTTTTTGTTTTGTTTTGTTGTTGGAAATACTCTCAAAGTAGAACTCAGAGTTTTGGGTTGTCTAGCCAAAGTTCAGCTGTCCTTTTGCATCTCTGCCAAACTTCCTGTTTTCAGCAAAACCAATTTATTATCTTGCTGTTTCTTTAGACCTGAAAGGATTTGCAAGCACAAATAAACTTCTGGTGGTTTTTTGTTTTCTTTTTCATGGCCTTTCAAAGAACAAATTCACTTGCTTCCTCTCAATTATGTGGTCTATGCTAGCAAAGAAAAGTATTTAACCTTTGGGCCGCTAGCAAGGTTCAGAAAATGTTTTAATTGTGCAAAACTTCTGCACTCTGAACTTTTAAAGGACAGAATCATTTTTTCGTATGCTAGAAATCTGTTTTCATGTGGTTGGGCAATAGCATCACTTGGTCACGTGCACGTTAAGGGAGTTTAGAGTGAGTCAAAATTGGAAATATTTACTCCTAAAAATTTCCTAAGCCTTTCCTAAAGGCTTATTATCGACAATCCATGACTACATTGTCACAAAATGGAAAAATCTATGACAGATGGGCAGTAAGCCTCCCTCTTACTTATCAAATCAGATCTGTAAGTAAGAAATTAGGCAGCAAAGTTATCCCTTGCCTTCATGAAGGGAAAGGAAGATGTTGCAAACCCAAGCTCTGTTGCAAAGAAATTGTAGAAGAATCTCCCCTCTAAAAATGAAATATATGTAAGTTATCCAAACAGGAAAAAAAAAATAATAACTGTGTCTTTCATCCCCCAAAGCCACTGTAGCATAAGAGAGCTTAACAAAAGCATGTTTGTAAAATTGACTTTGGCAGCAGGAGGTTTGCAGGGTAGGAGGTGGTATCTTGGCATTAGACAGCTCTATCTCTGTGTGCCTTAAAAAATTATTACCCATTACCTGTGACTGTTGGGAAGATGTTGAAGTCTATTTTTTTGGTGTTGTACTTCAAAGGATTTGCAAATTCTTTGAAGGTGACTTAACAGCTATTAAATGATACTGAAGGAGGGGAAAAAAATATCGAAAGCTTTCCAAAAAGAAGTTTAAAGGATGTGTTTAATATTAGTGTTGGAAATGTGCTGTAAATCCTCAAAGTTTATGTGTGTCACCATTTTGGAGATGGCATTTATCATAGCAAAGGGAGAAGGAACAATTTACAGAGGGAAGGATCTTTTAGGGGTTTTATATGTTCCTCCCTGTGTCATAGGAAAAAAAAAAAAAGACATTTGAACAGAAGCCCTCACCTACACAAAAATCCTTTAACAGTTTTAATGTCCAGGCTGTATGACAGCAGGATACTGCTGCTACTTTCCTTAAGGAAAATGATACTATTAGCAATTTTTCAGCAGTTTGCTGTCCTTCATAAAATAATTATAAAATAGCAAGAATCTCTCGGTGTCAAGTAATAGCAAGAAGTGAAAAAAATAATTCAATATGTAGAAAACCCCCCAAAGTTTGAATAGTAAAAGTAAAAATGCTAATGCTTTGAATGGGATTCTTCTATTGATATTTTCTATTCTAGTTCTATTAATTAATTCATGTAGGAAGTTCTAAAAAGTGCCAGGAAGAGAAATGCACCTGTGGTTTATTAGTTGGAAATGTGTTTCTCTGGAGTCAGTTTAAGATTCCTGCTCCTTTAAAAACACCAGCCAGGAGTTTTGTCAAGAACCTTGTGTTCATCCTTTCAGAAGTGAAAGCATTTAAAGGCACATGGGAAATAATTTTTGATACCAATAGCTTCAAAGAGGTTAACAGCGTTTAGTGTCCTTGGCTTTCAGCTTAATTTGTTAAATTAAGCTGCCTCTGAAATTTATAGCAAAATTATTGTTCTCTGGGGAAATAATTACTATTCCTCTTTCTAGAGGGGGTGTGTGTGTGCTTATGTTTGTCAGCAGAGGAATTCAAATTGATGAGTTTAAAGGAAGTCTTTCATTCAGTAACACCGAGTCAGTATCCTAACAAGAAGGGGATGCTGATCTATTGATTCTTGGCTAACAGGGTGGTGCCCTATTGATGGGAAATCCTGCTTTGATACGGTTTTCCTACAAGTAAAACTAGACTGACCCATAAGAGTTTGTAAATGAAAGAGTGTTGGTGAGTCTTTATTTTCATCTTGCCACAAGGTAATGATGGGATTTTGGCTTTCGTGGCTATCACTTGGTGGTCATCAAGAAAGGAAGACACCTATCAGGGATGAGCCTGTAGTAAACTCCTTGATTTTGGGTGTCCTAAACTAAACCATTTCCCAAGAGAAGGATTTAATTAATGTGTGTACCTTGCAGGGGCTTTGGCAGAGGAAAATAAGCGGTAGGAAAGTTCTGGCAGAGTAACTGCCTGCCCGGCCTGATACTGCATTGACCCTTCAGGTGAAGGATTTTGGTGGGATACTGGAATAGATGTGCATCCCATCCCTGCCCAAGTCTCATCTAAACCAGGCCCTGTGTTGATACAGAGGTTTGGGACTGGAACAGTCTTCCAGCTTTACAGGAACATGAGTGGGTTTTTTCGGAGTCGTGGGGACAGGCACTTACTGGGCAATGTGGGATGTTGCCCAGAACCTCCAAAACTGGAGCTGAATGTTTCAGTGGATGCCACATCTCTTGTGTTGTTTTTAATGGACATAATCCTGGCCAAATACAATACTAGCATGCAGAGTTTTCTGCAATGTACTGTAAAAGGAACAGTAGTGTTCCTTTATATGTACATTGCTTTTAAAGTAGTGTTTCATAGTGTCCATCATTTGAACTACTTGGTAATGCCATGCTTTCCTCCTCCTGAACCGTGTAGCACATCGTGGTTTTGGCTGAGGAAACTTTGCCTGGAATAGTTTGAAGTCTCAGTTCAGAAGTAGGAAGCCAAACTAGGGGCTTTTTTAGGTCTCCTCTAGGTAAATTTATCAGTGCAACTGAGAGCCATTTGGGTTTTAATGATTGTCTGCTGCAACAATACCTCTTGCATTGCATGGAGGAAGGAGAAAGGAAAGGGTGGCAGTGGCTCATCAGCTCCTGGACTCCTTGTTAGCTACAAGAAGCAGAAGAATTAAGTTTTGTCATATCCACTAGTGGCTACAACTGACAGAAGCTGGAGCTTCCAACACTTATAATAAATAGATGAGAAGCACAGACTGTGCTATGCTGCCTTTTGGGACACAGCACAGCCCTTTGACAGGTGCTGCCTGCCTAGTGTTCCCCTGGAGAAGGTGAGGACCAGGATGGTATCTCCAATAGCTTGGAGGCTGGCTTGGCTCTTGGCTCAAAACAGTGTTAGACACACGTAAATGACTGTTTATGTTTGGCTCTTTTTTTTTTTTTCAGCGCTTAAACAGTGTTCCTAGTGAATCTGAGGAGCTGCCTATAAAAGTTTCTACATCTGTTTCCTTCCTTAGGCTTGTCAGTTGTTGCTTATATCCCAGTCATGGCAGAGAGGAAACACTGCATTTCTTTATTCAGTGTGTCTGGAACCTATCCTGAATTTTTGAAGTGCCTCACAAATTTTTAAAACAAGCTATTAACAAATACTATATGCACTTTTGTATTTTGGCTCATCTGTTTTTCCTGGAACTGATTTTCAATTAAAAGTCTTTTTCCTTCAAAAAGTCAAACACCTTGGCACATCAGCAGAAACCTGCAGCTCCCTGAAAGTGCTCCATCCCAAGGCTGCTGGAAGTTACCTTGCAGTGGTCTGTGGATCTAGCTGTGGGAAAAGATGAAGTACACTGTGTGTAATCTAAGCTTTGAGCAAGTAGGACTGAAAGAGCATTTTGCAATCAAGGGACCTTTAGGAGATCCTAGGTTTTTGTGTTTTTGCCAGGTTTAATCATTTGGGTAATGTGCTTTCTGCTCCAGCTACCTACTTTAGACTACAAAATTTCAGCTGAAGCAATCCCAAAAAATAGGGTTGGTTGGGTGGAGCAGTGCAGGGAGGAGGCTGGAACAACAGTATATTGCAATAGGAGATGGGAAAAAAAAAAGGACAACCACCCCAATTCTGGTGATCTGTTCTTTAAAACTGCATGGCACACCCATGCTTTGGAGCAGAGGCATGAAAGCTGGCAACCAACCGGCTTTTGTTTCAAGGATATGCCTTTTCCAGTTTTTGTTAAAATCCACACAAATTTGGCAAGGCTGTGAGGCTTTTAGGGGACTCAGTTCATGTATATTCATCAGCAAGGAGTTGGATTTCAGCGGTGCATAACAGTCTCTGCCCAAAGAGAGCCTGTCCCGTACCCAGGATGGGAGCACTGCAGAGTGGAAGGTGGAGATACACATTCCATGTGCTGCCTGTTTCCTCGGGGCTTTTGGAGGATGGCAAACCCTTGTGCTGGGAAGCCTACACTTCTGTGTTAGTTTATTTTTACCAAAGCATCTTGAGGGCTCTCTAATTTGAATGTAGATGAGAGGAGTGGCAGGGAAGGCAACCTGAGAGCAGAAGCCTGGTGTTTGGTTGGAAAGGTGAAGGACTAGGAAGGTGGGAGAGGAGGAGTGGAGAGACAATGAGCCCTGGTGAGGAACTGACAAAGAGCCAAGGCATTGGACTCTGGCCAAAAGGACCAGAATGAGGTCAGGAGATGAGGCTGGAGCATGGAGGGGCAGGGCTGTGAATTAATGAACACAGGTTTGAAGGAGTGAGAGTGAGCTGTGGAGGAGAATAGAGGCAAGAGCCGGGCTGAAGTAGGTGAAGCTTCTGTTATTCTCCCACTGTAAACTTAATCTGTGCTCATTCCAGGGTAAATGGGTTAAACAAAAATAATGAGTGCCGGGATTATGTTCCCTTTCCTGTGTCAGCAAGCAGTCTTCAGGGATGGGGATGTAAGTTATTTGGCCAGGTTCTCAGCAGGTGAGACACAGTATAACTTTATCAATAGCTCCATACTGATTTATATAGATAGCCTGGCCCTGTGAGCATCTTCCCACCCCTGTTATTTCCTAACATGGCTCGCACATTTAAAGGTAATAAAGATGTGATCTGGTACTCTCAGACCTGCTGGTAGTCTGAGGTTACTTATTAGTAGCCAAGAGCAGAATTTGTCTCTTCCTCTGTAAATTATCTTCATTTTACTCTGTTTTAAAATGCATCACTTGAAAGTCTAAAATATTTGACAGTTGGTAAATGTATTCAAACTACTGCAGCATTTAGCAATGGTCAAATATCTAGCTATACATTATATACTGTCACATATATTTAATGTATGTGCAAAAATGTCACCAGACAGAATAGTTATGTGGAAAATATTATAATAAATGTAAAAGTTGTCATAATCTACTGATGAAAATGACCCTAATTTATTTGAACCACTGACATGAGTATATATATCTTTATTCTGACTTTTTATTCTATAATTTTAATAAATAACTTAGTTTTAGTACTTGTTTCCATCTTGTGCAATGTCCTGGGATGAGGTGGAAGTTGGAATACAGAGAAAAATCAAGCGGAAATTAGTAGGTGCCTTTTATTTTCTAAGTACAGTGAAGTTAAGTTTGAATGTGTTTTAATATTCTTGGATATTTAAATGCCCTGGGGCATCTTGTATTTAGGAGGAAAATTTTTTTTATTAGTTTCTTTGTGTATTTTCTGGTTTTTTTCCCCCCCTGTTTTGTACAAACTTCAAAGGTAATTTTTTTACTTGTGACTTTCTATGAAATCCTGGAAAATGTTCATAAGGTCAAATGAGCTGTTTTGATGTGGTGTTTGGATGTTCATTCTCTCATTGTTTTTGAAGTAAATAAGGCTATGTTAACATAAAACCACATAACAAATTGGCTGCATTAGCTAGCTAGTAGACTGAAAGAGAGGATAGATTTTAATTTTTTTTTATTATTGATTTCTCTAGTCCGCATTTGACTCCAGACTGGTATGACATTGTCCAGGGATAAAATCCATCAAATTTCCAAATATTCTCACAACTACTGTGGAGCTCACATAGGTAGGCATTGGGTATTAAAATATAAGATACCAGTGGATCTTTCTGAATGGGAGTGAGACTCATAGTACTAGTACTAAAGTAACAGCTTTATTTTCTTCTATCATTTCTCATCCCACAAGATTTAACCACCTTACTAATGTGCTCTACGATGTTCTGTACCAAATATTAATATCACCATTATTACAGTGTCAGCATTTCTCTAGTGTTAGCAGATATATTGTTTTCATTATATAAATCTAGTCTCCACACTCCCTGCTTTCCAGTTTAATTAATCCTTTGTCACACCAACGCTGCCAAGAAACCTGTGGCTATTTATAGAATGGTATCATATTTTAATATGCAAAAGATAAATATGACTTGGAATGTTGCAAACTGTGCTACGAGTGGGATTTAAAAGTAAAAAATTAATTTGACTCAATAGTAGAAGCTATAGGTTGCCTTTAATGCTTTTTACTTTAATGCTGTGAAACATGTTAACTGTCATTAAGCAGATAGCAGGTTAGCTTTAATTTTTAGTTTTTGACCTTCAGTTCTCTTAGAAGAGATGTTGTGTGTTGATGAGCTCTGCTTAAACAGGGGAAGATAACTTGAAGTTATCTGTTTGTGCTCTGTGCAGCAAGAGCTCAAAACACAAGGTGATCAGGTGCTAAAACTTCTCTGTAAAGAATTTTTTTTTGGAAAACAATTTTCGTTTGGATGGATAAGTCTTCACTGGTGAGTAGCCGCATTTTCCAAGACCTGCCATACAGCAGGAAGGGAAATAACCCTACATCTCCTCAAAGGTGCCCAGAGATTCATGACTCTGGCTGTTTGCATCAACCCTCTGCATATAAATGTCTCAATAGTGAAAGAGAGGCTTCAAAGAAAACTCTATCAACCTCAAAATATTGGGCAGAAACAGCTTACACGTTACGAGTTTGGAAACTTGCATTCATGCCAAAACAGTAATGTTTTTTGGTAGTACTGCTTCAGGTCATAAGTCTACAGGCTAAAGGCACCTGAAACTGGCCAGGGCTTGTATTGGAGGTGTCTTTGGTCCTTCTTTGCATCCCCAAATCCAAGGTGTGACATTCTCCTAGAAAATGTTATGTTGGGTCTTCTGCAGCTTGGCGTGTTTAGCCTTATCTTGAATAATTCTGCTTTTTATAGTTTCTGCAGCTTTAGTCCAGAAATTACTTACTTCTCTATATTTCCTGCAAACTTTCTTTTTTTTTTTTCTGGGATTGATGGTACGTTTGCCAACTGCAGTGTCTCTGCCACCAGGTGAATATAAATGGTAGAGTTATAGTACCAGTAAGTGGTGTTTTCATAGTCTGGTATGTGATTTCCTTTAGAGTTCTTTGGGGAAGCAGAAATGAGAACTGATGTGGTCACTTGGCTACTGTGACTTTAAGAACTGAGAAATTTGGAGGCTTTGTGCAGATGATAAAGTGTTGAATTTTTTTTTTCCTGTAGTCTTACTCTACAAAGGCCACAGGGACTCCTAAAACAAAATTAATTTTTCCTCAGTATACCAGTACATTGCAAAAACCTTTGCAAACATTGATTTTAAAACAAGTGATTGTGTATTTGCATATGCAAAATAATAAAAAAAAAATCAATTGCATTCCTAAGAACAAATATATGCCAGTAATTCTGTTGAAAAAAGTGCTTGTGGCACACTTTCTCTTCATTTTTCTGTTTAATACCCCAGCTGTTTTACTGGTCCACGTTTTTCTTCAAAATACTGAAAGTGAGAAAACAATGTTTCTACATAAAAGGTTGAAACTATTTTTGATTTAACTCAAAGGCATTCAGGAGCAAGCAAATGCTGTCAAGTATCTTCAGCCAGTAGATTTCAATTTGTATTTAATACTTGCATAACTTAAACATTAGCCAAGAGAATTTTTAAGCTTTTTTTTTTTTCCTTTAATTTTGCTTAAAAAAAGTAAAAAATACTCCTCCTGGACTGAGATCTTGTATCTCAAGTTTCAGACCGAAGTAAACTTTTACAGCCGAGTTGTAAAATAGCAGTTTATGAGACAAACTCTGCCAAAACTTTAACTATAACTGTGCCAATGTGCCATTATAATAATCCAACAATAATCATGGTCCATTATATTAAATCACTCGCACAGACAAAGGCTGCTAACCTTTCCAAGTGGGAAAAAATGTTCCTTTCAAATCAGGGATAAATTCCAACTGAGAAGACCAAATGCTCCAGCCTTTAAGTAGTGAATACATTTACTTCTCCCCAGGGCTCAAATAACCCAACATTTGGTAAATGTTTAACAAGGACGAATTCTCCCTCCCATTTGCCCTTTTCTCATATACACTAGATTAACAAATTTAGCTTAACAAGATGATCTGTGTTACCCCCTGGTATCCCTCAATTGGATCCTTCCTCCTGTTATTGGCGTATCATCCCAGTCCATTTGTTTGATAAGAGGACCCAAGGTAATTAGCTGTGTGGCATAAACAGTGTCTTCCACCAGCCCTGCCTCTTACACCGGCAAGTCTCCCACAAACACAAGAAGGTGCTTTTGCTGTTGCTCTTTTCTTTTTGCACATGCTTTTTTTTTTTTTTTTTTTTTTTTTTTTTAAGGGGATCTCCTTTTTGTAGCATTTTACAGAGGAGATTAAGTGAGCATGGCATGTAACTCTTGACTCCCGTTATGCCTCCCCTGCAGCATGTCAGGAGCTAAATCAAAGCCTCTGCAGGAATTCACAAATCCAGCTTAGAAATCTCATATTTAGTCCTGGGTAAATGAACATTGTTGAGGGCAGAATAACCGTAGGCACTCTGACACATTCGGGGGTGGTGGTGGGCTGTGCCTGTGTCAGCTCCATGGAGTCATGGATTCCTCTGTTAACCTTTTCTATTTTCAGCTGGGTTTTGCCACATTCAGATGCCCTGTTGTTGTTTCATGTTGCATCTGGCAAACTGGCTGGATGGAAAAACTATAGGAGTAGGCTCACACTGATGAGCAGATTTCAGATTTGGAGAAAGTTTCCCCGTGGTGGTTTTTTTTGGGGTTTTTTTGGTTTTTTTTGTGGATTTGTTTTACTTTTTTTTTTTTCTTTAGCTTGTGAAATGATTGGGCTTATGCTGTGAAAGGAATTTGGTGCTCTCCTGTTTTTCCTGGGAATCTATTAGCAACTTCAGAGCTGCCAACTTTGCCGTGAGACATTCATGAAGGTTAATACCTGCAAGGGCTGGGAGGAGAGCAGAGTTAGAATGAGAAGGACCCAAAGTCCATATTGGTGATCTGAAGTGAACTGAGCAGCTGCATTTAATTCCAAAACTAGAGCCTTTACCTGCACTTAACACTTGAACAGTGGTGGTGACAGCTGGCAAAAGTCTCTAATGCTTTTAACGGCTGTCAGTGTCACTGATGAATAAAGCACCTTCCCATGACTGAACTGGAGGAAGGACATCTGTTTTTGAAACCTGGCTAGAGGATTGTCCTGCACATGTGTGTTACTGTGTGAACCATTATTGCCACCACCTTGGTTTGTGGTTTTCCCTCTGATCCAAAAATGAAATCCTGGTCGGAAGTCAGGCAGTGCCGTTGGTGTGCTGGAGGAGACCTAAGGCAGGAGCAGTGTGATGCTGCTCAGTGTGCACTTCAGCATCCCAGCATTCCTCTGTGAGCCACTGAATTTCATCACTTCTCCAGCACTAAGGGTTCCACACTTGATAGTGCTCAGTGACTGAAATATCCTTGTCAAAAGAGCCCTTGGATGAGCTCAGGATTGTGGCGATGACAAAGAGTGTGGTGATCTGCTTTCCTGTGGGGATGGGCCCTGCTGTTTGGATTGGTGGATCCCCAGCTGAGAATCAAGCCATTGTCATTCCAGTTGGCTTCTTCCTTGGTTTCTGACCAGCTGACCTTCTGGAAGCATTTGTTTTGGACTTGCTCTTGTCATTCCTGTCTCTGAGACATCAAATTGGGTGATGGCAATATCAGACTTTAGTCAGTCTGGCCATTGAAGCTGACAGTGAACATAACTTGCTTTTTGTGTGATAAACATCACCAAGGGCTCAGTGCTGAGCTGCTCACTGTAGCAGACAGGGATTGTGCTGTCATCTCTGTGGGAGAGGTCTCATGTCCCAGAAAAGGACTGCTATGTGTTTCCTTCAGCTTTGCAGCGTGAGTGGTTTGGGATTTTACCTGCAGGTAAAGCAAGATCTTCACCTACTTCCATACCTTATCACTTCAGCTGTGATTGCCAAGGTGATGGGTTTGGGGAGACTCCTCAGTGGAAAGGAATTTGCCTTTCAGTTCTGCAAATACATTCACTTCTAAGGAGTTTTTGCATGAATGGGTCTCAAATGAAGACATGTTCTATTTGTAACCAACTCCTTTAATTGTTGGCAAAGTAAAAAATTCTCACTTGTTTGAAGAAAAAAAAGACTATTTCTAAATGCCTGGGGAAAATAACACAAAAGACATGCATCCATTTAAGGAATTACAGAAATAAAAAGTGATATATTCTGCGTTTGGCAGATAATTTTCACTTTGGGGGCTAGTACATAAAAATTAAGTCAGATCCCCAAATTACTCATTCTAAAGGTTCCGACATTTCAAGGCACTAAAGAGATCTCTTGTTTGAAATCTGCTTTACCAATAACCTGTCCACTCAACAGCTTTCCTATCTGGTTGAGGTGCTCTTTTAATTTAGGTTCAAGCAGTGCTTGATTCTGCAAAATGCCAGAAATTATCTGCACATCCTCAAACTTCAGTAAGGCTTGGGAGCAACAGAGGTCCCTGGGACCTTGCAGCAGGTTTTCCATTTGACTGGTGATATTGTTAGATGGAATTTAATCTCTGCAAGATCAGGAAGTTGTTTCTGGGAACTGATGCCCTGTCGTTTGCTGCATCTCAGGAACCTGCTCTTAACCTCATGAAGGATGGCTTCCTTGCAGGAAAGGACCTATTCTGTTAGGATGGGATGATTAGTTTACAAAGCCCTTCTTTGTTCTCTGCTTGTCTCACTGTTTTTTTACCTATTTAAAAAGTCAATTATTCCAGTTTCTGTTCTGATAGCATCTAGGGATAGAGCTAATGAGTGTCTTTGGAGCTGTTACTGGGTGTTTAAAAAGCAGGCTGAGTTCTGGCTGACTTGGGGCTCCTTCAGGTGTTCTTGAAGTCACACTGTGTTCAAAAAAGGTGTCCAATACTGTTTGCTCCTCTTGAGATTCACTGACTGGAGACCTAACTAGACCCAGTGTTGACCTGGTTTAGCAGTGTAAGATTGAGGAAACACTAATGGAGTCTGTCACTGAGCCCTGCACCACCTTGTCTTGGAGCTGCGGTCCTTGTGGAGGTACAGGTGGACCAAAGAGATGTGAAGCCCTTACAGTTTCCCCGGAGCACAGCATTTCATTGCTTCCCCTGAAAATTAGCCGTGCTCTGGCAATGCAGCCTAATTCTGGGAACAACTCTGTGTTTTGTGCTGTGAAGCCAGGCCACACTACCAGGCTAATAGGAAAACTTCTGCCATGAGGTCGGTCTTCTGCCCATGGAAGGCGCCAGAATCTGTGGTCGTCCAGAAAGACTGACAGAAAGTTTTCTGTTCGGAGGTTGCCTAAGTGTCTCTCCTATAAAACTGTGGTTTGTCTGAGAAAATAGTGTGAATGATCTATAGGGAAATGCAAACTTTCCACTCTCTATATGTCCTATATAAAATGGCAGTTTTCCAGTGTCACTTGTAAGTGATCCTTTTCTTGATGTGCAATTAGAAGCCAGAGGACTTGGTTGAAGGCCATAAAAACATAAAAAATTCCTTTTTTGGTTGCAAGAGAGGAGCTGTCTAGCTTGGTGGGTAAGGCTGGCCCATCTTTGCCTGTTTTTATGAGTCTCTTTTTAGGTATAAGTTCAAAAATATCTTCCTCTTAACTACTTCCAAAAGGTCAGTGGAAAGTGCTGCTTCACCAGTTACACAAAACACTTTGAGGGATGGGGAAGAATCAGAACTGAGTTGTCCTTTGCATTTCTCATGACAAACATATTCAAGATCAACCACTTTCTCTCTGCTCTACTATGAAAATGCCATTAAACTAGTTTGTTTTCTTTCTCTCCTTTTTTGATATCTAATTTTGATACAAAACTGTATTTTAGACACCACATCACCCTGAAACCTTGTAAACCTCATCAGCTATTCCCCAGCCATCCAAAGCCATGAGATGCCAGGGCACCCTGGTAACAGGGATGGAGCTCCACTCTGTGCTGCTCAGAGCGCTTTTACACAACTCTATTTTTGGCTCTTTGCTTGCTCAAATGAAACTGTCTGATTAAGTAACACATAGGAAATAGATTTCAGTCCAAGTCTGAATCATCGAGCTATTTATTTTGAAAAAAAAGAGAGTTTAGTTTTGTGTTGTTGGTTTGTTTTGGGTTTTTTTTTGTTTTTTTTTTGTTTTTAAAGTCCATGCTCACTCTTTTCCGTGTTAGTTTTCCCTCAGAGTGACACTCAGGAAGTTCATTTGGATTAGGTATGAATTTGCAGTGTATGAGCTGTGTAGACACCTTTGTGCAGAATGAAAGCTGCCTGAATTTGGCTTGGCTTTGAAAATGGATTTAGTCCCTAGGTCTCAGCAAGCATTTTCTTGCTGAGATATAATTAGCTAATTAGCTCATTTAACTAATCCTTCTTTAAAATTAATTTGGATTACTTTCCTTGGCTGTCTCCTGAGAGACAGAAGTGCTTAGTTCTCCTGGTAACTAATGCTATCACATTCTGGGAGGACACAGTAGTTGCGTAGTGTGCCATTTTTGAGCCTAGTTATGGGGATGGGGAGCAAAGAACTTGTGATTATTATCTAACCTAGACTTGCCACCCATTCAGTCTGTGCAGTTCAATTCCAAAGTCGCTACTGGAGCTGGGACTTGTATTTCAGGTACATCTGACCTTTCACTTGAGCAACCAAGGCTCTAATTTCAAGTCAAGCCGTGAGGTGTAGGTGAGGTCTCAAGTTCCTTTTTAAGTTGCCAGGCTCGAGTGCTGGATGCACAACTAGATTCTCTAACATCTTTGGAAATTCACATGTAGTCCAAGTCAAGATTTTAATAAATAAATAAATAAATTTGATATAGCATCAGTGCAGATGTTAGATCTCAGCCTAAACCAGGGGAGGAAGAAGTATCTAGGCAGAATGGACCTTGCCTGCTTGTGGATAGTCTGATGAACTGTAGCTTTTGAAGCCATTCCTGAACCATTAGATGTTTGGGGTTTTTTTGAGAATGCACTGAGAATGGACTGGAAGAGGGTAGATGTACTTGAATGGAGAAAGGAGAGAGATTAAACCAGATGAGACTCCTCTGAGTTAGTTAATTGTATCCAGAGTATCGTTATCAGCATTCCGCTATCCAGTTGGAATAATGTGATGTGTAATATTCCACAGCTATCTGTCCTGCTCCCAGCTCTGTTCAATGTTCTCATTAATGACTTGCACAGTGCAGTAAAGAGTATGCTTATTAAATTAGCAGACAACATGAAGCTGTAAGGCCTACAAATATACTAGGGAACAGGATTAGGAATTTACTAAGGCATACACAAATTCAGGGAAGGGAATAAAATTCAGTTGGGGACTAACCTCAGAAGTAATTGACTGCATAAGCATGGGATGTGTAACATTCAGGTGATGACACCAGAAAAGTTTTAATGAGTTATGGTTAGACCAGAGGCTGAATGCAAATTTAAAGAAATCAAAAACCACCACTTCATGGTATTTTAAAGAAAGGCAGACCTTGTAATTGGGTCTTGATAAGCATCTACCTCTCAAGACACCATATGTGCTACTCAGCACTGATAAGATCTTGACTAGATTTGTTCGTATTCTTCAAAGTTTGAAAGATTTTGAATAAACAGAATAATAAAGGTCTGGGGGAAGACGGCTTATGAGGAGAAATTGGAAAAACTAAAGTTCTCTTGTCTTCTAAGGAACATTTCAGTCAGACATAAATACTTTTTAAGTACTTTAAAGACTTGTAAAAAAAAATTAGGTAATTTTATCTTTTACAAGTTTGTGATCCGGCCAAAATCACGGCAGGAGAGTTCCAGATTAGATGTTAGGAAAACTTCCCCAGAAATAATGATAGCAATGGGCTAGGGCAGAGTGCCTGGTGAAGCCATGTAGTTTCTGTTGTTGGCGGTCAGTAGGAACAGGTTAGAAAAAAAATGATTGGCAGTGAAATTAATATAGTCACCCCTGGCTTGTGGGATGACTGGAGAAGGGTTCGTTAGAGGACCTCTTGGGGTCTTTTTTGGTCCAGGGATGTGAAAGCAATCAGTACAAAATAGTATCCATGGGCAGCGATTACACAATTAGATATTTATGCTACTGCTCTAATCTTTGCAGGTAATTAATGTAATTATTTCTGGATTCTGTTATGAGTATCTAGGTCAGGATCAGGACACTCTGAGAGCAGATCAGGTGTGTACACATGGATACCTGCTTTCCAAATGCACCGCAGTTTTCTATGAAGCTTTGTTCCCAATCATACTGTTATGTTCCAAAGAAGATCCTGGACTCTTTGGAACATAAAATTTGGCACTATTTTTCCTGTTAAATTTATCTTGAATTTGGTAAACTGTTTCAATTAAAGGTTTGGGGTTTTTTTTTAGTATTTGCACAGCAAAGTATTCTGATTCTCTGTGATAGATTGACACAGAAGCCATCCTATTCACAAATGAGTGCTTCTTGTGCTGTGTGGTTTAGGGATTTTCCCAGCCTTGGATAAAACTGTGCTTTGAGTTAAGAAGTTGGAGACCTGTGTCTGTGTGTCAAAGCCTGCATATTCTTGCTGGTGCTTCATGAATTTGAGGGGTCACTGTTTGTGTGGTGTCTGCAGTAATCTTTCATTTTTCTGATTTAGGAAATAAAATTGTATGCACATATATTTTTGCTGTATTAAACACATCTAGAGCACTGTGTCGATCTTCTCCTTCTCTTATCACTTCCCTTCTGTTACATAGAGGTAACTTCAGCTGTTACCTCTATATAAAACTAGAAGGCTGTCTAGGGAAGGCAGATGGGATGGAGGAACCCAGAGTTAGCTTTTCCCCCTCTGATTTGAGTCACCACTGAAGATAAAATCATCTCTACCAGCACACACCTGGAATATGCATTGCAGTGCAATGAAAGAGAAAGCTGTGAGACAGTTCAGAGTTGTTATAAGGTAACTGCTAACTTATATTCCTTAATTTAATACATTAAAACATCTAAAAACTTGCAAATTGCCCAAACTTTCATCTTTGGGAATACTGGGTTTTTTATGTGCTCGAGTGTTGTCTTGGCTTTTATGTTTTAAGTGTGGACAGGCAGTCTACTGCTTGAAACAACACTTAAGAAGAGGAGACAATTCTTCTGCATTTTGGAAGAGTGAGTGAGTTTGGAGCAGTCATTTGAATGGTTCATTATGCATGCAGGCACCTCTGTTTGTCTAAGTAATCATAGTAATTTCTTTTATTCTATTCTTCAAAGTCCCAGATGAAATATGGGCTGCATGGATTTTAGTACAGTAAATGCATGTAATTCAAGACACAAAGAGAGGAAAGAAGCATTTATTTTACAGATGGATAACCGAATCATACAGAACTAAGAGACCGTCCAAAAATAATACAGAAAAACTGTGGCAGAGAATGGATTCAAGCCTGTACTTTGTGATGTCTCACTCGGATCCCTGATTACAAGGCTCCTTTTAACTTTTCAAGTTGTTCTTTTATACATAAGAAGTATTATCACTTAGACTTTTAGCTATTTTGTTATTAAATTAAACATTTCTTTGCTCTGCTGGAACACAGAGCTGGAATGCTAGTGTGACTAACTGGAAAATGATGATTTCCCACCAAAGGTGGGGAGATGTGGCCAAATGGATAGGAACCAGTCTCTCATCAGGCTTGACCCATTACGTGTCACATCCAGAAGTGCCACATTGCTGCCTCCCTGCACCTTTGTGATGTATCTCACAACTTGTCACAGCAGCTCTCGGTGTGGCTTTTGCCACGGTTATCACTCAGGATCCTTGGCTTGGGACACAGAGACCAGCTGTGCTATTAGAGAAGTGCCATCGTGGGAAGATGGAGCTGCAGCCGGCGTGGCTGGAATATCAGCACCGCTCCTGACATTCTTGGACACCTCCTCTTTGCTGCGCTCCTCTTTCCCACTCTTGCTTCCCCCAGCCTTTTTAAACTGCACAGGTCAGATGAAAATTTCTACTCAGCAATTTTTTTTTTTCCTCTCCCTCCCCCCATACTTTTAACCATACGAGCTTGTTTGAGAGGAGAAATATGTGCTGTCTCAGAGACAAACGTGGGTGTGAAAGAGTGCGCTTAGTAAGGCCTTTCTTCAGGTTAAGAAAACAGCAAACTCGTTCTGTGACATTCTCTCATCCTCTGATGACCTGTGCAAGGCACAGGGAGTGTTGTACATACACCTGAAGCTAAAACAAAGCTGAAAAACATCTAAAACCTGCAGTTGTTGGGTGGGGTTGGAGTGAATGAGCAGGTGCATACCAAAGCAAAATTATCTTGAGTTGTGTTGCTGTCCTGTTTCATAATCATTAAGCAGGTTTGGGGATAGAAAACTTTCAAGGGAAAGAGAAAGAAAAATGAGAAATGGCGATTCAGAAGTCAGTGGCTTTCCTGGAAGCAGACCAGTAGTTGCTCCTGGCTGCCTGACTGCCAGGTTTTGGCACAGATTTAAAAGCTGAGTATCTGTTGACTGTCAGGCCAGTGCTGTCAGTCACCTACGTTCAGGTTAATGCTTCAGGGAGCTGGCCAAATTCCAGGGGATAGCTCGCCTAAATAAAGATATCACTGCTCTTTCCTTGGAACTACATGTTCTTCCCTCCTCCCTCAATCTTTTGCTCCTTCTTTGTGCTGTGGAAAAGTGAGATGGTTCTGCACAACTTGGGGATGTTCAGATCCAGACCAAAATTTCGCATCCCTGCTGGAAAAAAAAAAGAAAAAGGCTTAAATACAGAAGCCTTAAAACTAAGACTGATCCAGATTAATGTTTTTCTGTGCTTTTTTGTTGGTGTTTTGTTTTGGTTTTGTTGTTGTTGTGTTTCTTGGGGGGGGCTGTGTGTTTGTTTGTTTGTTGTTTTTTTTTCCAGAACAGGATGAACTGAACAGATAGGCTGAAAAATGTAGTGAGTAATATGTGTAAACTCAAGCCTTTGGTATGCAGCTTAATCTGGCACAGCACCCAACTTGCCTGACTAATCTGCTTTATGTCAGCATGACAAGGTTTGTTGGAAGTGATGATATCTTTCAGTAGACAAAGTAATTTAGTTGGCTGTCTATTAGTAGTGTTAGACAAGGTTTCAGGCACATAAGCCCTTCTGAAGGCCACCTGAAAACTTAAAAGAAGGCATCACCTTTGCTTTCAGCTGACTTGTGGAAGCAGCTGGGAGCTTAAAGCTTGCCTGCTTTCTGTCTTTTTTGTTTGGTCTTATGTAGGATTTTCTCTACCGTGTCTACCTGATATCTAGAGACCACCTTTTCCACCCAAGAGGGTAATAACTTCTTTTTCTTCTGTTTTAATAGGAAAGATTTCAGAACAGATGGGTTTAGGGGGTCTTAGGTTTTGGTGTACTCGGACTTGTTTTGCTTAGCTGGCCATTTAATCTGTGATGCACATGTTCTGCATTGTCTTAAAATCAGAGCCTCTCATGGTGTCTAAAGTCAGCAACCACTATTGAAAAGCACAGATTTTAAAGCTATTTGTAATAAGATAAAAGACAATAAATTAGTTAAGTTTCTCTTCTGTGCTATTTCCCCTCAATAAAGAAGAAATGAGGTTACTTAGTCACTTGCCTCTGTTGTGGATTAAAAGTGATAATGCCAAATAGCTACCAAAAGCTTTACAACAATATTAAAATCTAGCAACTGAGTAAAGGAACCGGAATACTCAAACTGGAGCTGAAAAAAAAAATAATGAAAACCACCCTCTCTCATGAATAGTTTTGGTCCTCATTATAGATTAGTAGTTTTGTGAGATGATGTAGAAATGTTCCTTATTATCACAGCTTTATTGCCTACCTCTGTACATCTGTTCCAAAATTCATTTCAAAATGGCCAGACACTTCAATAATCCAGTGTGGCTTGGAATTTTCATATTGTTTCTGGTGCATTAAAATCTGGATGGAAAGCTGGTACTTTTAAATTTACAATTGCACAGACCGTACAACATCTGGGTAGCTTTGCTCTATTGCTTCCCCTGTTCCTTTAAATTTAGGCTGAAGTTATGATGTGCATGAAAGGCTAAGGACCTTGTGTGTGGCAGGTGTTATTTCAAGCTGACAAAAATTCAGTAATATGTTCATTTTACTTTGATATGGCCTTTTACAAAAAATGCATAAACCTCTGATTCAAACCTTGGCAAAATAGTTTTATTTTAAAAACAGGAAAATGGGGGATCTTTTGGACTAGGAGAAATTACCAATTAACTTATACATGCTTGGATGTATTTATATAAAAAAAAATGCATGGAATTGTTCCCTAAGAAGTTATTTATTTATTATTCCTTCAAATTACTGTTCCATCCCTTCTCTATTGAGATCCACTGCTGTAGTTTCTGGAGAACCAGTGAAATGTTCTGGTTTTTTTGTTTTCCAAGAATGATAGCACTGAGGCAAACTGCAAATTTCTGAGTTATATAGATTCCTTAGAAATTCTTGAGTAGTTACTCCTCGTTGCCAGTCAAATAGCCATACTTTGACTTAAAGTGATCTGTATAGATGAATCTTTAGCTGAGTGAAACCTCTTAGTTCTAGTGGTCCACACTGAGCTTTGTTGTCTTTACATGAGTTAAGATATGGTTGATGTAAGGCTGTTCTACCCCAACACATCTGTGGCATCCTGAATATAGTCAGTATCAGAAGCTTTCTTTAGTCTGGAGGCTTGCACAATAGTACAAACAACCAAACAAACCAACCAAAAACAACAACTAAAAACCACCTAACCCCCACTCCCCACCCCCAAAAAGTCTTGATTCATGACTATGAGAAAGGATGCAAATGTTGTGTTCATCATCCCTGTGTCTGTGAATCAAAATCTTTGGGAGAAAGCTATGTTGCTCTCTTAAATACTGCACATCCAAATCTACTGAATGAGTCTGTGGGGTTTTCTGTATTGTTCATGCTTAGCAACAGGAACAAGAATTTTGGGGAAAGCTGTGCATGTAACTAAATCCCAACTTAATGGTTACTCCTTAATCCTTTGGAGTGAGTCCCCGTAAAAGCCCCATTGGGAGACATATCAGAGGGTTCCTCTGGATGAAATGCTGGTTAAAAGCCCAACCCCGGTTGTGTTTGGCATTACTTTTGAGGTGGGTACAGGGCTATTTTGCCAGAACAGGTCTGATCAAACTGCGTTTTCAACCTGACCTTCTCCTCACCCCTAATAACTTCCTGGTTCCTTGGTCAGAGAGAGATTTATGAGCAAGAACAAAGCGTGATGTGTCTGTCCCAGCAGCGAGGGAAACCAGAAAACTTATTAAGAGAGAAGGGAGGGGGAGAGAAGAGAGAGAATGAGAAGGAAGGGAGGCTGGAAGTGAGTCCTGCTTTCAGACAGAATCACCTCAGCTTCTGGTCTACTGTAATTACCCAGCCACTGAAGAAATAAAACGCTGAAAAATCAATTTTATAAAAAAAAAAAATCAATGTTTTAAACAATTTGAAAAGCTCTCATAATTTTAAATCTCTCTACAATGTACATGTTCAGAGCACTGATCACCTTCAAAGTGAAGTGCTCCAATAATTTTAAATTGTTCTGCACAGAAAAGGCTCTGAACCCCCATTTCACTCCCAAATGGAAGCAGCCTTGAAAATGTGAAGCACACCAGTAATTTTTAAATAACCCTCTCTGTCCAGCCCTGCTTGTGCTTCCATAAGTTCATACAACTCAAAATTTCAGTGTTGTTTCACATTGAAAGAATTTCTTCCTCTAATCTGTAAAGATGATTTTTGTCTACTATATTAAAAGATTTTTTTTTTTTAGTTAGAAATATGAAGATTTTTCTCAGGTTTTTGATTACTGAAATTATGAATCTTTTCCCATTAAAAGTTTTTCTATTTGTTCCTGTATTTAGTCCAGCCAAAAAGTACAAATTGATGAGTATAGCTGTTATCATTTCCTAACTTACAGCTCTGTGCAGAAAGTGATTTTACATTGAATTGTAATTTCATTCACAAGGGCTTTAGACCTTATATAATTAAAATACCTCAATCCTCTTCAAATTAGAAAAGCAAATTGTTACATATCATAAGTAGGTGCTTTTCACTCTAATGACAGTCACTTAGATGATTTATGACATACATTATTTTATATCAAAGTACAATGAAATAGGCATTACCAAAGGTAATCTCAGTAATGTCTGAAAAGGGATCTCAAACCTCAGTGCAACAATGAATGCAGTATTTAAAATGCAAAACCCAAAGACATTATTATGGTTTTGATTTCTTATGCCACAGCTTCTCCTGATCTGTTATATTAGTACAGCAGTACAAAGGGTGTTTTGGATGTATTTTGCTAAGATAACAGACGGGAAAAATGAAATATAAAGTCAGGTTTTATGCAGAAATTGTTATCAAAGGAATGATAAAGTAAAACTGCACAATTGCAAGGAAAAACAATTGATGATGTATAAACTGAAATATATTGAGCTCATGGAATATGCTCATTTTCAGCTTTTAAGCCCTTGCATTATTAAAATGCATAATAAAATAAAATGCTCGGATAATGTATAAACAAATCAGAATAAAGTAGCTTCTTGAATATAATTATTTTCGTATTTCTGTATTCTATATGAAGATCATCCCCTCTCTCCTCCCCCACTCCTACAGCAGTGACCCGTTCCAGAGCCTTGGAGTCAGTGGTGAGAATCCCAGTATTCTTGGAGTACTTCGTGGCAGGCAAATGCTACCCTGCAACACTGCATCAGAACAGGGACAAATGGCTATAAATGAGAACAAATGGCTGTGTGTTGGCCATGAATACATTTAGGCTGGAGATGAGAAAAAAGGTGCCTAACCATCTGAAGTGTGAGACTGGAGCAGACTTCCCTCAGGAATAATGGGAATTTAAAAAAAAAAAAAAAAAAAATTAAAAAAAAAATTGAAAGTTACATCGATTTTTAAGTGAGAAGTTGAGAGATTTGAGGTGGTTGCCTGCAGTGTTACAGGACCTATAAGGCTGCTTGTAGTATCCATCCTGCGAGCATCAGTCTTGCAGATATTTTCCTGTGCCGGTTGCTGAATGGATGTACTCATAGGAAGTGGGAAGGTCTTGGTGCGTGAGGGTCCAAAAGTCATAAAGGCTGATGGAAATGGTGTCTGAGTAAGGAAATAAATGCTGAAGCTGCTTGACTTGGGATGAGTAATCGTCAGTTCTGGTGTAGGGGCTTCACGAGTACGGAGGAGTGAGCAGCAAAGAAACTCCCAAGAATGACTGAAGGACTGGGCAACCTGATTTACCATGAAAAGCTTAGGAAAGCCAGTTTAGTTACCTTGAGGGTTATGGGAGACTCTATCACCTGCTGGGGCAGCACGCATGGGGAGCACAAGGGTCATCTTAAATCTGCCAGATCCCAGAGCACCTCCCAGAAGGGGTTCTGAGAGACTTCCCAACCTCTCCTTCAGTCTCCCCCGGGGGCAGCTCTGCCCCCACTCTGTCCCTCACACCCAAACCACTCTTGGTGGAGCTACACCCATTCAGCCTCCACACGTAGCAGGGTGAAGATCATGAACCTCCCAAGGGCTGAGAGGGAAAAGGCAGCGTGTTCTTCATCATGAAAAATGTTCAAAAGGAGATGTCAAGTTTTTCCGAGAGAGATCTTTCCCAGGAATTAGCTCTCAAAGCACTGTGGCTGTGCCAGCTGAGCATGTTTGTCCCTGATGGCTGCATAATCGATGGTGTTGCGGTCTGGTGCTTGCTGACTGAGCCCCAGCCTGAACGTGCTTAGCAGTTTGCCTCTCGTTTGCGTCAGCATCTAAATAAAGATGAATACCATTTTTTCCCCCCTCTTTTCAAGATGGGCTGTTAATTTTATAACAGAAGAGCAATCTAAAGGCTTATATAATTAAGAGCACATTTTTTTAAAATTTCAGAGGACTATTTTTTTTTTTCCAATGTTCAGCAGCCATAACTGGGGAGAAAATTGTAGAGGCACTTAAATGGCAGCAGTCACATTTCCAAAGCATCCTCAACAGCAAGAGTTCCCCTTACTCAGAAAACCTGGTCACAGTTTTGCATACCAAAATGAAACCTCAGGGCTTTAGAAACATAATAAATTCACATTTCATTTTGAATAAAATCCCTTCCCCATTCCTGTGCTCAAAGTGCTACTTGGAATAAACACTCTTTTCAGCAAAAAACAACCTCTGCCTTGAGGCTGATTTCAGAGTTAGCCCTGACAAGTTGTGGTCAGTAAGTCCTGGCTCATTGTACCACTCTAGTCTCAGTGGAGAAAGTGGAGGTAGTATTCTGCAGTGTTTCGGTGTGATATGTGTCCCCTGCTGTTTCACAGCTGGAATATCAAAAGCTCCTCTCATTCCCCTGATTTTCCCACCTTGATGAAGGGGTTGAGCACACCATGCTTGCAAAATCTGGTTTGGACAGTGGTGTAGGGGGATGAAGAATGTGGGAGCAGAAGCTTTAATGCTGCTTGGTGGGTGCAGAAATACTTCCATGTACCTTAGAAGCATCTTCCAACTTTCAGTGGTTGATATTTTGATCTGCCCAATTTAATCAACTTTTAGTGCTTAGTGAGTGTGGTAGGGATAGGACAAGGGGGAATGGTGTTGAGACTAGCTGTTAGCAAGAAATTCTTTACTGTGAGGGTGGTGAAGCACTGGAACAGGTTGCTCAGAGCAGCTATCCCCATCCTGGAAGTGTTCAAGGCCAGGTTGGATGGGGCTCTGAGCAACCTGGTCTGCTGGACGATGTCTCTGCTTATGGCAGAAGGGTTGGAATGAAATAATCTTTAAGGTCTCTTTCAACCCATGGCTTTCTATGATTCTATGCAAAATTCAGCTTGATGAATAAATGTTTGTGCTTCTGGATGAAGTGTTTTACTCTGAGGAAAGTTATGAGGAAAGGGGATAACAACAAACAGTCACAATGGGACATGGTTAGGGAGTCAAGTCTGATCAGTCTCTCTCTGCATGCTTTGGTGGATCTAAAGTTAGGTTCCTCTTTGTAGCTCTTTTTGTCTCACTATGAGCTCTCCTGGCGTGGCAGGTGGGATTTTCGGTGGTCAATGGTTATGGGAGTGAACAAACCAGCAACTATAACCATGGCCTTGTGCTTAAAAACAGAAGTTTTTCCCTACCCCGCGATTGCCTGGAAAGCTTCAGAGACCGAAATATGCGCCAAGCTCAGCGTTCCTGAGCAGATGTGGTCTGTTGGGATCTCCTGATGATGACAGTGTGGAAAAGAGCCAGGAGGAAAACTGCGGGGCGGGGGGGGGATATGAAGTGATATGAAGGTAGAAAACCATTTAGTACGTAGAGCTGACGACTGCACTTGACGAGTGAGCAGAGGGACCTTTTTAATGGTAGTGGTGAACCACTGGACATGGATAAATTGGACTTTGGGAGGAGGGGGCTGCTATCATTTTAAGGTAAACCAATTCTTTTAAAATTCTGTTAAGTGTGGTTTTCCTGTTGCTTTCTGTAGAGACATTACCTGTCAGTTGCTTGTTTCCAGGTTTAAAACTGTTTTCTCACTTAAGACTTGGAGATACAGTTCCATTGCTCTTAGTTCTGTAAAGATTCCTGCAGGAGAAACTGTGGGAAGACAGTGCTGGTGTTTTTAAGATATGCTGGAATATAGCAAATATAGGAAATGTATAAAGCAATAACCGTGATAAGAGTTTCTCTTCTATTTTACCAAGGAGGTGAAAAATACAGCAATGAGATCTTGGGTTTAGGATAGCATTGCGGGGTTAAGGTTGAAGGAGAGATAATTGGTGTTTGTCTCAGCTATGTGAGGAATTTGAAGTCAACACCTACCTCATACAGCAGTTTCTGGGGGGGGAGGAGAAAGGTGTTCATATTCCAAATGGTGGGTCTGACTGTCCTCACACAGAGGCACTTTGTCAGGTGCACACTCTCGTACTTTTGGAGTGTGTTTCCTGTTATCCTAGCATGGAGTTATATGATTCTTTGGCAGAGAACTCATTACTTGTTGGATGGGCCAGGGGCAGAGCTAACAGGGACATACCTCTACACTTGGTGGAAGTCACCTATTTGGGACTTGAAGGCATTGGTTCTGCTTTTCTTGTTTTGTTTCTCGTGAATGCTTCTGCTCTATTTGTCTGTAAAATCCTCATCCTCCTAAAAGGTAAATAAAATTTGCCCAGAGGATTGTTTTGAGCGGTGAAGTTTTGTACTTGTAACATGAGACATCCTGAAGAGCTTAACTCCAATGGGGACTTGCTGGACACTGCTCTCCATTGCATCCAGACCTAGTGGGGTGCAGGAGAGGTTGGGGTCATCTCTGAGCTGGCTACAAAGCTTGTGTTCTTTCTGACCTTGTCCCAACTATGTCTGCAAGCACTAGTTTCTATTTTACACCCACCCATTAGCCAAATCCTTTGTGCTCTGAACTTTTCCCAAGCCATTTTTAAGTCCTTGTCCTCCAGCCATTCTTCCTATAGTGTGTAAAGCAGAAGGGGAGGCAACTGCGTTGATTCTGCTGCTTTATTCTTGCTTTCAGGGTGCTCTGGCTGTTCTGTCCTGAATCTGCTGGAAGGGATGTACCCTAGAGGGACCAAAAGTCCTTCCTTCCCATGTTACTCCAAAGCTTGCTGCTTCTCATCTGTACCACATGCTGTAGAGGACAGAGGCAGGTTGTAGAGAACCTTCCAGTCTGTCTTGCTATCAGCTGGGAGAGGATTGCTAGAGAGCCATAGGAACTCAGTGACTATTCAGTGGCCCATGTTACCGCTGAAATTTGGGAAATAGTGTTTCATCTGCTTCAAGGTAACTGGGCTTTACCATCCCACCCTGTTGAGTGTGAGCCTTGGGGAGTGTTTGTAACCCACAGAACCTGGCAGGCAGAGTGGGTCTCCTGTGAAGCAGGAACCCTTCACAAATGGGGAAGGGTTGTCTGATTTCTACCTGGGGTCAACACAGCACTATTCTTGGGTGCCATGCTGCAAGTGATTTTGAGAAGAAATAATACGTGTTCTTGCTCCAACATGATATAAAAATGTCTTTACATTACAGTCTATATTTTATTGAGGTTTGCTTCATATTAGTGTCATAGAAGACCTTGATTTCAATATAACAATATGAAAGTGCACGTGTAATTTCTCCTCTGATCACATTAGTGCTAAACCACTGTACATGGTAGTAATGTTAAAACTAATGTGACAGAATAATACAAGTATAAAGTGATGTAAAACCATTAATATTATAGAAAGTTATTCATTTTATACAAAGGATTCTAAGGAGTAATTTGAATAAAATTCCTTTTCTCACTCTCTGATCTAGTTGAGCTACTTTGATCAAAAGATAAGTCTGATCAACAAACTTACCATTAGCTAATTTCCATACAATGACTTCTTGTTCTTACTCCTGCTCATGACGTAGCTCAAACCGAGCTCACTGCTCTCAGGAACTCTGCTCTCTGCAGTGTAACTTGAGGTGTGGAGAGAAGAGATGTGAGATCAGGGGTGAAGCAATTTATTGAGTATTGGTAACCTGGTCCACTTGGGCATGCACATTTCCCCAGTCAAGTTTAAAGGGCATGTAAAGCTTTAGTGAATTGAGCCGTAAACGTTTAATTGTATGAGTTGCTCCTTGAATACAATAGTGGGGCAAGTTGCAACCACTAGCAGAAATGACTGTGTGCTGAGTGTAAAAGCAGCCTTCTTTCACAGCAGATTTCGGTTTTGCTCAGAGAACTGTATAGCATTTATTTTTAACTCCCTGCAAACTTTAGGTCTCTGATTAAACAAAGTAGGAGCTGGAGGATATCAAGATGTGCATTTCCCCCATTTGATCAGATCACTGAAGACAGCCAACAAGAATAAATAGTATGTGAAAAGCCAGATTTCCAGTGAAATTAAATGAAAAGTTATAAGGCTGTGGTTTTAGGAACGGCCTTTCTTTTGTGGTTTTTGGTTGAGTGTGTTTGTCAGATTTTTATAAGAACATTATTGCTTTAAGAAAAAAATTTAAATCCTGAGAAATTACTCTCAGTCTAACGAGTTCTTTTCCACTGACTACAGACATCATTAGGGGATGGCTATAGCCCGAGGCTGTGCATGAACTTTTTCTTCTAACTGTACACTTTATGTATAATTTAGCTTTCTTGCCTAAATTATTCAAGCAAATAGTGAGTGAAAATAATGGAGTTCACTGAAACCTTCCACAGTATTAAAATAAAACAGTTTTTTACGTTGATTTGAATTTTTAAGCTTTTTAATCATGGATTTCAAATGGAATACGCATGTCTTCAGCTCTTCTCTGTTGTCCCCCTGTGCCTTTTTTCAGTAAAAGGAAAGAAGAAAGGAAACGAACTTCGGCAAATACCCCATTAATTAATAAATGTTACTTATGACTACTTGAGGTAGAAGTAATAGTAATTAAGCAAAACTTATAGACACAGAAAATACATTCAGCAAGTGTTGAATTACAAACTGTGTTATCTCTTTCACCCCAAATAAGGTCAGTGTTTAAATACTGTTGAGTTGCTTTAAGCTGAAAAATACTGTTAGGGAGTTCTATGCAATAAGGCTAAACTCAAAACTAACACAAAGGCTATAATTTTTTTCAGATAATATTTTTCTAGTTTAATATCAGTCTTCAAAAAATTCTTGCTTTGAAACCCAGCAGCCTGATCGCATGCTGGGAAATTGGTACAGCTTCAGGAAACCCTGCAGATTTCTTCCAGGTGAAGAATCAACCCTTATATGTTTGTTATTGTAGCCAGTCCTTTGCAATCTTGTTCCTCAAATCCCCTTTATAGGGTATTGCCCATGCTATTACTAATGTGGTAAGTACTACATCTAAATTTGAATAGATTTGTTAAGTGTATGCTGTTGTGACAGCATATTCTGTGGAAGTTAAGGAATCCTGGTAATAGCTGCAAGCAGACTC
Source organism: Lepidothrix coronata (assembly GCF_001604755.1). Lineage (NCBI taxonomy): Eukaryota > Metazoa > Chordata > Aves > Passeriformes > Pipridae > Lepidothrix > Lepidothrix coronata. Next base: position 3,071,562 of record NW_016690251.1, read on the forward strand.
CACAGTTCCCTAACTCGGGTACGTTGTGCTTTCACTGGTTGTCTGTTAGAAGAAGCATAATGGAGATTTTCTGTAGATGATGGGAAGGGAGCCATATCTAGGCACCTGCTATTGTTCAAGATGGGATTCAGATCTTCAATCCCATTGCAGACCAACCAGTAGTGAGGAATCTCCCTGTGGGATGTAGATCAGGCTCTCTTTGAAAAGAATGACGTGATGTAAGTATAGCTTTAACTGATTTCACCCCCACATATATGCTAACTGATGTTTGTAACTTGTCAGTGGGCTTTGGATTAATCCCAAGTAGTCACAAATATGATGGCTCTTAGTGCCTGGTGTAGCTACTGTCATGCAGCTCTATTCTTTCAGAGTGTAGCACTCCCTGGATCCGCAACACTTACTCAAACTGCAGAAATACTGAGTCTTTTGGTTCAGGAGCTTTCCCCTGGTCTGAGTTTGTACCCATGGTGTGTTTCCACACCTGGAAAAAAGGCTGGATTTTTTGAAGACAAAACAAAACCAACAGAGTGTTTGAGATTTTCTTTTTTATGATTCTATGATAAATACCCCAGGAGTGACCATCTCCTGTGCTTAGTCAAAACCCTTCACAAATTCACAAAGGAAACCAACGGGCAAGGATAAAGACAACTTTGATGAACTTTTTTTTTGCAAATTTCGCAATTCTTGTTCATTTTTATTGCAACTGTTGGCACACCACAAGTAGCAGCAGGCAAAGATATCTGCAAGCCAATAATAATCACAGAATCAATGAGGGTGGAAAAGACCTCTGAGATCATCGAGTCCAGCCTGTTACCAAACACCCCCGTGTCAACTAGACCACGGCACTAAATGCCATGTCCAATCTTTCCTTCAACACCTCCACAGATGGTCACTCCACTGCTTCCTTGGGCAGCCCATTCCAACGTCTAATCACCCTTCCTGTGCAGAGCATCTTCCTAATGTCCAACCTAACCACCCCCCCCCACCCCCAGTGCAGCCTAGAACTGTGTCCTCTTGTCCTAAATAGGATTTGTTCTTCTTTGGAAACCACTTTGAAAAGATATTCACTCTAGATTAATTATTTCTGCATTTTTTTTCTTTTATGACTTTCTTTAAAGGAGAATTGTTTTCTGATAAGAGCAGACATTTTTCACATTTTGTGTTTATTTAAAAGCTGGTGCCCTGATTGTAAGGATATTTTGTGTTACTGTTAGGTTCATTGTATGTCTCAACTCCTTGCAGTCAATTCTGCATGTATATGCATCAGGGGCAGTTGCATAAATTAATTAAGCCAAATAGTTAAAGTTTAATTCCATACAATTCAAAGTATGTACAATCTGTGCTTTTGCTGAAGAACTTTCTGAAGTAAAGCCTGGTGATTTTTAATGTAATGATGGCTATTGACTGTAAACTTAGAAAAGGAGCAGTAGAGCTGTGTAACCTGGAGGACCTCTCATGTTTGCATTTTGGTCTTAACTGTGAGATGTTTGGTGTTGCACAAGAAACTGATTTTCATTTATTATGCACAGAACATCAGTCTTTTCCCCTCTAGTTAACACAAGTGATGATATGGAATCTTGATGTAACGATTGAGTGGGAAGTACCTTTTTATTCATCTACATTTATTTGGTTGCTCTTGAGTCTTCAGTACTGGGGAAAAAAATTTCAGATAAAGCAAGGAAGAATTACAGAACTGGGAAGCACATGAAACTGAGCTGCTCAGTTAATTACCCAGGAAGGTTTAGACTGTGAAATCCTTTGACAGTACAACATCCTTTTCCCAATGAATTCATGTTCTCCAAAGCCCAGCTCAACATCACGCGAGAAAATTCTCCTTCTAGAGATGTTGGACATTTTGTACATTCACAAGATCAGCACCGAGCTACTCAACTCCCTGTTTGTGTCAGGAGATTAAAATGCTTGGTGAAGCCAAAATGATTTTTCATTACATCTTGCAGAATAGCTGCTTCCTTTCCTTTCTGTCTTTATGCACTACAGTTTTCGTTTTCCTTTTTCTTTCTTTGTAATCTGTTAGGCAATAGGCTTTAGGTTGTGTTGGTATTTTGTGGCAATCTATCGTTTGACTGCCTTCATGAGGGAAGGCATCTGTCACCTAAAAACCCCAATGCACTGAACATCTCTGACTCATGCTTGCTCTCACATTGCAGAGAAATCTATGACTCGCTCATCTGTATTTTTTTAAATCCAGTTTCCACCCTGGAATTTCCACCTTCCTGGCTGATAGGTTTTAGAAGTCTGTGCCCCTAGAAAAGACCTCTGGCCCTTTATAAACTTGTGGTGTTGCTCTGTGCTCACCAGCTTGCCTAAGACTTAATCTGCCACCACAGCTTCCCCATGGATATTTTGTCTGCGTGTGTGACTATTTAAGGGAATTTCCAGACTTTAGGCAGACCTTTCATCAGGAGAGGAAAGAGCAGCTCTGCCTGAGTGTCCCATGGACATGATGAAGTACACTTACCGGCACAGCCAGCAAATGGAATTTTCATGTCAGACTCAGCCCTTGTCACTGCTGCCCCAGGGTAAATTAATGGCAGAGCTGAAGGGGCCACGGCCCTGTTCCCCCAAACATTATGGGATCCTGGCTTCTCCTGTCATCACAGAAACCTCCACTGGGGCCCCCAGCTAAAGGGTGACATGAAGACACATTACTGGGAGAGAGCTCAAGGAGTTCCCTGTGGGCCGCAGAGGGGGCTCATTAAATGCACCATCTTCAGAGATGGTGCAGTTCCTCCCACACCTGGCCCCTGTCACATTTCCCTGCCTACGTTTTGGGGAGGTCTTGCACCTTCTCTTAAACATTTGGGAGCCTTTGCTGCTTTATGGAGAAAGGTACAAAACAGGAGAAAAACCTCAGTTTTGTTCCTGCCTTTCTCCATTAGACCAAGGGCAGCCTGTTTGGAAACATTGACAGGTCCATCAGCTCCTCTCAAGTTCAGAGTGATTTTGCTGTGTGTTCCCTGACTTTTAATGGCCTCATGCAGATTCTTCCCCTGCTTTCCTTGGCTTCTCCATCCAATTCAAGCTGGTTTGCTGCAAAACTCCCCACTATTTCTTGCCTCTTTGTCTTGTATTCACCAAAAACTTACCTCTTCTACATTTTCTTTTTCTTAGCACTCCTTCAGTTTGGCCTGGGCCAGTAAGAATGTCTTGGGTTGAATTTTTCTGTATTGCCAAACAGACCTAACTGAATTGCTTTTAGACATTGAAGGCTAATCAGTGACATTTCTGTTTCTCTGAAAAATACTTACAAATTTCATTCCAAACTTGATGGGAAAGAAACAAAATTGGGCTAGATAATTTTAATTTAAAAAGAAAATGAAGGGTTGACTGCAGCTTACACCATTTGCCTCAGCCTTATTGAAGGGAACTGAAAACACATGAATGACCTCACCCATAAACACATCTCTTCCTTTCTTCATGAATGTTTAATTTTGGGTGACGAAGGGACAACCCCAGCAACAGAAATTTATGGCAACACTGCCTAAAGGTTGATGAGTTAAGATATTTTTACAAGGATGTGGGAGACATTGGGATCAAAATCCTGTTCTAGCAGAGCAATGGCAGGGTTTGAATGTGTGGTTTGGTTCTGGGTGAGTAGCTTAAATCCCCAGGCTGTTTCATTTTGACAGCGAAGCCAACATTGATCCCTTCTGTGGAGATGTCCCATTTGGGGTTTGGAGACCGTAGGAAGCATGCTATGCTCCATGAAACTGTTGTAATTGTACTTTTAAATGCTTTTGTGCACATCCAAATCTGCAAAGAAGTAGTAAATACAAAATAAATTCGGGGGAGAAAATTTGTCTTTACTTGTTTTCATATGAAATGTTACTTGGACCTTAGATTGTAGAAAGGTTAAGCATCATCACTCTACTCATTGAACTATGGAATAAACCAGCAGCAGTGGTGTGAAAAATCCAACCCTCTGGGTGGTTTGCTTTTTCTTGCAAGTGTCTGCAGCAAAATGTTTTGTTTCAGGTCTAATGGCATTTTCAAGGTAAATAAATTTACGTGTATTTGGTTTTGCAAGAAACAAACGCTTAAATCTAGGTCAGGCTGGTAGAGAATTTTTTTCCCTTCCTTTCTCCCCCCCCAAATTTTTATTTTTCAGGACCATACTGTTGAGTCTCTCATTCTCTTAAAACTTTGCCCTCAAACCTTCTTTGCCCTTAAACTTCTACTTAGTTATCCTTGTAAAGCATTTTGTGAAAATTACTTTTGAAAGCTGCAATATCAAAATATGTTTTATTGTGATGCATTTACTTCAGGATAGTGTGTTCCATGTTCTGCCAGTCCTTATGCTTTTCTGCAGGTGCCTGTAAGCACTCAGGAAATGTAGAAACTCAAACCAGTCTGTTCAATTTAGTGTTGTAAAAAAAGTTATAGCTTTGTTAAATTTCAGTTTTATAATTTATTTTATTGTGCAGAATTCTGAGAGGGATAAAGTGGTGGGTGGATAAAGGAGACAGGAAAAAGAGAGGAAGAGTGGCTTTGTTTGGACCCACTGCTCCAAGACGAAATCAGAAACGAAGGTTCGTGGCCCAAAATGTTTTCAGGTGCTTTTATAAAGGACTTTTTTAATTTTTAAAATACAAGCTCTGTTTATTTGGTGGTCCTGAGGGAGTAGGAAGCTGCCTTCTCATACAGCCCCAGCACAGTGCTAATAGGCACTACACAAGTGACCAGAACCTGTTTTCTTTCTGTGTTGGGTCAACCTGAATTTGAGGGGAAGTTTTAGGACAGTGAAAGCATCTCCTTTGGGAAGTCCTTTCCCTATTGCTATGACTGCCCAGGGCTACTGATTAGTGTCAGCTGTAAGAGCACTGCAGCTGCGTGGGTCATGCCTCAGGCTTTGTCCAAACAGGTTAACATGGAGCCTAAAAAGCAGAATCAATACCTGCCTAACCAATGAGGAGGGAAAGAAGGGTGTAACAAACCCCAAACACAATACTACCCTAATGCCTTCATGTCTTGAAACCTGTTTAAAGACTTATTCCCTGGGATTGGCTGTGGGTAATGCTCTTCGAGGTCTGACCTCCCAGATAGTGTCTTGCAACAGGACAATGGGAGAAGTGGAGAAATCCTACAGACACCTCTGCCACACTGGTTGAAGACTCTTGCCTTTAACCTGATGTTCTCTGAGACCATTTTTCTCCCTTTAAGTGTTATTTCAGATTAGTGACATTCCTTATTAACCATCATTTTTTTCCGAGTGAGATACATAACAGATGGTTACACTGGTGAGATATGTGTGTTTTTCTCACAAGAAAAAAAAAAGGCCAGCTTTGCAACTCTGCTTTGCATTAACCACAGAGGTGTAAAACACTGCCAAATTGGAGAGCATTTTTATTTATCTCTGTCTTGGCCTCATACGATTGCAAATGACTAGGCAAGGTGTGGAGAGTGTCAGGTCAGGCCCAGACTCATCAAGTAAAGGGAAACTGGCTGAAACATCTCTTGGATTGAAATTCTCTCCAGAGGGGAAAAATAAGAGGGGGGGGAAATGTTCCTCCTCTCTTCCTCTTGCTGCCCTCTTTCTCCTTCTGCACTTTTCATTCTTTTAGAGCACTCTTTATAAGTATTTTCAGAGTTTGACTGCCAAACTGCTTCTTCATCTAGACACTATGTCTCCATGCCATCCAGGGAACTACCTGCTTCTTTTTTGCCTGATAGAGGTTATCTGGCAGGGATGCTGCTAGCCCATTCCTTATTCCCTTGTCAGACACCTCGTATCTGGTGCTGCTTGCTATTTTTATGGCTCCTGCTTATTTTGCTGTGAACGCTCATATTATGGGCATCATGACCCCAGTACACTGGGCGCAGCCTGGAACAACAACAAAAGACTGAATATCTTTCATTCGGAGGGCCCATTTCCCAACCTGTACCAGCAGAGGCAAAAATGGGACAAAAGAAAACCCCACTGCAGGGGCCCTGAGGTTTTCACATGTTGACGTGTTTTGGGTTGGCAGCCTGCCCCGCTTCACCATGCGGCCCTTCAAGAGGTGGCATTCCAAGAAGGATGGGGAAAGCGGGCAGCAGAGCTGATGGCCCACCCTGGGTTGAGCCCTCAGACAGGAGAACCTCTGGAGCCACAGGCCGATTATTTCTTTTATTCTTTCCCTCCCGCTTGGTCATTATGCTTCAGCTTTGAAACTGAGCTTTGTTTCAGCCTGGTAGCCCGTGGCAGTGGACTGGAGAGAAGAGACTTTTACTGAGCTACCAAAGGCATTGTGTGCACGGGAAGAAAATGTGTGAAGAATTGAAATTATATGGTTGTACTGGGAGTTTGTTGTGGTAACACTGGCTCGCATCTTCTGGTAGCTAATGGAGCATGGTGGGATGATCTGAAGATGAAATGAGTCTGATATGCTGGGACATGACATTTAAAAAGAATGGTGAAATTATATTTCTTATTTTCCTTTGTGCAGAGAGAATGCATCTTGGCTTTCAGTACAAAGTGTGTGATTGTAGGGTACTTCCAGTCTAGTTCTTGCCTTCAAAATAGAAGCCACACTGTCCGCTCCTCCCTCTTTCCCTTTTGTTTTCCTGCTGCAGACATTGCACAAAGCACATGGTTGGGTCTTGGGTCCAGATCCTGAGCTCCCCCTCACCAGTGTCTGTGGGCAGCACTACCAGGTGCCTCCACATTAGGGCTGCTACCTGTGACATTTGTGGAGACAAATGGCAGCAGGGTGTGTAGAAAGGCAGACAAGGGATATTTCAGAGGTGTTATCTTCCATCAAGAGCAAAGATGGTTAAACTAGACTTTCGTGATACTGGCATTCAAGAAAAATGGGGGGTTTTTTTGGAAAGTGGGGAAGGATAGGTGAAAGCTGAATTCTCTGTGAGTGCAGAAATATCTGTTTTCAACATATTTGAAATCCTAGAAAGGGCAAAGTTGGGTCATTTATCCCGTGGAAGTGATTGTGAGCAGGTTGATATCTGGGTTTTTGCTAGCTAAGCTAGCAAATTGAAGTTGTTTAGATGTCATCAGCCAAATAAGCCACATGTTATTTTTTTCCTACCCCCAGTTGGCTGTCAGGTAGGTGCTGCCAATGGGAACACAAGTGAGCTGAAATGGCACGTGAATAATACCATAGATTATGCCTCCAAACTCTCTGTTCAGGAAAATGCTTCTCAATGAAACCACATCACAGGTACATGCACACTGGTAGGAAGCACAAAAGGAGTGTTAGCATTGTTGGGACAAAATGATAAAAAGAAAAAATACATGAGATTAATTATTCCTAGAAATGTCTTTTGCAGTAGTCATCCATTCCTAATAATCCTTGTGATTTTTGAGAGTCATTCTGAACTCTAACTCCTTCCATTGAACATGGAAGTAATTATGGAAATAGATATCCTTAATTTGCCTTTGTGTAAATTAAAGCTTGATGCCAGCTTAACTTATGTGCTTTCTCTAAATGCTTTTGTAGATTTATTTTTTTTTAAAGATCAAAAACAAAAGCATGCACTGAATATGATAAGAAAGAGAACGTTGCTGGTTTGGGCTGATTGCACTATTTTTTGTGTATAATGAAGAGCTTGCTACTTGTGAGCAGGGAGAGGATTTAATGAATCACAAAAGTACATAATTTATTGTAGAATGTATTCCACACATATTTCAGAGCAAATTCCATGGAAAATGTATGTGAGTTGTATTTCTATGAATCAGACTCTCAGAATATTTCCTTAGAAACAGCTTGTCCTACATTTTTATAAAGGAGCTGCAGCATTTATAGTGCACCGTTGAATTAACATTTTGTGGTTAAAAATGCAGCCCAAGAAATTAAAATGATATTTGAAACATAAATCCTGAGTGCTAACAACTATCGTTATAAAAGCCAGCCAGGATCAACAGACATAGCTTGTTTTCTGCAAGGCTCTTTCTGGAGACCAGTTCTCAAAAAACATCTGTGCAAATGCAGGGGAAGAAAAAAAAAAAAAAAAAAGAGCCTCAGCAGGAATAGAAGCCATCAGTGGTTAGGTGTGTTATAAATACATTATTACTTCATTGTAATGGTATACAGGCTTTGGCGAGACTGGGGGTGACCTCACTGGCTGTCGGACCTCGAGTTACTCCCGGGGAAGGAGCACGTGGATGGGATGCCCTCCCAGCGCTGCTTTGGTGGGGAGTGAGCAAACCCAGATAGTGTGGGGGGAGTCCACAATGACTGTACGTGTAGGAGCTGTTGGGTTGGATTCCTGTCAGACCTGGCAACGAGGGGTTTTGAGAGCTTTGGTTATCCTACTTCCAAACTAACTGTGCAGAAGTCTTTCATTACTCACTGTGAGGTTCCCACTGATGTCTCTACCACCTCAAGCTCAGCTTGACTAAGTGCTTTCACGAGTCTGTCTTTGCAAAACAAAATCCTGTTCTCGCTGCTGGCTGTTGACTAATGATTTTAGGGACTTGGCTTCGGGCGAAATCTTTGCTAAAGTGCCAGGGCATCAGTCCTCTTTAAAATCAACACACATTAGACACCCTAAATATTAGCTGTTGCAGAAAATGCTGGCCAATTCCTTTTTTCTTTTTTCAGTCTCATGAAAACACATTTTTGAGTTACGAAAAAAAGCCCAGCCTCCTCCTAGAAGACTTTTGGGCAGAAAGTGGAGCAAAGTGCAAGAAGATATAACTTTATTGGAATATAATCTAGATTTCTCTTATGTTGCTGCTTAGTAGACAGCTATAGATGAATTTGTGTGAGTCTCTGCAAGTACAACTTGTAGACCCCCTCCGTTTTTCAGTCAAAACTGGCAAGTCTAACAGGTGAAATGGTTTAATGTATCAAGACTGTAACTGCAAGCATGAATTTAATTGTACCAACTGAGGATATTTTTACATTTTGGTGATGCTCTTTAGACTCTTCCTCTGGGGTTATGGGAACTAGACAGGGAGGAAGGTGATGCTGCAAGAAGGGATGGGAGATTCAAGCTAATAAGGTGCAAGTTAGTTGGAGCTATCAAGCTGCTTGGTAAGGCAGCACCTACAGTGAGGGGACTGCTGAAGTTCCTGTCCTTCTCTATCACTCCTGCAGCTATTCTTGATGGCTGTAGCCCCAGCTGGCTTCTCCAAAGCCAGGCAATTAATCTGAAGGGCAAATGTCCCAAAACTAAAGGCAAGAAATGATCAAATAGTAGGTACTTCTGTTGGTTTGCCTTCTTTTGTGAAGGCAGCTGAGTCCCTGTGCCTGCCACATCTGTGATGCTCAGAAATGCTCTGTGCTAGCTGCACACCACTTCTACTGAAACCAGTCCAAAAGAATCAAGGCACTTCAAAAGTCTCCAGAATATTATGGAATTAGAAGCAATTATCTTCCTTAAGGCCTTTCCTAGCTTAGCTCCTTAAATACGTAGGGCTACAGAGTCTAAATCCAAACTGCATACAGCACCTTTTTGGACATGAGGTCGGTCAAATTCAGGTACTTCATACCTCTGCAACCACTTGAGGTTTCTGCTTTGTAACCTGTGTAACTCAGACCTTTGGAGATGAGCCTGTTTTAGCTGGGGTGTTTTGAGAATATATGCTAATTGAAAAAGAAGTAACTGGAAATGGTCAGAAAACTTCTGATTCTTTTTTTTAATTTCATTTTATTTTTCTTTTAATCAAACTCTTCGCAGAAGAGGCCCAAAGCTGATGTCATGACTGATGCTGATTGGTGCTTAAGTCTGCACTTTCCCAGTGGAGACCAGGAACCTCCACTTAAGTCATCACCTTGTTCATTTGGGGAAAGAGTGGAAGAAAAGTCTTCTTTTTTTTTTTTCTGTGCACTTTTTATCTTTAATGGTGGTGGGAAGGAAGCAGAACTTATGCTGCCCTTACCTCTCTATTCTCTGTGTTACACACCCCATGTGAGATCCACAGATGGTTTTGGTGACTGTGGCAGCACAGTAGACTTGAGCCTGTTGCAGCCCTGTCCCCAAGCTATGGTACTGAGCAAGTCTTGTAGCAGCATGGATCCGACTCAGGACTGTGGCTGCATCCCTGCCAACACTTTACATCACGTTAAGCACACTGCACAAGCATTTGTTTGCCAGTTCAGAGGCTGTAACAATATGTCTTTATTCCAGGGATTTTTTTTTCACAGCTCAGTAAAGCTATTACAGTAGAATATGGAAGAAAAAAGGAAACACAGGGCATTTTCAAGATTTTATTGCCTTTTTTATGTGTCCCCCCTGTTAAGTAGATATTGCTATCAGTGCAGTCAATCTAATTTTGCTATTGGATAACCACATCACGGCCAAATAAAAAAGTAGCATTTTATATTAGCAGTTTTTGGATAGGATTATACTGTCATAAACAGGCTCAGCAGGAGTTTCAACCAGGGCTTGATGTGCAGTAATATGCCTGAAATGTCTACTTTTGGTTTCCTTACATGGGATGATGGTCCCAGCTTCTGTGGATCTGACAGATCAGCTGATAACAGCTACATGTTCCCTGCTTTATATTCTGCTTTTCAACTCGCTCGTCACTAACCTTATGTACAAAATAGAAGGTTGGACAGAATTGCTCAGATAGGCCAGGTAACATCTGTAAGCAATTATATGTGGACTGAAAAACACCCCAAACACTGGAACTCAGTTTGCATGGAACTCAGTTAACTTTATTACTAAGCATAATGCAAAGTTAAGAGCGATATTATGCCAAAATCCTTATACTTAAAGAAAACAACAAATTAATATCCCTCCATGTTCTATTATTATCTTAAGTCATTAACACTGGAAAAGGGAGGATTATTTTGTTTTCATGCTGGCCATCTTTCCCTGCTGGTACCATGTCCTTTCCCTCCTCCTGCAAAAAGGAGGAGAACTGGAGTCATCCAGCTTTGCCTGTGTAACCACATGGGACTGTGCCACTCCCCAGCAAAGAGTTTGGGAACATCTGCAGACATCTGGTAGATGTACCCGGTCTGTCTGTCTGCTCTAATCTGTCACTAGGCATTTCAGATCCATTTTTTTAAAAAACCCTGTAAAAGATTTGCATAATTAAAAGGGGAATGGAGTTTTGAAAGGGGCAGCTGGCCATCTCTCTTGCCTCCTGCTGGCAGCAGAATTGGCTGGGAAAGGGTTAAACTGAAGTCCTTAAAGGCCTTTTAAAACCTCCTGCTTGAGTTTGCTGTGTTGCTGTTGTAGTTTGGGGTGAAATAGTCCTCTGGATGTCTGCAGGAGCTTTGCTTTTAACGGCGGTTATAGCCTAAGAGCTGGGATTTTCTCCAAGGTGTTTCACACTTTCTTTTGAGGTTGGGGCCAAAGTTTAGATGTTTCAATACCCAGTGTACAGGCCCCCAACCCCTTCCCTGGAGCTGGCCTGCAGACCACTAATTCAATAGGAGACATGGCCTAAGTAATCCATGTTAATGATGTGCCTATTTAAACCATGTTGCCTGATAGGAGATGTCTGGTATCTATTAACCTGAATACCAATTACACTCAGAAGATGGGGAAAAGGCTACTTTTCAAGAACACAGACTATAAAAGATGCACAGAAATAAATCCATTAGTGTAATTTTCTTCATGTCTGTTGCCAAAGGGGAAAAACTGGACTATACTTGGCAAATCTTGGGCACTGGACATTAAAGAGTGGCTACTGTAAACAAGGTAAGAGAAGCTATGTCATCCCTCCCCATGTGCAGCCCTTTATTTATGTTTCCTGGGAAAAGAGGTCTCTTGTTCTTGGCATGGATAAAAGCCTGGTTTTGAAAAAGCCAAGGGGCCAGCTTCTCGGGAAGGTGGAGAGTGGAATAGTCTTGTAGACCTCCCCGGAGTGAGGTCAACTGGTCTCAGCAGAAGCTGTGCCCAGTTATCTACAACACAGGGTGGAAAAAAAAGGGGTGTTACTGCTGAGCCTCTTACATCTGTTTTGTTTACTTGGAAAGTTTCTTATTCCTTTTCTGACTAAACTAATCAGACTTGGAGAGATGGCCTTGAGCACACTCAAAGCTCCTGCAGCCAGCAGCAAGCCATAATCAGTAGAAGACTTTGTAGCGTTGTGGTCAGGGATCCAAATATTCCCTTTCCTTGGAATGCAGCTTCCCTGTTTCCTCTGAGAGCAATGTTTGCTCCTGTCCCCCACCCGCTCTATTCTGGCACTGCTGAGATGAAGCACTTGATGACTCTTATAGAAGAAACCAAGGGACCTGCCCTGCAGGGTTGAGGTCTATTATTTTTCTTAAAGAAGGGGAAATTTGGAAGTGACACACTATTATTTTAAGTTTGGCTATATTTAAACTCTCAGATCCTTCCCAGATTGTTACCCGGTGTATGTTAGCAGGTTGCCATGGGCTTCAGAGCGGCAATGTTGACATACACCTTCTGAGAAACTGAATTTGGTTTTATTGAGAATTCCCATTTTTGCATGACTTCAGCCATAACATTCCATGATCAGTGTTCATTGGCTTGGTAAGATGAAACTTCAGATACGCTAGAGTAAGGCTGGATTCTGCAATAATAAAATTGATCTGCGTTGCTCGAAAGGAGAAAGAGGCTGATGACTGGGGGGGGATTTTTTTTCAAGTGAGAGTTGTCTCAATAGCAATGAAAAGAGCTGAATTGAGCTCCCCCTTCCTTTTTTTTTTTTCCCCCATCAGTAGAGGCATATTTCATGAAGTCCCCTTTGAGGTTAGATACGCTGAGCCTATTTGCATACTTGGAAGAGGTCCCCTTATAGAGGAGTACAGTGAATACCTCTGGCATTTCATATTTAAGTTCTAAATATAAAGGCAGTCTAGAAGGAGTTTGTCTGTGAAACTATCCTAACTGCTTGCTTTTCCCACTAACTAGACTTCTTAGTGGAGTGATTTTCTATGCCAGGGAAGTTCTGATTATTATATAGGCATAAATGTCCATGTTGTGCACCCTTGTTAATTGAAAGGCTGAATATTTAATGCGCTGAGGGTGTGCATCTATTTTCTGAGCGCACAAGGAAGGCTGCGAACCCTGAGCACAAATATCCCATAGATGTGTGGGCCAAGAGCTGCATTTACACTGTTTTGGGTAAAGACAAGAACTTCTGGACTACTAGGGCAATTTGGCATATCAGCCTGGCGCAGAGCAATGTGTGATTAAAAAACAATTCCACAGTGTGGATCCATTTGAATACCAAGTTATTTTATAAAGCCTTCACTGTGTGTTTTGAATGCACATTTGCTGTTATGAATAACAGGAATTGTTTGGCTTGGCCTGCCTTTGTGCCGATGCCAGCTGGCACGGAGCGAAGCTGTGACACATGACACTACAGCTGTGTCCACATGTTTCTGCCTTGCAGTATCCACTTATATAATTTACTTTTTTGATCCGCAGTCGAACTATTCAAGTGAGTATAATTTGCTTTTTTGATCCAGAGTCGAACTATTTAAGTGAACTCATCGAATTACACATACCAGCCACTTCTGTGAGAATACTTATTTTGTCATTGTCAAAAAAGAAAAGTATATTCATTATTAGTCACTTGTGGCAACACAGCAACTTTATTAAACCCATTCCAGTAAAAAATACATCCCTAATTGAACTAGAGTATTTATTCCACTTGATACGCACAATTGCAAGACAATAGCTTAGCATTTAATCAAATGAGTCATTAAAAGAGTAACTAATTATGATCTTACTGTAACTGATAGGACCAGACAGTGATGCTGCTTATGTTTTTCTGTACATCATTGGGATGTTCTTATTTGCCATCATGATTGGATTTGCGATTGGGAAAGGTTAGCCTGTTACCTCCAAATTAGTAAGATTTTTTTCAACCGGTTACAGGAACTCTTGTTGTGCAATACTGTATTTAAGATTGGTAAACTTGGAAAAATAGAGCTGAAATTGAACTTAACCTGGACTGAACATAGCACGCTGAAACTCTTGTTGAAGAACACACTCTAGCTCAATTCCAGTTATCCAAAACCAAGGCAGGAAATAGAAAAAAAAAAAAATTACTTTTTTCAGCTCACTGGTAAAAAAGAAATAACATGGCAGTCATGCAGACAACATTTTCATGTAAGCCTATTTTATTTTATTTACCTCTTCAATCAGAGTGAAATAGGAGAGGGCATGGACTCAGCTTTTTCCCCTCTGAATTTAGGAAATAGTACCCAAGCGTTTTATTCCCAGTGCACACTGAACTCTGCTGCAAGATGTACTGTCTTGCCTTAATTCAGTGCAGCTTTTCCAACGTCAGGTCTCGTACAGACCAAAGTAGCTGCGCATTATCTGCCGTATGGTCCTGGTGGAGCAACGCGCCGTGTTACAGAGCCAGGGTCACAAGTTCATGGCAGAAATGATTCATATAGCCTGGAGGAGGGAGCCTAAATTCAATATGTGAGACCTGAGAGGAGAGTGGGGGGATGATGGTGGTGGGTGCCCCCATCCCAGGCTCTCCTCTTGCTGGCTCTTGCAGAAGGGACAGAGAAGGTGTGGAGGGGCCAGGACCATGTCTGATGACCTGTGTGCATGTGGTGACCTGACTCATGGCATATATATATATAAAATTTTTATATATATGTATACACACACACATATAAATGCAAGGGAAAAGCTGACCTCAGTTTGAACACAGTGCAGCATGGTGAGAGCTGAGACATGCATGACAACTGAATATTAAATTCTGTTAGCACTTAGCGTTATTCGGCAGCAAAGAGCTTTAAAGAAACCAAAGCAATTGAGGTTTAACAACAAAAAAAAAAAAAAGAGAGAAAGGGAGAAAGTAGAACTTTAAAAATCTGAGCGTTTTCTCAAGACACTCAGTAAGTATTATGTTCTTGGTCAATAACGTTGCCTTTATAATCATATTGACAACGTGTGCTGAAATGTATGTGGCATGGCAAATTGCAATTTAATGTCAAATGACAATAAACCAGTCAGAGATCATTCAACTGAAACAAAATATCACTTTAATTAAGCATTCCACAGGATAGCTGTAACAAATACGTTATTAACACATAAAGTACTCCGTTTCAGGTAAGGCTCATGATATAAGGAAGTAAATTCAGAGCTGGAGCTGACAGTCTGTATTTCACTCATCCCATTGTGCTGAGGGACGGCAGCACATATAATCAGATCCAGTTGCCCTCGAAGCCGAAAGGGAGCCTTTCCATTTTAATGACTCATGAGCTACCACACGTATTGAATTTGAGGCAAAACCCGGAAGAATGTACTCCAAGGCTTAATGACAAAGTTGCATGTTGCGTTTGGTCTCTTTTTTTACAGAGAGGTGAACCTCCAAAAATTTGTTCGTTTAGTTTCTGGGGCTTCTCCCAGCTCTCTGAATTTCTCATGCCCACAGCATGAGCCTGGAAATCTCACGGACAGGCTTTCCCATGTGGTTTTGTGCTCCATGAGTCCAGTCAGACCTGGGGAGCAGAATGCAAGACCTTGCTTGTCTGTGAGTTAGACAGCATTGGGGTACATGTTGTACAGATGCCCAAGTGAGAGGACATAGTGCAAGACAGGAAGTGTGAATCTGTGTAAATGCAGAATGGCACTGACTAAATTTTTTTCCAAACCCTTAAAAGGTTTTTCTGATCTTTAAGATGGTTTTTGTTTCATTTTCTTGTTTCTTTCTTGTTTTCCTAAATAGGCAGATATAATAAAGCTGAAATACAGTAAAAGAGCTACTTGCTATTGTAATGTTATTGAGACTTTTGATGGCCATTTTCATCAGACAATCTTCAATTGGTGTTTGGTTTCTTGTAGGATGGATATTTGTATGAAACTTTATATTTAAAAAAATCCATGTTTTACTGGGGTGTGGGAGAAGTGAGTGGTATTAAGGATCAGTAAGAGCCGGAGGAAAAATTCACACTCTGTATCTTGTTCTTCAAGTTTTAAGTTAGGGAGGAACAAATAAGCTGTATGAACAGGCTGTGAGAAACAACCCCAAAGTAACTACGTTTGCATTTTTAGGTATCGGACAACTCCCTTATATTCATTTATACAAAGAAATTGCAAAGAAAAATTGCAATGTGGCTTGATAACTCTACAAAGACCATGAAACATCTTGAGTGGCCATCTCAGCAGGATGTCTTTTTCTTTCCTGAATTTGGATTCAGCATTTAAAAAAATTAATATGAGAGTTACGTTGAGTGAAATATATACAAGCAGATGCACACGTGTGCCATTTGCAAGGGGCTTGATCCCAACCCAGTTAAATAAATGCCACTGGTTGTGTTTTGAATCAAGCCCTCAAGATGTTAGGTCTTTCCTGCCTCAAGCTGTGCTGTTTCTACCTGAAAGCTGTCTCTCTAAATAGCTGTGAATGTCAGGTTTTCCTATGGAAAACAGAGTTGATGCATCTAATAAACAACTGTGTGCCACATGGAATTGTTGCATCTTCTCTGATGAAGTGCATCAAATAAAGTGAGAATTATTGTTTTCAATATGCATTGCATGACCATACACAAATTTTCAAGTGATGAAAGCACTGAATGGTGTTTTGCTGTGGTACTTTTGGATTCAAGGGAAAAATATGGCTGAATGCGTATGGAATACGGATGAAATGTGTTGTAATCTCTTGTCAATTTAGGAAACCTTTGTGAAGTGGAAAAGTTCTTCATCAGCCTTACTCTGTGGGTCTTGGTCCTCTCGGACTGTGGATCGTCTGGCCTAGCAAAAGTCATTTTATATAACTTTGAGAGCTGTAAGGGAGTTGGTATGTGGGTACTCCATGGTGAGAAAAGCTAGGATGAACTGTGGGAGAGGAATAGGTGAGCAGAGGGATGTTGTCTCCTTTTTTGTCCCACAGAATATTCCATTAGCTTAATGTAAGCTGTGGGGCTTTTCCTAGTTTTTCTTCTTATAATATAACTAAGTAAAAAAAGGTGTTAGGCGTTTCTACATCTTGTGGAACTGCTTTTTCGACTTTCTTAATTTACTAATCATCTTCACTCTTGGTGAAAACATCTTCTTTATCCATTGACAGCATCTAATTAGGTCATTTTGTTTTCCCAGTAACAAGTTATGTATGCTGATTTTATTTTTTATTTTATTTTTATTCTCTCCTGCCCTCTTAACAGGAACTTAAATCTACACTTTGACAATCCCTACCTAATTTGCTGCTGCAAATTTTAACTACTGTTCCCTTTTTAATCAAAGTCATCTTGTGGTGCTGCAGACTTAAACTCTTCTGTCACTCTTACTATAAAATGACGGACAAAGTTAGAAGGATTTGGGGAACTTTGCAATATTTGGGGACAAAACTTGTAGTCATTTGACTTCATATATGCCAGGTATGATCTATTAATTTGGAAGGTGATATTTCTTGCTGACAGAGTTTGAATTTTGAAACAAAATAAGGCTTGGAAGGTATAAAAAACTGAGAGTTTGCGAAGTTGTTGATCACCCATTTGCGAAGTTGTTGATCACCCATTTGCGAAGTTGTTGATCACCCATTAACTAGTCACAGAATCAGAGACTGAGTCAGGTTGAAAGGGACCACAGTGGGTCATCTGGTACAACCTTCCTACTCAAGCTGGGTCATCCTAGAACACATGGCACAGGATTGTGTCCAGATGGTTCTGGAATACCTCCAGAGAAGGAGACTCCACAGCCTCTTTGGGCATCTCTCCCAGTGCGTGGTCACTGCACAGTAAAGAAACTCTTCCTCATATTCAGGTGGGACTTACTGGGCATCAGTTACTGCCCGTTGCCTCTTGTCCTGTTGCTTGGCACCACTGACAAGAGCCTGGCTCCATCAACTCTTATTATCTCTGGGAAACGTGGACCTTTTCTTTCTCCTCTTCTGCCCAAGTGTCATGTAAAGAGCTTATATAAGTGTGTTTATGTGTCCTTGTAAGCCCTAGTTTCTGGTGGGATGGCAATAAGATCCACAGTGATGGACTTACAGTCATGCAATTTTGACAGGAGTGACCAGAATGTCAAATACAAGTTATCTCCAATGTAGCTGGAGTTTGGAAGATGCTCCTCAACAACTTTAGGAGAGACAAAGTTGTCCGACGATAACAACTGGTGGAAATGTTTCTTTTAAAATCTAGAATAGGGATGAAAAGAGAAGAATTAGTCACTGGTGTTAGGTGTCCCCTCCCATGACCAAGGTGCTAGACTTGAATTTAAAGCAGTCTTGCGGGGCAGAGTCTTGATCTCTCTCACAAGATTAGCAAATTTAGTCAAATGATGGACAGTGAAGAAATGGGATGTTTTACCTTTGCTGTCTGAGAGCCATAGTAATGAAACAGCAGCCTAAGTGCTTTGGGACAAGACAGTGGCAGCTATTTCCAAAAGGATTGATGTTTACAAAATTAACATAAAGAAAAACAGGTCTTCTTCCTGTTCGGTGTTTTGTTTGTATGTGTGTGTATTTTGTTTTGTTTTCTTTTGTCTTTTTTTTTATAGATCTGCATTTCAAACTACTAGTATTTAATAAAAAGTCTAACATTAAAAAAAAAAAGAAAAAACCAAAAGCTGGTCTACTCTCTCCCCAAAAGCCATTTACCATCCAAAAAAAAGCTTTTGACGGAAGCATTTCAGTCAGCTCTAAGGAAAGTTTTCAGAAGTATTTGGTGACTGAGAAATCTCTCTGGACAGATTTGTTTGAAGGTGTTGCAATTGATAGTTTAGGTGAGTGCTAAACAACTGTGGCTTTCCATTTTTATAAACAAGCATGATACAATGTGTTTTCCAATTACATTTCTAGTTGCAGTGGTTACCATTTTAGAAGAACCATCTGCCAACTGTTACCATACTGTGGTATCTGAGGTCCCACACTTATTTCCTATTCTGAGGACAGAGTAGACTACGCTACCTCTTGCAGAACTTTGAGGCAAACGTTGATTAACGTTGACTTTTTAATGGTAACCACTGTGATTTTTTTTATTCCTATAATTCATAGTATTATGCATAATAATAATGTGAATATCACTGAATTATTTATAAACTTATGTTGGTAAATAATAATGAGGTAATAACAGTGAATTATTTCTATATTTACACCAGTAAATAATGAAGATGAGAAATCATTTAAAGGAGGCTCAGTCTCTTACTAGCCTACACCAATTAAAAGATGTTTGCAAATGTATTTTCATGCCAAAAGAAGGAGCTGCCTTGGGGAGGTTTTAGATTTCAAAAAAACATTTAGAGGTTGTAATGTTTGAGCAAAGCCCCTGCATGATGGTGCAGCTGCAATCACTGCCACCCTCTTTGGATAAATAAATGGAAGTGAAAGAGAGGAACTGCATTTACTGATACTTTGCATTGCTGAGACTCTTGCCAGGACATGTGGATTAGGTTTTCACTTTTGAGGATGTTCAGGTGCGAGAGTGCAGCAAATAGCTGTAGGAAACCCCTGAAGGTGATAGAGAAGAGGAATCTCCTCTACTCAGTGTTGCAGAAAAGAAGACTGAAAGGTGGCTTGACTTGAAGAAGCTCTCAGGGGAAGAAAATACCAAGCAATACAAAATTGTTTAATTTGGTGGATAAATGATGCAAAACAAAACCAGTATCAGGAAGCTGAAGTGAGACAAGTGTAAATTGAAAATGTAGGTGCTCCTGGAACTGCTCAAGTAAACTGCCAATATGGGAGGTAGTTTTTTGCTTCTTCAAATCGAAACAGAAGGCTGCTTAGTAGAAAATAATTTTCTATGGTAGAAGCATAGAGGGGAAATAAAAAGCCAGTAAACTCACCTGCTTGGAGTTTTCCACACAGAAAAGGCTCAGCTACATATGCCTAAATTAGCAATGGGTGAACTCTGATTTTGGCTGAACACAATTAGCAGAGTTTACTACAAGGGTAACTTCATCCGTGGCATTTCGTAGACTGTGATAAACAGTTCAGCCTGGATAAAGTTGTGTTTCCCTCAAATTGCATGGAGCTGTTGCATGCAAGCAGCGTTAAGTTGTGGGAGGTGTGGAACGTGGGATGGAGACAAGGAGGGTCTGGGATCCATTTCCAGCCCTGCCACCAACTGGCTGTCTTGAGGCTATTCTTCAGCTGTCAGATCCCTGCTTATAAAATTGGCATAACAGTATTTACCTTGTTAAGGAAGCATGTCATGATCTTCAGCTAAAGAATTTAAGGGGCTATTACTATTTATTGTTGTTTTGTATTTTTGACTGTATTAGCTCAGAGTTATTTCTTGGCACTTCTGCAAATACTCCTGGCTTCTGTTCTGAAAGATTGCACAAGGTTGTGGATGGGAGCTGATTTTCTTAGTCTCTAGTTCAAAAGAGGGGAGGGCCCCCTTTTGGATCGGAGAAGAAGGTGAAAAATGTGACTTTTTTAATGGTCATGTCCTGCTGTGGAACTCTTGGATATGGGGAGGGACAGTGAAAGCTGTGCAACGGGCATCTCCTGGTAAGAAGAAACATTGAGGAATTGCTTCTTTTGCTTTTATAACACAGTTCTCAGAGAAATCTCTTCCTTTAAAGTGGTTGTGTTTCTTAAAATATGAATGAGATTGCTTCCTGTAACCATGGGAGATGCATTAGGCAGGAGTGTCTGCTGGGGTAGAACATGAGTGGGTCAGAAGAAAGTGGTGATTGTTTGGCCACCTGCCTGATTCAAGGTGCTCAGCTGAAACATACCTTCCCTCCATGGGTGGCCTTTTTCCAAAAGCATTTAAATGACTCAGAAACACAAACCCCACTGACTTCCAGCCTTGTGCAAAGCACTGCTGCAGGAGCTGGGTTCTCATCCTCCTCCTATTACCTAAGGTAAGTTCAGCCAACTGGGCTCAGTTCAACTGGGGACCCAGGAAACATAACATCAGGAGAGACATCTTCTGTGCCACGTGTCCCAGCGTGTCAACTTAAAACACTGCCTGTGTGATGAGGAGTAATGCAGAAACCCAACTAGTCCTTGCACAGCTGCTCTGCCTGAAAAAAGCAGATGAAGCTCTTGTCTAAACACTGCCAGCTGCGTTTGAACTCTGTTATTGGAGTGAGGGTATTTTTGAAGAGAGAAAAATGAAACAACCCCCCCCCCAAAAAAAAACCCAAAGTAAGTACTTTTTTGGAGAAACACTGGAGAAGCCAAGCTTCAGCTTTGAAAATTTTTCCCCACCACAGCTATCATTAACCGAGTGGTAATCCGTGTGAAAACCTAGACAAGTTAAATGGCAACAGAGCCATTGAGCATGGGTAGGACAAGGCCTTTGGAGAGGGAATAGCAAATCCCCGTGGGATTTTGTACCTGCAGAGCTTGCGACCTTTTCTCTTTCATTAGCAAACATTGTGCGTTATTGGACAGTACCTTGTGCAGTTACTTACAGGAACATTTAATCAAATAATCTTCTCCCAGGCGACTCAGCCCACTGCAGTTTTATAGTTACCTACTTCAGCTGGAACAGTTCCTTTCAGCTGTAAAAGCAAATATGCAACATGGAAAAAAGTCTCGTTTTATCAAAACAGACAGAACTATTCCAGCTGCTGATATTAAGGTAAAAATAGCAAGGTTAAATGTTAAACAACCTCTGAGTGGACTTTTATAACTACAAAGAAAGCCAGACCAGTTGCTCTGAAAGCACTTTCCATTAAAAAAAAAAAATAAAATCTTGTTTTACTTCTCGAAAGAAAATTTATTTTCCCCCATTGCTGGTGATTAAATACAGTGGAAAGTAGTTCCCTTGATAACAAATATATCAGTAACGTGTGGTGCTTCCTGCCCCAGCATCTTGTAACTCACAGAAGTTTCCATGGCCAGATTTGAATACTCAAAGTGCTAATAATGTCTGCTAGTCAGCCTTCCTACTGCTCAGAAAATTTCACTCCTGTGGCTTTTTGGCTTGTTTTGAGAAATCACTGTAGAGGTTAGTGAACTTTTCAATGTGTTGGTATTTAAACTGTGGTCAGACAGTGAAGGAAAAAAAAAAAAAGAAAAGGAAGAAAGGAAAAAAAATAGGGAAGAGAAGAAAAAAGTTCATGAAAAGAAATTCCCCCTTAATAATTGTTTATATGACCATTTGCATGGGAATTGAACTGATTGTGAAACCTCCACATTAAAATGGAATTCCTCTGATTCTTAACATATCTTGAAAAATATAGTGCATTAAATGAAAAGATGCTTAAAACAATGCTGGGGTTTTGTTCCAGAGAAACATTTGGGCACTTTCACTGGGAAAGGAGGTTAAAAGGTTGTCAATGCTTTCTCCAGGGGCTCTGTCTGACAGTGAACATGTGTTTCCTCCCTTTAATCGGCTCGCCAGTAGCCAGAAAGCTGCTTGTTTTCTGCAGAGGTTGTCAAAAATGATTTCAGTCTGGAGACGATGAATGATAAAAGAGGTTTTCAAACACAGTTTTGCACTGTAGCATTTGCAGTCCCAGAGAGGATGGATTGTATTACAATCTCGGTGCAAAGGGCCATGTTCCCGTAGCAAGAAAACAGTGCCTTGTTCAACCTGTTTGATGCTCCCACTTACCTTTCAAACTTGAAAAATAGAAGCTGGACCTCAACTAAAGGAAAAAAGAGAAAAATATCACCTCAAGAGCGTGTTTCTTCTCTCTGGGAAATTAAATGGTTTACGAATTTAGTAAAATTCCTATTTCCCTCTTACCATTTGTGAAAGTCACATTTCCTTCAGGAGTTTATAGAGTGCTGCTTCTTCTCCTGGATATTTTTTACAGGTTACAGATTTGTTCCCTCTGAAGTTAACAATAAAACTTTCTCCACACAGCCTGGGCCTATAGTCAAAAAGTCTGATGTCATAAAATAGCAATTTGCCTTAGTTTCTGCTGAAATCACTCTTTCAAGACAGATCTCAACCTCTTCCTGAGATAAGTACCTGTGTGTATGCAGAAACACAGTTCTTTATTTTTGGGCAAGACTTTGAAAATTGGGTAAGTAATGACAGCAAAAAAGATTTCACCTGCAGAGATTAATGCCAAATACAGAATCTAACAGGGGATTTATGAAGCTGACTGGACCCTGGTACCATTTCCACTGGTGGTATTGTTAACTCTACAGGCTCAGAAATTCCATACATCAGATATTATTTTTAAAAACACAAGTGTAATAACATCAGCAGTAAGCCTTGCCCATGATAGATGATTTTATTCCTGAACCCCTGCAGCCTGTATCCAATGCCTGCATGAAGATTAGTTGCCTTCTCTCCCAAGCACGTTGATTAACGTGATGCTGGATGTTTTGCCATCGTACAAGTTGCTTTTTTTAGGAAAAATTCTTTCTCCCCAAACTCCAAATCAGTTCATTATTTTGTCCAACACCACCAGCAAACTGGTTCCTCACAGCTTTTCCATTCCCACTGCCAAGTGATCTCTGTCACCTTTCTTTTTTTTTTTTTTAATATTA
The DNA here is from genome assembly GCF_001604755.1 of Lepidothrix coronata. Classification (NCBI taxonomy): domain Eukaryota; kingdom Metazoa; phylum Chordata; class Aves; order Passeriformes; family Pipridae; genus Lepidothrix; species Lepidothrix coronata. Next base: position 3,094,825 of record NW_016690251.1, read on the forward strand.
TTCCTTGACTTCTTCACCACCACTAGTCAGGAGAAAGTGCAGACAGAAACCCCCTGCAAGTGCTGTTCATCCCCCAGTTCCACAGCCCTGTATTTTTAGGAGGGAAGCTCTCAGGAGTCATCCTTGCCAGCCAACGCCGGGTTCACCCCATGAGTTTGGCAGACAGTGGGGGTTGTCCCCTCTCCAGGCTGGTGTTGGTTGCTGCTGGGCTCATCTGTCCCAGCTGGAGCTACCTCCAGCTTTGCCAAAACTTGGGTGGAAAAAGAGCTGACAGTGCAGTAGGAGCAGGAACCACTTGCAGGGGATAACTGAGCTCAGCAAATGCCCCCGAGTAAGTACCGTGCAATGCGGGTCAGATGTATGGAAGGAAAACAAATTTTAGACATACTGAATATATTTGGTTGCTTGATGACGCTTTCCATGTTTTTCTATTCTTTTCCTTTTTATTTGGCTTCTTAACTGAAAGAAAGGAGCCCGGCAGAGTTCCTATCATGAGTTCTAGCAATCCTTTCAGTTCCATTGAGCTGCTGCTAACAGGAACTTCCTGTTTAGTTGCTACGTTTAAAAGGATGTATATAAACAAGAGAGTCACAGAAATTACTAAATACTAAGAACAGAAGGTTTTTATTATCATCTTTTGAGTCTTGTATACGGGGAAAGCTTAATTCCTTCTTTTTTCTTTTTCTTTTTTTTTTTTTTTCCTGGGTACAACTAAATTCCAAAACATTTCTCTACTGGTAACTTGTATTCCGGTCTTTATTATTTTTGACAATATTTTAAATAGTTGGAGTTAAATTTTCTGCCAAGAAAGGCACGCTGTCAGATGGCAACTGTATTGTGTAGAACTAAAAAATTGAATGTACACTCAAAACATACTCGGGAAACTTGAACACAGGACTGGAAAATGTCTTTTTTTCGCCTGAATATGGTTACCATTTAAGCAGTGTAATGTCATCAGTGGTTTTGCTGTGCGTATGGTCAGCTTGGAAATCTCCATTGGTGCCAAAAACCTTATAACAGGTGCATGGAGAATTTGCTAATGTGCTCTGAAGAACCTGTGCAAAACAAGAAATAGCGCGTGTGTCTGGAAAGTCCCCATCTGGCCCAACAGCATCTATGTCATGTTGCTCTTGACTAGTTCTTGGGCAGCACTTTGAATATTTAAAACACTGTCTCATCACAAAGTTTCATTGTGACCTTGGCCTTCTCAAAACTTTCCCCATCCAAACTGAAGTGCCGGGGAGAGACGGAGCGAAGGCAGCGCATCCCACCAGGGGGAGGTTCAGCTCCTCCTCTTCCTCATGCCAAAATATTTGGTTAATGCCATAGATTTGGCTAAGTGGATTCAATCAACTGTTTTCACTCTATTATAGTTCATAATCCCTATTCAAGATGAAGTGCACTGCAGCCTAATGAATGTGGTAATGGAATCCTTGTGTATGTTTTTCCACAGCGGGGTGCAGATTAGCATAAGTGTCATATTCTGTTGGCATGCCTGCTATTATATCTGAGGCGTTGCACACACTGGGAATTTTTCAACTGGATAGTAATAAGATGAATATGGTATGCACATGCACATAGAACACACGGGTTTTAGAAAGTGATCTATAATAAATCTCACCTGGAGGAGCATTATGATAGATTAACTTTGCATTTTGGCTTAAAAACACAATATTTAAGCCAAGTGAGTGGTAACACGAGTACAAAAGAATTAGATTAAATTTCATGTACAGTTTTAAAGAATGTTGTCATTTAGGGCAGCAGCATGCTAAGAGTGCTCTGTAGGTCTTAGGGTTTCCTATTTTCATATATTCAGGTTCAGAAGCCCAGCTCAGATGTCCCACTTGCTCAGAGCTGGTTGTTACAGCTCCAAGAGTTGGCACACAGGTAGAGGAAAGCTTCTGGATTGTAGAAGATCACCATGTACGTGCCTCCTCGGGCTGTTGCTGTCAGTCTGTGAAAGATGAAAAGGAAAACCCAGCTATCTTTATTTCGATAGCACTTAGGTTTTACCTGCTGAACTGGCTCTTTTTCTCACGAGCTGATCCCACCAGGATGTAGCAGGAGTTCATGCTCAAACAGAAATCCTTTCCAAAACAAGACTGAAGTGCTCAGCATGAAGCGTTGTGTAGCACAGTCTATATTTGACCTCCAAAATTAATTTTGCTCCAAATTGGAGAATGCATTTTTAATTATTTAGGACATTCTAGTTTTCCTCTGGTTAAAGAAACTCTTGATGAATCTCCTTGCACATCACCTAGGAGAGACAGCACGGCTCATGATTAGTCCCAGAATTTATTGCTTGATTATTGAAAGTGCAGGCCTGACAAATTCATACCACTTAAGAAGTGGTTTAGTGTGACTAATCAAAGAGATTTTCCTGGCACACAGGAGGTATCAATATATATAGACTAGCGTAGAAAGGCATATCTTTATGCTTTTAAGCATGGTGGCATGGTAACAGCTTAAACATATTAATCAGCCCAAGGTAAGTGCTGCTTCTGTGTCATATTTTAATCTGATTCTTTCTACAGTGCTAGAGAAATTGTATCTGTGGCTGCAATAACGTATAGAAGAGAAATTGTTTGCCAAGTGAACGAGACAATCGGACCAGTCATTCAGCCCTCAGAATTAACCACAAATTTCGTTTACCTTTACTATCAGTACATTTCTGCGCAATCACGAGTCAGACTGTTTGAACTTTACTGAGAAGGTAGTGAGCCATCAAAGGGGGTTAATGTTTGTTTGTTTGGTATTTAGTCTGGAGGAGCTTTGCTTTTAAAAAAAAGTCCTATTAGTGTGGGTCAGTAATCTGATATATTTTCCTTGACTTGGACTTCAGAGGGCTACGCTGATCTGTGATACAATTGAGTTGTGAGTGTTAGTTTCTGTTGTACTCCAAAGCCTGAATGACCTTTTCAAAACTCCAAGAAACCTGTGTTGTGCTCATGTGCAAGAACTGGTTTTCTAGCAACTTCACAAAACTCGATCTAAAAATAAATAAATAAATAAATAAATATATCCCACTGCTGATTGAAAGAATGTAAATTGGAGTTTCCAGTGAAGTTCAAGCACCCTTTACAATCACATCACCCTTTTCCTTGAACGTGGTCTAGAGAGGCTGGGTGGCAAATGTATTTAAGATTCTGAGGAAAAGGGCTGTTAAGTCGACCTTGGTAACTTAACTGAAACAGTATACGTGTAAATCCATTGCAAATCCCTGGCCTTTTACAACTTGTGTCCCAATGGAAATCAGATCACAGAACTGTTTACAAGAGACTACGAGTCATTTGGATAAAAAGCCAGGACAGCAGGCTCCGTTTTATTTGAAATTTTAGTAACCCAGGCCTAAATAAATATTCTAGAAGCAAAATAGTAAGGATTAGGTAATTATTATGAGGTGATTATACTTAGGATATTTTCTACTGAGTAGAGAAGAACAATTTCACAGTAAAGGTCAGTGCTTTGCCTTTTTACAATCAATTGTAATCTTCAGTTTAAAGATAACACTCCTGTTACCAAAAAAAAAAAAAAAAAAAGTGCATATATCTCTTTTACCCTGAGCTTTCAATGTCCTGATTAGTAATTTTTAAAACCACTGGAAGTAGCACCATAAAAATATTTTACAACGTTATTTAATGTATGAGCTAATCCCCAGCTAATGGTCAATTTTTGCCATTTTTTTTAAGTGGGGAGAAGAGGGGAGGGTGAGGAACCTGCTTTTGTTCAGCCCAATGCCCCATCAGTGCAGAAACAAGAGGGAACTTCAAGTTGTAGCGCTCTGAATAACCTTGATATCACAAACACTATGTTTTCATCAGCACTTCAATCTTCCCTAAATAATGTTTTATGATTATATGCTTGGAAATAGTCATATTTAAACTCATGTAACTTTGGGTGGTGGGGATTTGCTTCTACCCCAAAGTCACTTTGAAATAGCTACTGCCAACAGAAGTGGGTGTACTGTTAACTTGAAGAATTTAAGTTCTGTCCTCAGGAAATCATTATTTTATAATTAATACTTGTAGAAAGGGAGGAGGCCTGCCTCTATGCCTGCTGTCAGAGGAAGTTCTTGGATTGCTCTGAGTGAAATTATCTTTGATGTTTCTTGTAGTGGAGGCTGCCCTGTCCAGCACTGTCCCCATCCCACATGTCACCTACTAGCTGCAGCTCTTCTGAAAGTCCTTTCCATGGTGGAAGCCTCAAGGAAAGAAATAAGTGAAACCCACACCCCATACTTCCCTTTGAGGTGAAATTATCACTTGGTCTGGTCAGGTATGGAAACAGCTACTGACATGCAGTGGTTTTGTCTCCACTGATGGAACTGTCTGGTGGCTGGCTGAGCTCCTGACATGAAGTCCTTGTTTTGCATCAGCCTGCACACAGGCATGATAACCTTGACCAGTTTGTCTGCCTGGAGGTTCAAGTTCATTTCTCATCCCTTGTGTAGGTTTTTGGTGTCTGCTCTCGGCATGTGATATTTCCGAGGTGTTTTATCCTTGAAGAGGTAGAAATAATGTTCTTGCCTGGGGATGCCCCAAGCCATAAGTTGTTAGTATTGGTAATGTCCTTAGAAATCCTTGCAGGGAGGAGGCTGTGTAACTGGGTCTGTGATTTGGAAAAGAGAAAATAAGGGTACGTATGAGATTGTACCTCTCAGGCAGGAACATGGAGATAAAGGGCATTTACTGCTCTCTGGGGTGGTGAAGCAATGGTGTGGACACCTGCATCCCAACTAATACCTCCAATGAACACCACAAAGACCACAAAGCTGTAATATTTATGTTCTGGTTTAGTGCATTTATTTTCTTATATATTTTCCAGACAATGAGGAAGCTCACTGCAATGAGTTTCCTTGATGTGTTAACACAATGGATGTACAGGGAAATTTTTGTTTTCCTCGTGTAGAAAAGGACTGAAATGCCATATTGGGGTTTTTGTAAGTGGTAATTGTTTAGTATGTCACACTCGAAGGACAGACGCAAACTGAGGGAGCGGGGAAATTAATGTCCTCTGCTGCTGTCTCATGAAGCCAATACCTGCTGTGATTTTCCAGAGGGAGAACGGAGCACTCTGTCCCACCATGTCTTCATAAGCTGAGCACATGTGCATACAAACACTAGGGAAAATGTGTCTATACCAATGTATAGCTCTTCAACGGCTGAGCCAGCAGTATGTGAGCTGACATTAACGATGCAGAGATATATGTGCAGGATTGAAGCTGTTTTCTGAAGAATGCTGCTCCAAACACTGTTATTCTCCCATTTTTGCTCACTCCAGTGAGCAAAACCTTGATTTTGGTGAAAATCCTTCAATGTTCATCCTGTGGAGAACAGTTGCTCTTTCTCTCCTTGCTCAGGCTCGTCTTCCATTGCTTGATCAAGAATAGCCCAAGCCCAAAGGCATTTGCTACTTACAGGAAAATCAAGATCTCCCAGGTAGGAGCAGAATGAGAACTAAGTTGTGTTATTTATCAGCTCTCCTTTTTACATCCAGTCTGCAGCCTGCAGATCTGTGTGGTGAATGAGCCTCATCTGTATTGATGGTTCAGGGTAAAAGGGTCATAAATGCCACCAAAATATTGTCAGAGTGTTGTGTCAGGAAATCACCCAGTTGCTGCTCCATGTGCTCTCCTTCCACTAACCTCCTGGCCTGGACCACTATAATTATTACAGCTTCAATTATCCAGCAGTGGATGGTCCCTTGCTGGAAGCAGGGAAGTGTGTGTCAATCCTAATTAGATCCTGATCCTGGAGACCTAATGCTTCTCTCATTTCCAGTCCCTTTACAGACAAAACTCCCTGGATGAAGCAGAATTGGGTCTGATTTGCATTGTGAAGAGATTTGGGATCAAGTCTCTGGCATTTTTACATGAGAAGTATTTGCTCTCCTGGTTGACAGTAGCAAGACAAGCACATTCACTACCCTGTGGAAGCAAGCTGTAAAATCTCAAATGGATTTTTTTGCTTCTTGTTTGTTGGATACAACACTGCAACAAAGCTGCCCTGGGAACAATCTGTACCTGTGTCCTCACCCAGCTTCTTGTCCCTGGCCTCTTGGGGGACTAAATGCTGGTTTTTGAAGGAATGAAGGAAAGAACTGATGCCTGCAGGTACGAGATGCTGCATAGAAACAGCCTCAGAAACAGATGAGGTCAGCTTCCCAAATGGCTTTGCTATTGTTTGCTTTAGCACGCAGGGCAGCAAAGTCACCATGGATGTCCAGAGCAAAATAGTCAGTGCTGAGGATCTGCCACCTTCCCTATGCAGGCACTGTGGAAGCATTTCCCTGGAATTAGCTCTCATCTGGTTCCCATGGACTGAGTGCCTGGTGTAGTGCCTGGAATGCATTAGATGTGTTTCTTCCAGCTTTCATCCGAATGGGTCTCTGCTCTGCACACCGTGAAAACAGAACCAAAGTGCTGTAGTAGTACACGTTTCTGTGTGTAGAAATGGGACAGATGCATCCTTTCACTCATCCAGTCCTGAGTGAATGGCATCAGGCAGATCCTTATTACCTGCAAGAACCTGCATATTTCCACCCAGCCCCACCCCCCATCAGCTCAGATGTAGTCTGTCCCTAAGCTGCAAAGCCAGAGAGTCCATAATTCCTCTTTTCCCACAATAATTTGCACATAAACGGCTAGCAGTTACAATTTAGCCTTTTCTTCTAGCATCAGCTAAATAATAGTGACACTCTCTCTACTGTCATTGGGTTTTGCTAATTTTAGCACAGATGTAGCTCTTTTTTCTTCAGGAGAGCCATAAAACCTTCTTCCAACTTCATGTTTTATTCCTCTTTGAAGACCAAACAAATTAGCAAAGTTGAGAACTTTATTTTCAGAGTTCATTAAGCCCTTAACAGTAAATCCTTTTCTCACATTCCAGATGTTGTGGTTTCCTTGACCTCAGTTTATATTTCCTTCTGATGTGAACAAGCCGATGCCTCATTCCGGCCTTACCGATTTCTTTGGAGAGCTGAGCAAAGGGGCATGCAAGTAGTCTCTTGAAAGGTTTGAGAGAGAGAATAAAAAAAATTGTTGTGCTGTTGTGCTGTTGTACCAGCCTGATGCTTCATCTGTAGCCTTTAGACATTGCCTTCCACTGCTTAACACCCTGACCTCTGCAGAGCTATTTTTACATATCGAATGCATTTTTGCTGTTTTATTTTTCATCCCCTTCCTTTTCACTTCAGTACTTTGCATTTCAGAGGTAGTGCTCACCTGCATCTGGGTATGTCGAAAGCACGGCCCTTGAATAAATTAAACGTGTTGTTTTGGCAACACGTCGAGATCTGCACAAATCCTTCTTTTCCGCTTTGATTCCGCATAGCGTTTTGGACATGCTGAAATTTAGCAGTTTGGGCAGTCCCCTGGATTTGAGTGTTGTCAATTATGCATCACACGCACTAATTAAGCAGCCAAATGTATCTATTCTCTCCCAGCCACCGGTGAATCATTTTAAATGTAGTTTGTGCCTTTTCGTCCTCTTCGAATGTTGGATTTTTTTTTATTTTTTTTTTGAAGACAGGCACCTGCAAGCCTTTTAGGAGGTGTTACTCCTGCTGTTACTGACATTTTAATAAATGCAGAAATAAATGCTCCCCACCAAATTGTCTAACGTCAACACTTACCTCATTGAGAGAAGTGAGTCAGCTTGAACAGAATTTATAACATGTGCCGTACGTACCTATGGCCGCCTGACGTGAAGCGCATCCAGTTTTGTATCCATTTTTCCTGTTTTCTTTGAAACCATAGTAACTATCAGGCTGCGTTCATAAATATTACAATGAATATTTGTCTTTGTGCTCTTGCACAGGGAAACATATGAAAAATGGATCAAAGACAGCAATTCATAAAGGGGTGAAAAAAACCCACAAGCCCTTCCGTGTGGCATATCAGTCTGCCTTCCACGCAAGCATCGGTGCTCAGTCTTGCCAACAGATATTTTATGGTGGGGAAAGACAAATACAGCAATAGAGGGTGATGCCCTGAACCAAGGGAGCCACGGGTATTTGGTGACTTCTTGCTTAAGAGAGCACCTCAAGGCATCATCAAATGTGACCAACAAGGTACTGCTTTTTTCTCTGCAGAGAAGCTTTTCTGGGAAGAGACAACCTTTTGCTGGCATTTCAATCAGCTGATGCAAGTTTGAGCATCCCTCAGATAAAATAAATTGGGGAAACATGGAGGGAGGAGGAGATGTTGTAACGTAGCTGAACCCAATCTCTGATGTTCTGAAGATTCCAAAGGACTGCACAAGTCACAGCCAGTGCTTAACTCCTGTTGGGAGGCTTTGGCATTATTTATTTGGCCTTGGACCTGGATGTCTGCCCCAGAAAGCAATATTCCTCCTCTGGGGATAGTAGGAAAGCTGGAGGTATTTACACATTGAAATTGCTGTGTTTGTGTGGGTAGCTGGACAAGAGTATTGTAGTATTTCAGATTTTCTTTTACAGAATTCTGTATTTTTATGGTTCTTATAGACAGAAAACCCCACTTTTATTTTTAAGCTATCCATTTATTTTACCAGTCCTATGTATTAGTCAGTGTATTATCCATTTTTTGAAAGCAGCCTCATGTAAAGAAAATATCCAGACAGGACAGTCATGGAGACATTTGGACATTTGGAAACTTTGTTTCAGTTTGGTGAAATCAGGTAATTCTTTGGCTAGAGAGAAGTGAACAGCAAAAGAAATTTCCGAGGTTTGAGGTTTTTTTTCTAGATGATAACAAACAGTTGAACCCCATAGCTGTGATTTCCAGGTGTAAGAAGACACCAAAAATTGGCCAGAAACATCTTGAAAGCAGGCTAGCTTTCTACTATTTCTTCTATTTCTTGTCAGAGGACTTTTTTACTTTTTTTTTTTTTTTTCGATGGAGGAGAAGCACATAGAGCTGCGGTAATGTCACCTCCTCTGTTCTCTGTGTCTGAGGATGAAAATTACAGAGAAAACCAAGGTTTGTGGATTTTTGCCAGGTTTAACTGAGGGCTGCATCACCTTCTCAGTTTCACCACTCTAAAGCCAGAATAATTTTGTGTTTTCTTTCTAACAGACATGAGTCTGGTCCCCTCTGCACCAAATCAGGCAGAAGCCTAGTGCTGCTGACACAGTCCCAGGGTAAAGTGTATGTAAGGTATATTATGTGTCAGGGTCTAAAATCAGGAGCCACAGTCCCCAGAATCATTGTGATAAAAATGTTGGATTCATTTTGCTTGCCTTCTCATTTCTGACTCTCTGGATTATGCTTCGAGGCTTGCATCCAAACCCAAAAGGGATTGAAACTTATTGGGGATGAGGAGTGGCTTGGGATGGGGAGCGAACTTGCTCTCCTATGACTTGAAAGCAGTTACTGAAGAGCTCTGAATAGTCCCATTCATTGAAAAGATGCTGTCAGCCTATCAACTAGTAAAACCGTAGAGAGCAAATAATGGTGCTGGGTCTGGAAAACCCAGATCACTCCGTGGTGCATTTCCACTTGCCCTTCTGCAGGCACAGACACCTGTTTTGTGAGAAATATAGGTTTTCCCAAAAAAGCCCTGAGGTGCACCTGTGCATTGGGGTGAGGTAATGGTAGACAGACACAGGTTTCAGCTGAGAAAAGGAGTGGCAAAGAAATATGTGTGTGTTTTCAGGACCCACCCAGAAATGCTGAGGGGGCAAGGTTAAGAGTGGGATGGCAATTTGGGGTGGGAGGCAGGAGAATTTGTGTGAGTGCCTGAAGCCATTTCCCTCCTCCCAGGAATTCCTCATTGCTTGAGACTGCAGCTGAGAAAATCACAGCTTTGACTAGAACTTGCAGATTTCTCTTCCATTAGAAATTCTGCTGGATGATCAGGCATTATAGATACTAAAGTGTGGTAGAGCTGAAGATAAAACTGCCAATTAATTTTTGGTGACTCTTTTTCTCCCAGTAGATATGTTCTGTATTTGAAGTTCTTGTTATTAAATAAGTTTAGGGGAGCTTTTTTTTTCCAGCTTGGCAAAAAAAAAAAAATTGTTGCCTTAGAACATGTTGATCGTTCTTTCTGATTTTTTTTTTATATTTTTAATTATCACATTTCACTGAAGAAAAAGCAAACAAATTGCATTTCCAGAGTCTTGACAGCTAGTGCCTCTGGTGCTGCTAATGACCAGTGCTGATCCAGCCTGTTAGGAGTCCAGCCACAAAAACGAGACTCCTTTGTGCTTGGCTAAATGTAGTTTAAGGGAAGAAAATTTAAGAGTTTAGTCCCACATCCTGAAAAATAGACATACAGGGTCAGGACATGGCTTCCTCCTTGTCATGCAATAATGTAGGGTCAGCCACGCGGTTGGCTCTTAGGCTTTTGTGAAACCTGTGTCTCAGCTGGAGCTGGGCTTGCCCAGGAGCTGCTGGGAGAGCCAAACCTGCTGTGCTGACTGGAGGTGCCCATATGAAGTCTCTGGGTCACCCTGCACTGCAGCTGAGCAGAGGACCCAAAAGAGCAACTGGCTCACTGACTGTGAGTCATTCAAGGAGCAGCCATTCTCTTTGGCTATTCTTGGCAGTGGTGTAAATAATTCACGGGGTTGGGAGGTTTGGGTACTCCTACGGTAGTGCTTTCCATGCCCTGGTTGGTCCACAACTGCCTTTCCAGGAGCTCTTCACGAGCTGCAACGCCTTTGCGTTGTGTGGCATCATCTTTGAGAACATGCAGTTGGGAGAGGATGTAAACAAGGGGAACTACTGGCATTTAGGGGCAAACTTAACCTTGCAGTTTTCCAGTGCAGGAAAGGAGATGGGAAGAAAATGAAGGGGGTTCAAAACCTTTGAATCTGGGCTGCCCAATGCATTGATAGTGAGTGCAATGCACGTGCGGGAGTTGCTGGTGGGCGTCAAAGAAGCAGGGTGTCTTCTGGAAGAGTATATGGGATACGTGAGTTTCCCATGCCTCCAGAGCTTCAGGATGGGGAGTGAACTGAGCCTTAGGTGACTTAATGAGTGTGCAGAGTGAAGAGCAGGAAAGAATGTAAAGAGGAATCATGCAAGAGAAGAGGCAGGTGGCTGTATGGCAGAGGGGTTTTCCTCCTCTCATCTCTTTGACGTGATTCCCACTTGTCCTAGAAAAGCATATGAGGCACAGTTGATAGGAAAAGTAGAGACCAAAGGAGTATATTTTAAAAGACTAATCTTGACATCAGGAGGGGAGAGTAAAATCAAATGGGACTTTTTTTTTTTTTGGTGAATAAAAATATTTCTGGCTAGCTGAAATATTTTGAAAAGGTGGACCCCAGACTTCCCTTTGTTGTCCCCATTTAGCTACACAACACAAGCCTGCAAATAAATTCAATTCTTCCTTTTGATTTCCCTGCATCCTTTTTTTTGTGCCTCTCCCCCATTGTCTTCGGAGTCAGCTGCAGCGCTCGCCCGTAGCTTCACTGACCCCATCAGAGCCTAAAGAGTTTCCCACCCACTCACCCCAGGCAATAAAGCTTTCTTTACGTGTGGTGCTTATGACTCCCAGCTCACACCACTGGATAAGTAGCATCTGGAGCCCTGGAATATTTTAAAGAGTTATCTAAATGTTCATCACTAGAGGAAACTCATCAAAGTTGCTCTTGGGCCTTTCTGTTCAAAGGGGGAAGGCACTATCGGGATGTAAGGAGTAGTTTTACTGGTAGGCTGGGGAGATACAATAACCTCACTGTGAAGGCAGGGTCCACTTCATGGGGCTTGTAGCATCCAGTGACATGCCTGAGAACAAGTTTTTTAGCCACAACTGGAGGAAGCGGGGAATATTCATGGAGTGTCAGATAATCCACTGTGACATATGATCCAAAAACATAAGGCTGACGAATATTCCTGGCACTGTGTGCTGGTGCTGAGAGCAGATTATGCGTTTTTAAATGTTTGATGTTCTTTCAACAGTTAAAAGCCATTTTGGGCAACAGATAGCTCTGAAGATAGTTTAAATAATAATAATTTTTTTACCACTGGGGCTTATCAGTGCTTCGTTTTAAGAAGCAGTATCACAGAAGGCAGAGGGCTCTCTAAGGACCTAGTTCTGATCTCACTTACCCCTATTTATATCTGGAGTCACTTGGCTGAAGCAAATGGAATTTACTCCTGCATTAAGCAAGTGTAACAGAGAGCAGAATATAACAGGCTCCTCTGTTTGGTGTTTTCTGTACATCTTTCTGACAAACTACTTTCACAGTTCATGCCATTTCCGTGGCAAAGGGAAACCAGAGCATTTGGGTTTTAGAGCACGGATGGGCACAACCTCCATGCAAGACCTGGCAGCTGGGTCAAGGAAGAGCACCTAGGCATGAGTCTGAGGGCTCCAGTATGGGAATAGTGCCTGCTCAAGCAAGAAGTCCCACCAAACTCCATGGGGACTTAAGGACTGCACTTATAACAGTTTGTAGAACCAAAATTTGTATGGATGAATTTAAAAAACCCCTGTTATTATTTTCAAAATATGTATGGGCATATAGTGAAACCAACATGTACCGGGGTGTGAAACACTGATACTAATAAACCATAACCATCCAGCCCTAGGTTTCTATTTACCATCTTTCCAGGCCTGCATATGTTTTTAGAACCAGAATCTGTATGAATGAATTTTAAAAACCCTAATTATTATTATTGTTGTTGTTGTTGTTATCATTTAAATGAAACACACACAGTGGTAGGAGACACTGATACTAATAACCCATAGCCAACCAGACCTGGATTTGTATTTACTCTCTCCAGTCCTGTGTATGTATTACAAGTGATGTGGCTCTGCAGAGCTCTCTCCATCCAAGCATTTTCCCCTCTCAGGCAATTGCATTTCCCACTAAATGCTGTGCTCGGCTTTTCCTGCCCTGCTGGCAGTGCAAATGTGCCAATCTCATTCTCAAGCCATGGTTCCTGTTGTGGGATCAAATGTTAGGATTTTAAAAGCTAAAGTTTGATGTGGATGAACAACTGCCTATAAAACGCATTAAGCTCTTACCCTGTAATGTATTTAATTTCACACTGACTGATGGTATTGCCCCTGAATGGATTACGGCAGGGGGCTGCCATTGTCCTACTAAACCACACTGGTTAAATAATACTTTGGAGCCTAAAGCTGCTCTGGGAGCATTTCATATTGGCTAACATGTGAAATGAATACCTAGCTTTCCTGTGAGCGCTTTGGGTTGGTTTAGAAAAAAAATAAAATTAAAAAAAATAACTACATGTTGAATTGGTTCACAGTGCAGGAAAATTTTGCACAGTTGTAGGATGGTGCCTTTCCCTCTGTGAAACACAGACCTGCAGCTATAAAGAGCCATGGTTCAGAGAGGTGCAGGTGCTTCCCTTGGGTCAGCAGGCTGGGAAGGCTCCTGGAGCAGAGTAGGAGCACATCACTGCTCAGGAGAGGTCTCCCTAAGCTCATTCCTCAAGGGTGTTTGGTGCTTGCAGTGTATTTATTCAAGCAGTGTCTCCTTGACACCAGTACCCAAAGGGTCAGAGACTGGAGTACTGCTTTGAGCTCAAGTATGTTAATGTCTCTGTATCATAGTTGAGGGCTATCAGCTTCCTTACTGAATTTTCATTTAATTGTTTTTAGCTTCAAAAGGTTTTCTTTGCTAAGTAATGCCTGCCTAGTCTGCCTTCTCTGTCCCTCTGAGATAAATCAAGAGTTGCTCCAATGGAGTTACACCTTCTGTATGCAAATTCAGGCTCCTGGACTGCACCAATTGTTAATGCATGTTCTTCCCTGAATTGTACCATTTTGGGAAAGCCTGTGGTTAACTCTATGAGCAAATGCCTGCCTGTTTCACCCTGCTCCCCATTATGCAAGCCAACCTTGAATCAAGGAGTATTATTTCTCAAGTCCATGCAGTTGCAAGCAAATTCCACTCCCTGCTAAGTCATTTAAAAAGTATGTGCTTTAGCTGCATAAATAAATAAATATGTATATATATAAATGTATATATAAGGATAGAGATCTGTAGCATCCACAAGTATCACTCACGAATGTGTGGTTGGGGATGCAACCATCTGCAGTGTGCTGAAACACAAGCCCTTAGCAACTTTGCTTATTGCATTAATTAGGAAAAATTAAAAGATCTTTTCTTTCTTTAAAAAGAGAAAGAACTGTGATAAGAAAAGACTAAGGAGGTGGGTTTTTTGTGGGTTTTTTTTGTTGTTGTTGTTGTCCCCCCCCCCGTTTCCCCTCCCCAGACTTCAGCAGAGCCAGGAAAGAATGCTGGAAGTCATCAGAGGCATGGCTGGGATAGAGAGTGTTAATTCTTCCATATCTAAGCCTCTTTGTCGAAATTCCCTTTGTCTCTTGCCCCAGGTCATTAAACACTAATCCCATCACTCTTCCTAATCCGCTGCAGTGGAGCCAGAGTTCAGTTTCCGAAACTGTCTTTGTTGCTTTCCTAATAGACAGCTCGCTCTGGATTTCGGTTGGTTCGGTCACATTTAGGGCTTTCCAGCGCAGTTCTTTAATGAAGTGCCATTAATGAAACTTTTCCTCCTTCATGCAGTGTGCACGGGCATCAATTGGTTTAGTGTTAAGTAGGGTAAGGTGCCTAGTCATCTTAGCAGCCTTTGCAAAATATGACTGTCAAAGGCAAAACCTAGGAAACAAGACCATTGAAGAATATAGCCAGTGAAGTACTCATTTAATTACTAAGGATTTACAAAAGAAAATCTGTTCTTTGTGGCTTACAAAAGACAACAAGCTCAGAAGAGATAGTAAAAGGTTTGGAACCTATTCCCTTTTCTCCCTCCCCCTCTTCCCAACAAATCCTGGAAGAGGAAATGTGGCTGAGCAAAGGCATCAAAGCCTATTGTAAACTCTTTCCAACCTGCTGCAGGAAAACTAACTTTCTAAGTGGGAGGTGTTCGACTTGCTGCTAAAATAAACTTTGAGACCTCTCCTGTCAGGAGATGTGGCCACATTATCCAAATCAATTCTTCTACAGCAGGAAGTTGAGCATTGTGCTGAAAATAAAAGCTTCTTCATAACAAAAATGTTTCTGATAAAGGGAGATGGTTTGTACAGTTGTGTTTTGCTGCATGGATTTCATCTGGTGTGGTGGGTGTTTTGGAGGGAGTACTTCCTAACCAGAGAGTAAATAGCAAAACTTTGCCTTTCTTATGACAGTGATGCTGAAAACCACCCATATTCAGTTCATTTGCTACAAGTGTAAGAAGAGAAGCAAAATGGTCTTTAGGTAGAAACTCCTGAGAAAAGTTATATATGTCTGGAGTAGGCCTACCTCTAGTTTAGAACTGATGCCAGAATGATAGATTCTGTACATAGGTTTAAGTATAACCATTACATCTTTGGAAAGTTTTCTTCTGCAGCCAGGTACAGGAGTTTCTGAGTTAATGGGAGCATCTTTCCACTAAGTCTTGAGATTTGGGTTTGAAACAACTTCCATGTTCTCAGTGGGATGGAAAATTAAGAAAAATAAAGACTAAGCGTGTAGGAAAATTATGGAAGCTGGCAAATCTGCCAGCTGTATGTATTCTCCTTGGTAGGTGTTAACATTTTTTCCTGTGATATGAACTATCTAATTACCAGCAAACTTGTGATATGAAATAAACCACATCTTATTGTACAGCACGCTTTCCATGCATCCTGTTTTACAATGTTCATATGATGTATAAATGAGATCCAGGTTTGATTATTAAACAATTTAATTGCTCTGGCAAAGTTGATATTAAAGTGCCCTGGAACAGAGTGCTCCAAAGGAGGATATTCCTTTAAAGGCTCTTTTAACAACTGGCAGGGCTGTGTTTGGTTTGTCTAAATCTTAGTTTTCTCTCCTTTCTTTTTCTTTTTCTTTTTCTTTTTCTTTTTCTTTTTCTTTTTCTTTTTCTTTTTCTTTTTCTTTTTCTTTTTCTTTTTCTTTTT